>NC_053025.1:151115159-151432352 GCF_003073215.2 Triticum urartu
TCAAGATTTCGCATGCCCGCATGACCTAATACTACCTCTTGAGCATGTCTTGGTTTTCCCTTGAAGAGGAAAGGGTGATGCAGCACAGTAGCGTAAGTATTTCCCTCAGTTTTTGAGAACCAAGGTATCAATCCAGTAGGAGGTAACACACAAGTCACCTAGTACCTACACAAACAAACAAGAACCTCGCAACCAACGTGATAAAGGGTTTGTCAATCCCTTCATGGTCACTTACAAAAGTGAGACCTGATAAAGATAATAAGATAAATATTTTTGGTATTTTTATGATATAGATTGCAAAATAAACGGTAATAGAAATAGCAAATTGATATGGAAATAATATGATGGAAGATAGACCAGGGGGCCATAAGTTCCACTAGTGGCTTCTCTCAAGATAGCAAATTCTATGGTGGGTGAACAAATTACTGTCAAGCAATTGATAGAAAAGTGAATACTTATGAGAATATCTAGGCATGATCATGTATATAGGCATCACATCCGCAACAAGTAGACCGAAATGATTCTTCATCTACTACTATTACTCCACACATCGACCGCTATCCAGCATGCATCTAGAGTATTAAGTTCATAAGAACAGAGTAACGCATTAGGCAAGATGACATGATGTAGAGGGATAAACTCAAGAAATATGATATAAACCCCATCTTTTTATCCTCGATGGCAACAATACAATACGTGCCTTGCTGCCCCTGCTGTCACTGGGAAAGGACACCGCAAGATTGAACCCAAAGCTAAGCACTTCTCCCATTGCAAGAACAATCAATCTAGTAGGCCAAACCAAACTGATAATTTGAAGAGACTTGCAAAGATATTTAAATCATGCATAAAAGATTTCAGAGAAGAATCAAATATTGTTCAGAGATAATCTTGATCATAAACCCACAATTCATCAGATCTCGACAAACACACCGCAAAAAGAATTACATCGAATAGGTCTCCAAGAGAATCGAGGATAACTTTGTATTGAGATCCAAAGAGAGAGAAGAAGCCATCTAGCTAATAACTATGGACCCGAAGGTCTATGGTAAACTACTCACACATCATGGGAGAGGCTATGGTGTTGATGTAGAAGCCCTCCATGATCGATTCCCCCTCCGGTAGAGCACCAAAAAAGGCCCCAAGATGGGATCTCACGGGTACAGAAGGTTGCGGCGGTGGAAATAGGGTTTCGTGGTGCTCCTGGGTGTTTTCAGGGTATATGGGTATATATAGGAGGAAGAAGTACGTCGGTGGAGCTGTGAGGAGCCCTCGAGGGTGGGGGCGCGCCTACCCCCTAGGCGTGCCTCCCTGCCTCATGGCCTCCTCGCTTCTTTCTTAACGTCCACTCCAAGTCTCCTCGATCATATTTGTTCCAAAAATAACTCTCCCGAAGGTTTCATTCTGTTTGGATTCCGTTGGATATTCCTTTTCTGCGAAACACTGAAATAGGCAAAAAAACAGCAATTTGTACTGGGCCTTTGGTTAGTGGGTTAGTCCCAAAAATAATATAAAAAGGTAAATTAAAGCTCATTAAACATCCAAAACAGATAATATAATAGCATGGAACAATCAAAAATTATAGATACGTTGGAGACGTATCAAGCATCCCCAAGCTTAATTCCTGCTCGTCCTCGAGTAGGTAAATGATAAAAATAGAATTTTTGATGTGGAATGCTACCTAGCATAATTCTCAATGTAATTTTATTTATTGTGGCATGAATGTTCAGATCTAAAAGATTCAATACAAAAGTTTAATATTGACATAAAAATAATAATACTTCAAGCATACTAACAAAGCAATCATGTCTTCTCAAAATAACATGGCAAAAGAAAGGTATCCCTACAAAATCATATAGTCTGGCTATGCTCTATCTTCACCACACAAAGTATTTAAATCATGCACAACCCTGATGACAAGCCAAGCAATTGTTTCATACTTTTGGTGTTCTCAAACTTTTTCAATCTTCACACAATATATGAGCGTGGGCCATGGACATAGCACTATAGGTGGAATAGAATGGTGGTTGTGGAGAAGACAAAAAGGAGAAGATAGTCTCACATCAACTAGGTGTATCAACGGGCTATGGAGATGCCCATCAATAGATATCAATGTGAGTGAGTAGGGATTGCCATGCAATAGATGCACTAGAGCTATAAGTGTATGAAAGCTCAAAAAGAAACTAAGTGGGTGTGCATCCAACTTGCTTGCTCACGAAGACCTAGGGCATTTTGAGGAAGCCCATCATTGGAATATACAAGCCAAGTTCTATAATGTAAAATTATCGCTAGTATATGAAAGTGACAACATAGGAGACTCTCTATCATGAAGACATGGTGCTATTTTGAAGCACAAGTGTGGTAATAGGACAGTAACATTGTCCCTTCTCTCTTTTTCTCTCATTTTTTTATTTTGGCCTTCCCCTTTTTTATGGCCTCTTTTTTTCTTTTTTTTCTTTTTCGTCTGGAGTCTCATCCCGACTTGTGGGGGAATCATAGTCTCCATCATCCTTTCCTCACTTGGGACAATGCTCTAATAATGATGATCATCACACTTTTATTTACTTACAACTCGATACTAGAACAAAATATGACTCTATCTGAATGCCTCCGGCGGTGTACCGGGATGGGCAATGAATCAACAGTGACATGTATGAAAGAATTATGAACGGTGGCTTTGCCACAAATACGATGTCAACTACATGATCATGCAAAGCAATATGACAATGATGAAGCGTGTCATAACAAATAGAAAAGTGGTAAGTTGCATGGCAATATATCTCGGAATGGCTATGGAAATGCCATAATAGGTAGGTATGGTGGCTGTTTTGAGGAAGGTAATTGGTGGGTTTATGGTACCGGCGAAAGTTGTGCGGTACTAGAGAGGCTAGCAATGGTGGAAGGGTGAGAGTGCGTATAATCCATGGACTCGACATTAGTCATAAAGAACTCACATACTTATTGCAAAAATCTATTAGTTATCGAAACAAAGTACTACACGCACGCTCCTAGGGGGATAGATTGGTAGGAAAAGACCATCGCTCGTCCCCGACCGCCACTCATAAGGAAGACAATCAATAAATAAATCATGCTCCGACTTCATCACATAACGGTTCACCATACGTGCATGTTGTGGGAATCACAAACTTTAACACAAGTATTTCTCAAATTCAAAACTACTCAACTAGCATGACTCTAATATCACCATCTTTATATCTCAAACAATCATCAAGTATCAAACTTCTCATAGTATTCAATGCACTTTTTATGATAGTTTTTATTATACCCATCTTGGATGCCTATCATATTAGGACTAATTTTATAGCCAAAGCAAATTACCATGCTGTTCTATAAGACTCTCAAAATAATATAAATGAAGCATGAGAGATCAATAATTTCTATAAAATAAAACCACCACCGTGCTCTAAAAAGATATAAGTGAAGCACTAAAGCAAAATTATCTAGCTCAAAATATATAAGTGAAGCACATAGAGTATTCTAATAAATTCCGATTCATGTGTGTCTCTCCCAAAAGGTTTGTACAGCAAGGATGATTGTGGTAAACTAAAAAGCAAAGACTCAAATTGTACAAGACGCTCCAAGCAAAACACATATCATGTGGTAAATAAAAATATAGCCTCAAGTAAAGTTACCGATAGACGAAGACGAAAGAGGGGATGCCTTCCGGAGCATCCCCAAGCTTAGGCTTTTGGTTGTCCTTGAACTTTAACTTGGGGTGCCTTGTTCATCCACAATCTTAGGATCTTGCCACTCTTTATTCCAAAATCCATCAAATCTTTACCCAAAACATGAAAACTTCACAACATAAAACTTCAACAGAAAATCTCATGAGCTCCGTTAGTATAAGAAAACAAACCACCACTTCAAGGTACTGTAATTAACTCATTATTTATTTATATTGGTGTTAAACCTACTGTATTCCAACTTATCTATGGTTCATACCCCCCAATACTAGCCATAGATTCATCAAAATAAGCAAACAACACATGAAAAACAGAATCTATCAAAAACAGAACAGTCTGTAGTAATCTGTAGGTTTCGAATACTTCTGTAACCCCAAAATTTCTGGAATAAATTGCTGGACATGAGGAATTTATCTATTAATCATCTGCAAAAATAATCAACCTAATTGCACTCTCCAGTAAAAAAATGGCAGCAAATCTCGTGAGCGCTAAAGTTTCTGTTTTTTACAGCAAGATCGCAAAGACTTCCCCCAAGCCTTCCCAAAGGTTCTACTTGGCACAAACACTAATTAAAAGCATAAAACCACATCTAAATAGAAGCTAGATGAATTATTTATTACTAAACAGAAACAAGAAACAAGAAACAAAAATAAAATTGGGTTGCCTCCCAACAAGCGCTATCGTTTAACGCCCCTAGCTAGGCATAAAAACAAGAATGGATCTAGGTATTGTCATGATAATGATAAGGTAAATCGCGAAAACTCATCTCATACTCCCTACGTTCAGCAGCAAGCTTTCTTTGTGGCAAGCAAAAGTAATCAAAAGGGCTAAATTTAATGGGACAAAAGTCTCCAAGATCAAGCTCGGGAGGTATTGGTTCCTCCTTTGGCCCCTCATATTGCACAACCAATTCATCATTATAAGCATTCTTTTGGCAAAAAGTCATGAGCCTTTGTTCAAGGGAAAAACCCAACCCATTGTTTTGGATAGCAAAATTATCATTAAGTTTAGAGATCTGTTAATAAGACCATCGGTAGGAACCTTCTTTCTAAGGTTTTCGTTAAAAGCAACATGATCTAAAGATCGTAAGCGCATTATGTCCTCTTGATAAAAAGGGATTGCTTCTATGGGAGGACGGCCGGCATCCACCCTATAATGCGCAAAAATTTCATTGGCCCCTTTTATTATAAATCTGAACTCATGAGCTAAAAAGATGGTAGATGCTCGCTTAACAGAAGAATGCTCAATATTAGAAAATTCTAGAAAGATCCTCTGTATGCAAGGATGCATATAGATAAATTGTATTTCAAGTTCAACAACAAGCAACGATATAGCATCTGCAAGACTATTAGTTTTATGAAGAATAGACCCGCTCATGGTGGGCAAAGCACCAGCACAAGTAAAGAAATCTTGAATAACTCCTTTTCCAATAATATTACCACTACCAATCCGAAATTTTTTAGTGTGTAAAATAGTGGGTTCTTCATGAGGATCAACAAAAACATCAAAGTTTTCCATGTTATTACCACTATCCTTATTAATGATAACCTCCCCAATTTCAGACATGATGGCAGCAAGAGGCAAGCAAAAAGAGGTGAACAAAAAAGAGGGAGAATAAAACGGCAAGGGTGAAGTGGGGGAGAGGAAAACGAGAGGCAAATGGCAAATAATGTAATGCGAGTGTCACACCCTAGCTAGTCCATGCATTAGAGTGTGCATCATGTTTACTTTTCATCAGGAACTTGAAATGGGAAAGGTAGAACCCCCAACACCCCTTTTGAAATCAACTAGGGTTTACTAAAAATAATTTCAATGAACCTGAAATGCCCTTCCAAAATGTTCACCCTCTTTGTCTTAGGTTAGAACCTCTGGCAAAATTGGTGCACAATTTTCTAGGTCAACAGAAGGTCATTGATTTAAATTATAAATATTTGAATTTGGGCATTTAAATGCTATTAAATAATTTAAATGCTCAAATAATTCTGGAAATAAATGTTTGCTGTTAGGAATAATCCTAACAGAGCCCACAATTATTTTCAGGATTTTAGTAAGTGCCTAGGTATTTTTAATAAAGCCCTAAAGCTACAGAAAAATAGAAAAAGAAAACAAAATTAAAAAAAAGGGGAGAAAGAAGCCCACCTGGGCCTTACCTGGCTCGGCCAGTCACCCCCTACCACGCGCCAGGAGGCAGGGGCGCGTGCTCGCCGTGCGCCGGCCACGCGCCGGCCACCTCCTGCTTCTGCAGACGCTGGGAGGCGCCCAGAGACGCCACGAGACCCCATCGTCCCCCTCCCGTCCTCTCTCACTCTCCCCCTCGTCTCCCTCATCCCCTCCCGCGATGGCCGAGCGCGCCCCTCGCCGCTGATCGCCGTAGTTGCCGCCAGAGACCTCCCCTCGCCCCTCCGACGAGCCCATCAGCTCCGCCTCGACCCCCTCATCCTCCCCACCGAGCCACGCTTCGCCGGAAGCCCTGCAGCTCCGCCTTCGCCCTCGTCTTCAACCTCGGGCATCCGAGATCGCCGGCGACCGCACCTCTTCTCCAGCCCGTCCCCGAGCCCGCTGAGACCACCGCTGCACTCGCAGTGAGCTCCTCTTCCTCTTCCCCTAGTTCCCGTGCTCGTTTGGCCCCTGTAGCCGCCATTTCCACCACGGCCGAAGCTCGCCGGCGCCGTGCCTCGTCGCCGTCGTGGCCAGGGCCACCGTGGCTTGAAGCCAGGCACACCACCGTGCTCAGCGCAGCACCAGGAACCGTAGCCACCACCCGCTCTTCCTCCCGTGCACCGTAGCCTCGAAACCAACCTCGCCCGAACTCCGGCGACCGCCAAGCTCGTCGCCGGTGACGTTTCCGGCCACCCCGAGCCCAACCACCACTACCAAACGCCGCGGTTCGTTCCCAGCTACCCGTAGCTGCTCTCTGCGCATCAAATGGTGCCATGTGGGCGATTTCCGCAGCGCGCCTCCGCGTCTGGCCTCGCCGGCGGCTAAACGCCGGCAGGCTTTGACCCGCTGACCGGCGAGGTTGACTCTGCTGACGTGGGTTGACCTCCCCCCCCCTCTCTCACCGACATGCGGGCCCGGCCCGGCTAATTACCCTGTTAGTGCTAACTAAATAGGTTAGTTTAATTAGTATAGTCACTGACTAGTGGGCCCTGCCAGTTAATTAGGCTAACTAAACGTAGTTAGTGCACAGAGACACTGACCAGTGGGCCCCACCAGTCAGGTTTGACCTGGGCTGGCGCCTTTGACTTGCTGACGTCACCCTGACGCATTGCTGACGCAATAATTGATTTTCTGGATTTATTTTTATACAGGAAATTCCAGAATATAGTTCAAACTTCAAAAATTCATAGAAATTCAACCATAGCTCCAAATGAGATAAATTATATATGAAAAATTATCAGAAAAATTCAATCTATCCATCTGTAATGGTTTCATGCATGACAAAACAAGTTTACCTTGCTGTTTAAGCAGAATAAGGAAATGCACTATTAAGGCCATGTTAATGAGCTAATATTTGAATCTTTGATTCAAATTAGTTCATTCCTTTCTATTTTAGCTTGCATTAGGCCAAAACACATTCATATTGCCATGTCATAGCATGCATCATATTGTTGCATATCGTCATGTGTTGATTGTGTTCCGATGTGTTCTTCGTGGTAGGTTCTGCCTCCGAGGATATTCACGAGTATCCAATTGAAGGGCAGTATCCCACTACCACTCCATCAGGCAAGCAACCATTGATCATTCTGATACAAACCCATGTTCTCGCTTCTGCTCTTGTTTACTGCATTAAGACAACGCGAGTCAAACTGCTGTGTGCTACGGTAGTTGAACCCTTATCCTCTGCATGACCTGTCATTGCCACAGTAACTAGATGAAACCCACTAGCATGTGTAGGAGTTGTTTGAGCCATGTTTTGTGATTCCTACCTTGCTATGCCTGCTATGCTTAGAGTTGTGTCAGGTCTGGTTCATCTGGGTGATGGGCTAGAGTGAAATGCTTATGCCGGTAATGTCAGGGATGTGTTGAACATGTTTTGGTAAAGGTATCGATGAGAGGCCATGTAGGAGTACATGGTGGGTTGTTTCATTGAGGCCGTCCCTAAGAACTGAGATCTGTATGTGTGATTTTAAGATTCAGCTACTACCATGCATTGGGATCCTTAATTGACCCTCTCGGCTTCTTAATCACCCTAGTACTCTGTCCAGGAGTTGCAAATAGTTTCTGGTGTTTGTAGGTTATGTGTTGGCGGCCGTGCGTAGCGCTGACCCTAGGGGTGGGCTATGTTGCGGTAGACACACCGTGGCACGGTGTACCGAGTCACCCGTTTGGTGTCTCGGGAACCCTGTTCACATCATTCGGGGCCGTATGTGGAAACCTCGGCCGGACTCCCTGCGGATGGAACCTGGATAGGCGATAAACCTGGACTAGAGACTTAAGTGTTTAGGTAGGCCGTGGCCGACACCCTCGCTGGGCTTCCGCTTGAAGGTTGCCGAGTACATGTCGTGTAAACGGCGGTAAGTGGTGAAAGCGTGTATGATGAAGTACACCCCTGCAGGGTATAAAACTATTCGAATAGCCACGTCCGCGGTAAAGGACTACTTGGTTGCCTATACAGTTCATAGACAAGTTAATGGATACTACTAAAAGACTCAAGATAAGTGTGAGTACCGAGGATGGCCCTCTCGTAGGATGACGAGGGAGGATCCCTGGTGGAGTATTGTGTTGGTGAGTAGTGGACTCGTGTGCGAAAACTATTTTATTGGTGAAGTTCCGTAGGATAGCTTAGCCAAGAGTCAAAGCTGGCTTGCTGCATCAACCCCACCACCTTCTTGAGAATAAGTAGGTTCTGATGTAAGACTTGCTGAGTACCTTTGTTCTCATGTTTGCTTAATTATTGTTTTCAGACGACAACACTGCCCCCTCCGATGGGTTTTATGTAGACCTTGACGTCGACGAGTGACTAGCCACCCAGGTGGTGATCCCGGCCATGGAGGGCCCTATGTAGATAGACAGGCTTCGAGAAGCCTTCTTTCTTTTTTAGAGTCTGTACTCAGACTAGTTGCTTCCGCATGTGCTTGTATGATTGTATGACTTGGGTGTCGGGTCATGTGACCCCTATCTGTATGACATGTTATGTATGGCTCTCTGGAGCCCTTTAAATAAAGTACTTGAGTTGTAGAGTTTTGTTGTGATGCCATGTTGTATGTACTCATATCGAGCATATTGTGTGTATGATTGAAATGCTTGGTATGAGTGGGATCCGACAATCTAGTTGTTTATCATTGGCAGCCTTTCTTATGGGGAAATGTAGTCTAGTGTTCCTCGAGCCATAGTAGTCCGCTACAGCCCGGTTCACCGGAGTCCTGCTAGCCCAGCACTACTGTTCAGGACGCTTGACTGGCCGGCATGTGTTTCACTTCGTCCCTATGTCTGTCCCTTCGGGGAAATGTCACACGGTGACTTCCGGAGTCCTGCCTAGCCTGCTACAGCCCGGGGTCCCCGGAGTCCTGTTAGCCCAGTGCTACAGCCCGGAATCACTCGTTGATGACCGACATGCTCGATGTGATTCATGTATGCCTGTCTCCATAGGTCTGTGCCGCTTTGGGTTCACGACTAGCCATGTCGGCACGGGTTCTCTATCATATGGATGCTAGCGACACTATCATATACGTGAGCCAAAAGGCGCAAACGGTCCCGGGCCATGGTAAGGCGACACCCGTGGGATACCGTGCGTGAGGCCGCAAAGTGATATGAGGTGTTACCGGCTAGATCGATGTGACTTGGAATCGGGGTCCTAACAGCGTTGGCATCAGAGCCGGACTGCCTGTAGGTTCGTTGAGCCAAACTGGTCGATGTCGAGTCTAGAAATGCTTTAGTTATATGTAGGGGAATTGATTGTGGAAGGGAATGTAAGGTTCTTTTACTCCTTTACCTATGCCTCTGATCTGAGTCATTCTCTCCTCATTCAACGTGGGTTAAGGACTAGGCTCTCTTCTTCTATCAGGTTCACGTGTTACTAATCCGTAGTAGCTTATAGGATTGTTGTTACAAGTCCCAGTTAAGTTTCTACTATTCTTAGTATGTTGCTAATTGAATCAGAACCTTGATATGATGTTGTTGAGTGGTATTGTGAACTGTTGTGGATGTCTCAAATCTTTTTCTGAGCATTTACAGCCGTTATGCTGTCCAATTTTCCCTAGAAATTCTAATGTCTTTGCATTGTGGTTGTGCTTTCAGATGGCCAACCGTGTTCAAAACCAAGTGGTTCGCCTGACCAGGTGCCTCGACGTGCCCGGTCATACTGCGATGTTAGTCCGGGTCATGATCGAGACAGGTTACCGTTGGTATCCCGAATACACTGTCGAAGAGCAGTTCCGCGACTTTAATCAAAGCCAGTATTTCTGCACCGTCACGATATTTCCTTCTTATCCTGGATCTACCGAGCCCCTTCACTGTTCCTATGGACTCGGGGTTACTGTTGAGATGGCTGTGCAGGATGCTGCCTATTCCATGATGACCATCATGCGAGTCCGGACTGGCCTGCTTCAGAATACTGATTTCCGTTACATGCCAGCTTCACTTCCGGGAGCGCAAGGGTATCTTCAGGCTATCTATGCTGACTCCACTCAGGAGGACTCATTAACTCGTACCACTGCCGAGATGCTCGAAGATAAGGACCGAGAGAATCGGGCCCTGAGGCTGGAGCTTTTCAATACCCGTGCTGATCATTGGGCCACATTGACTCGGTTTGCACCTGTGGTGCAAGCTGGATGTATGGATACAAGGGATTTACATCCTGTGAGATCAGCTCTGCCAGACATGGTGGATTGGCGTGATGTGGGAGGCATCACCCCACCCCGTGGTCCCCACAGGCCACCATTTGTTGGTCCAAGACCTCATCCTAGCCCCTATGGTCCACAGGCTCCTCAGGAACGTCTGTTTCCGGATGATCATGTTGAACTTCCAGGCTATGGAGGTGACTTCTATGAGGACTACTACGGAGCTGTCTGAGTTAGTAGTAGTACCACTAGTATTGTAGTAGTTGTATCTCCACTGTCCTGCGTGACTTGTGGAATATGACTTTGCGTGTAATCGACTCCGGAGGTGTAGACAAATAATGTATAGGAGCTTGGAATGCCTCCGATGAGATGTAACGTCTTTCATCATAGTTGTACTATAGCCTGGGCTTGTACTAAACTATGTATGATGAGTATGACCGTTGGTATATATATGGCAGTTTTATATTACCATGACATACGGATGAACATCTCTGCATTCCGTGTTATCCATTACATTCTGCATTTCCTTGATAAGTTTGAGCCATCCTTATCTAAACCGTTGTCTTGTTTTCTCCTAGGATGGTCAACACCCGCGGCAACCCTGCTGTCCCAGAGCAGGGGGAAGCCAGTGCAGCTAGAGGTGAAAATCTGCCTCACCCGCCTTCTCTGGCCGAAGTAATGCTGGAGGCGGAAAGAAACAAGCGTGGGACTAACCGCCTGCTGGAGCGGATTGAGCAGAACACTGCACGCCACCCACGAAATGACTTGGTGTCAATCAATGACTTTATCAAGCTGTACCCACCAAAGTTCAACCATTCCGTCGAACCCCTCGACGCGGATGACTGGCTTCGCAGCATCACCCACAAACTACGTTCTGCCAACGTAGCCGAAGCCGACAAGGTTACTTATGCTGCCTATCACCTCGAAGGCCCTGCTAGCCTTTGGTGGGAAAACTTCGAAGCTATGCGCCCGGTCGGTCAAATCACTACTTGGGCTGAATTCAGTGAGGCTTTCCTGAGCATCACATTCCGGAAGGTCTCATGGATCGCAAGAGGGAGGAGTTCTGCAACTTCACCCAAGGAAGACTGACTGTGGATGCATATAGTCATGAATTTGGGAATCTGGCACGCTATGCCCCTGAAGAGGTTTCTACTGACGCTAAGAAGCAGGCAAGGTTCCGCAAGGGACTTAGCCCTGAGCTTCACTGCGATCTCCGTCTGCACGAGTGCACATCCTTTCAGAAGTTGGTTAATAAAGCCATCAGTGCTGAGACAGGCCAGACTGATTATGACGCTTCACGCAAGCATTCCCGTGACTTTGGCTCTTCATCTGGCTCTGGAGCTCAGAAGCGCCGGGTGTGGATTCCAAGCACGGCACTGCCACCCAGGTTCATCCCGAGGCCATCCTTTGAGGCGCCTCGTCCCAACCAGCAATTTGCACCGCCCAAGCCCTATGGTGGCCCCGCTGCTAATGCTGCTCCACGCCCCAATGTGGTGACATGTTTCAAGTGTGGAGAGCCGGGTCACTATAGTCGAGAGTGTCCCCAGAACAACCCCAATCAAGCTGGAAAGTCCGTTGGCCGTGGTAAGCCCGCGGGGAGGACTTTCTACGCCAAGCCGGCCACCACTGCCCGTGGCCATGTCAACTATGTTTCAGCCGAGGAGGCTCATGAGGATCCTAACGTCGTCCTTGGTACGCTCCTTGTTAACTGCCATCCGGCATCTATTCTTTTCGATACTGGAGCATCTCATTCATTCATATCCGAGAACTATGCTCGGTTGCATAACACGACATTCTGTGACATGCCCACTTTCATGGTAATTCAAACTCCGGGTTCCAAATGGCAAACTTCTAGAGTAAGCCATGGGAACGAAATTCTTGTCGATAGACTTGTCTTCCTTGCATCCTTAATAGCTCTCAAGTCCTCGGATATAAACATCATCTTGGGTATGGACTGGATGTCAGCTCATTATGCTAAGATCGATTGTGCCACTAGAACCGTTCAACTTACTCACCCCTCGGGCAAGACAGTCAATGTCTTAACTCGAGTGGCCAAGCGCCAGCTTTACTCCCTAAATGCCAACCCCCTTCCAGACCTTGAGGATGTTCCAGTAGTCCGAGACTTTCCGGATGTCTTTCCAGAAGAACTGCCAGGTGTTCCACCTGACAGGGATGTTGAGTTTGTGATAGACCTTGTTCTAGGAACCGTTCCAATTTCTAGAAGACCCTATAAGATGGCACCCCTAGAACTAGCCGAGCTTAAGAACCAACTCGATGAGTCCTTGAAAAAGGGTTTCATCCGTCCTAGTTCCTCTCCTTGGGCTTGCCCCGTCCTCTTCGTTAAGAAGAAGGATGGAACGGATCGAATGGTTGTGGATTACCGACCTGTCAACTTGGTCACCATCAAGAACAAATACCCGCTTCCCAGGATCAATGATCTGTATGATCAGCTCGTTGGATCCTCAATCTTCTCCAAGATGGATTTGAGGTTGGGCTACCATCAAATCAAAATCAGAAACAGGGACATACCCAAAACGGCCTTTGTTACTCGTTATGGCCAATACGAGTACACCGTCATGTCCTTCGGTTTAACCAATGCCCCGGCTACCTTCTCTCGGTTAATGAACTCGGTCTTCATGGAGTACTTGGATAAATTCGTCGTAGTATACCTCGATGACATACTCATCTACTCCAAGAATGAAGAGGAACATGTCGAACATCTAAGGCTGGTATTGATGAAACTTCGAGAGCATCGCCTTTATGCCAAATTCTCCAAGTGTGAATTTTGGTTGCCAGAAGTGACCTATCTAGGCCATGTAATCTCTGGTAAGGGTATTGCTTTCAATCCCGAGCGAGTTCAAGCCATCCTTGATTGGACTCCACCTGAAACGGACAAGCAAGTTCGGAGTTTCCTTGGCCTAGCGAGCTATTGCCGCCGCTTCGTCGAGAATTTCTCCAAGGTTGCTAAACCTCTAACTGAACTCCTCAAGAAAGATAAAAAGTTCGAGTGGACTCCACAGTGCGAGATCAGTTTCCAGGAACTGAAAAGACGCCTGACATCTGCCCCCGTACTGGTACCACCAGACTTCTCCAAGGACTTTATTATCTATTGCGACGCCTCGCGACAAGGACTAGGTTGCATACTCATGCAAGATCGTCAGGTAATTGCCTATGCTTCACGGCAATTACACCCACATGAGGAAAATTATCCTACACATGATCTAGAGCTTGCAGCTGTAGTCCATGCACTTAAAACCTGGCGACATTACCTTCTCGGTAATCATTGCGAGATCTTCACCGATCACCAAAGTTTGAAATATATCTTCACCCAACCAGATTTGAACCTCAGGCAAAGACGTTGGGTCGAGTTGATCTCGGATTACGACTTAGGAATAACTTACACCCCAGGCAAAGCCAATGTCATGGCTGATGCTCTAAGCCGTAAGTCCTATTGTAACAACCTGATGTTACAACAAGGTCAACCACTTCTCCATGAGGAATTTCGTAAGCTTAATCTTCACATTGTTCCTCGAGGATTCCTATCCACCCTGGTGGCGAAACCTACCCTTATGGATCAGATCATAACTGCCCAGCGGTATGACAAGGGCATATCCCGGATTAAGGAAAACATTGCTAGCGGAGTTGCTAAGTGTTTTTCCATGGATAAGCGGGGTGCTGTCTTCTTTGAGAACCGTCTGGTGGTTCCCAAGAAACAACATCTGCGCCAGTTGATCCTTAAGGAAGCTCATGATTCCCCTCTCACCATTCATCCCGGTAGTACTAAAATGTATCAAGACCTACGCCAGAGGTTTTGGTGGACTAGGATGAAGAGAGAAATCGCCCAATACATTGCTAGCTGCGACGTCTATCGTCGTGTTAAAGCAGAGCACCAACGGCCTGCTGGCACCCTTCAACCTTTGGCTATTCCTGAATGGAAATGGGATAAAATCAGTATGGATTTCATCACTGGGTTTCCCAGGACCAAGAGAGGGAATAATGCCATCTTCGTTGTGATCGACCGACTTTCAAAAGTAGCCCATTTCCTACCTGTTCGTGAGAGTATCACCGCTAGCCAGCTAGCTGATTTATACATCTCCCGAATAGTGTCTCTTCATGGTGTCCCATTGGAAATTAACTCAGACCGTGGGAGTCTCTTCACCTCTCGATTTTGGGAAAGTTTCCAAAATGCTATGGGAACTCGTCTCTCTTTTAGTACCGCCTTCCATCCTCAATCAAGTGGTCAAGTAGAGCGAGTCAATCAAATTCTGGAAGATATGCTCCGAGCCTCTGTTATCTCGTTCGGAATGAGTTGGGAGAAATGCCTTCCATTCGCGGAGTTTGCTTATAACAATAGTTATCAAGCTAGTTTGGGCAAAGCTCCTTTCGAAGTTCTTTATGGATGAAAATGTCGAACGCCTCTTAACTGGTCAGAAACCGGGGAAAGACAACTCTTTGGCCCGGATATGATTCAGGAAGCGGAAGAGCAGGTTCGCGTTATTCGTGAGGAATTGAAAACAGCCAAATCTCGTCAAAAGAGTCAATATGATCGTAAACATAAGCCTATGACTTATGAAGTCGACGAGAAGGCTTACCTTCGGGTTACTCTGTTAAAGGGAACCCATCGTTTCGGTATCAAAGGCAAATTGGCTCCTCGTTACATTGGACCCTTTCGTATTCTTGCCAAACGAGGAGAAGTTGCCTACCAATTGGAACTACCCCCGCATCTTTCCAGAGTTCACGATGTCTTCCACGTTTCACAACTCAGGCATTGCTTCGCGGATCCTATCCGTGGAGTGGACCACGAAACGCTTGACCTACAAGATAACCTCTCTTATCGGGAATATCCCGTTCGAATCCTTGATCAAGCCGAGCGTACCACTCGACGGCATAATATCAAGTTTCTCAAGGTTCAATGGTCACATCATTTCGAGGAAGAAGCCACTTGGGAAAGGGAGGATCGTCTTCGACTCGAGTACCCCACCTTCTTTCCAGAGGATCCTAAATCTCGAGACGAGATTCTTTTGAGTGGGGGTGAGTTGTCACACCCTAGCTAGTCCATGCATTAGAGTGTGCATCATGTTTACTTTTCATCAGAAACTTGAAATGGGAAAGGCAGAACCCCCAGCACCCCTTTTGAAATCAACTAGGGTTTACTAAAAATAATTTCAATGAACCTGAAATGCCCTTCCAAAATGTTCACCCTCTTTGTCTTAGGTTAGAACCTCTGGCAAAATTGGTGCACAATTTTCTAGGTCAACAGAAGGTCATTGATTTAATATAGGCAACACTACTGCCTCACGTGCCGATCTACACAGTATAATCGGAGGCGTTCCTCCCGCTCGTATTCTTGCCAATAGAGCGACGTGGCACGGACACTTGTATGGGCAAAAAATACACAAAGTGTCGCGACACTAAACCCAAAAAAACCCCTTCCTGTCTCCGCATCTTTTCCAGAAGTTCCACAGATGTCTTCCTCACGTTTCACAACCTCGACGAGGCAGTCAAGCTTCGCGGATCTCGGGATAATACGGCGCTGGAGTGGGAGGCGACACACGCGCGTCTTAAGCCGAACGGTTCTGGAGCGTAACAAGAGTTAGAACCTACTTGATATACTGGCGCGCAAAACTGAGTGTCGGACCGTTTCGAGAAGGGCACGGTTTTACGCGTGACTGCGATCACCGGGGCGCGAGCGTAGGACTTGGATCGGTGATAACCAAGAGGTACCGCACAATATATCAACCTATTACAATCCAAGGCTCACAAAGCTGCGCGCCATCACATCAATTTCGAGGAAAAGCCACTTGGGAAAGGGACGGCAGGCGTTTTGTCTGGTCAGATTCCTTACGAGTAAAACCCACCTGATCGGATCTTGGTAAAAGGCAAATGGGTCCTTGGGGCCAGGCCTTCCGAGTCTTTGCACGTTCGCGGAGAGGAGTCTCGTATAATCTCGCAATGAACACATAATTCGTTTTATGCTGAGTGGGTCTGAAGCTCACGGAGCGCGGCTCTAGCTAGTCCATGTGCTTTTATGACGCGTTGTAGGCACACCAAGGCAGTGTATCTACCTTTTTCATGCAATGAAATCTTTCGTAAGGCGGCGAAAAGGCAGGAAGAACGAACACCAAGCAACTCTCCATAAGTCGTTGTATAGGCCGGGAATCATAGCGCGCAAGGGGTTTACAGATAAATAATTTCAATGAGCCGCGAATGTCTCCTTTCTTCGACCCAAACTCATTGTCTTCATCTTCTTCTTCGATACTCTGCTTGGTCGTAGCGGCGTAAAGACACTGCGCGACTGGCCAAGAATTGGTCGTCTAGCATCAGATCGGCAAATTTCTAGGTCAATACACATATAAGAGAGGTGGTTCCTCAGTCGGAATTTGAGCGATTAATCTGAGGTAAACCTGGTCATGTTACATGGGTGCCGAACAATCGATTAGAAAGTGCCGTCGTAATTATCTACGGAGGAAATACAGAATAAATTTAAAGATGCCTGAGCTTCAAATAAGCCATTCTCCGTGAATATGAAACTGTTGCTGTCTTAGGAGAGAGTTTAGGCACCTACACGAGGGCGCGTATACAGTATGTACCCACCACACACCTATTTCACGTGACACTTTAGTGAGATCGACATAGGCTCCACGTGTGTCCGTAGGGACACAGCGGGTACTAGTAGACATTAAATCAGAAGCAGTCGCATACAAAGCATACATGAAGACAAATGATGAAAAAGAGGAAACATATACACACATTACACCAAGAGGGAATGAGGTGAGAGATATAAGAGAGATGTGCGCACGAAACAAAGAGCGTGGGCCCTATCTATCATCCGCCACGTCAATCAAGGTACTGGACAACTGAGGCATAAACTAAAGTCACTCCCAACACTCATCCTACGCGGGCCCACTACGGCCCCAAAATAAAATCGCGCTAGGAGAACAACACCGCGACCATGGACCGACTGGCCTCGCGCGGGATCAACCGTGCGCCCAGCGAACCTGCGGCACCTCACTACTGGGATCATACCAGGAAAAGGGAAACATCAATATTACGTTGAGAGTACCTCGGGTCGAAACTCCACTTGAGACTGAGCGCGGTCACCTCACACCCACGGCCCTGGCAGACTGTGTCACGCAATACTGGACCACAAGCGTGCAGCTATCTATCGGGACTCAGCTCTAAGCTCTCGCTCTCCCCTCGCGATCAAGACTATTGTAACAGCTAAAAGGTGAAAACACTAGGAAATATAAAAGTGGATGCAGAGCAAGCGACTAGCATATAAGGTGGTCGCCCACCAGATGCGAGCGCCAAAAGCAGGAAGACCAACCGATACATCGTACCCAGGTCCACACACATGGCGGAGGTCCTCGAGAAAATCGAGTCACGACTCACTACAACCTCGCGCGCAACTGCATGTTACCTCCCTCATTCCTCTTCTGCCCACGCGAGAGTGCGCAAACATTACTCCAACACCGTGTCCACTTCCCGGACTCCGCCGAGAAGAGGCCATCACGGTAACACACTCAGTTGATTCATTTTAATTAAGTTAAGGTTCAAGTTATCTACAACCGGACATTAACAAATTCCCATCTGCCCATAACGGGCACGGCTTTCGAAAGTTCACAATCCCTGCAGGGGAGTCCCAACTTAGCCCATGACAAGCTCTCACGATCAACGAAGGAATAGACCTCCTCCCAAGACGTTCCGATCAGACTCGGTATCTCGGTAACTTCAAGACACTTCGACAGGTTAAAACAAGACCAGCAACACCGCTCCGAATGTGCCGACAAATCCCGATAGGAGCTGCACATATCTCGTCTCTGCAATATCAGATGAGACATACTGCCTTCGCCGGGATCACACGCTAGAGTACCGGCAAAACCGCGTATACCCGGCAAGTTGCAGGTCCAGGACCCCGAGGCTGGCAACATTCCGGTGCGCGTCGCGTAACCCGCTGAGCCACTCACATCCTCCACAGCAGCATGGGTAGTCACCCCCTGGCGAGCGCGCGACTATAATAAGATGACTGATCCCGGCGAGAAACCCAAGAGGAAAAGCGCTAGGTGGACAATGGTAAAACCAAGGGTTGGGGGGCACTAGCTGGGGAGTTTATTCAAAGGCGGACTATCAGAGCGAGGATCTCCCATCTATAAACCCAGATGCAACCTCGCTGTGAGCTCTCTTCCTCTTTGGCCCGGCTTAATTGTGCACCCGTGCTCAAAGATTGCGCGGGAACATAACACCGATACGCCCTGTAGCCGCCATTTTCACCAACGGCCAGAAGCTCGCACCGGGAAACGCCGAGTGCGCGTCAGTCACAGCACGTCTGAATGGGCCGAAGACAGAGAGCGCACCGTGGCCTTGAAGCCTCGGGGCACCGAACCGACGAGGGCCGAGTCTCAACCCTTAGCCAAAGTATAGCTCTAGGATGCATGAGACAGCACACAGACAGTAGATGAATAACATGATATCAAGTAGCACCAACCAAGTAACACTAAAATCTGCCCACAGGGATACCTGTCCCTCCACACTTTCACGTGCATCCGTTGACACACTAGCCAAAACACACACACAACTCGCCACTGAAAATAGAGGGGCCTGGAGCAACACGCGCGCTTTAACATAAGCCAATCAATGGGTTGCTAGGGAACATGGTTGGTTAGCGTTTGACATGGTCATATCCGCGACTGCGAGGCGGAAAGCAAATGTACGAGGCTCCATCCGCCAATGTCAGAGGTGAGTCTAAAAGGTAGGCGATGCAATCTCTAGCAGAGGCGACAGACTATAGTGCGATTGCAGGCAGGCTCACTACGTCGACTACCTTATGACCTGCAAAGATTCGCCAGCAGTGTGATCCTGAGTATCCACCGACAAGCAAACGATACGCTGCTTCCCATTTAGCGAAGCCGCTCACTTCTCCTGTCTCTACCCAAATGCGAGGCACCAAGACACAAGCAACAAGTTGTGGACAGCGTATATCTCACACGACAGCGGTCGAGCACACGTCTCAAACAACCATGGATCGCATCTATCGAGGACCTTACTCTAGGCGGGAGCCCGCGGACGGCAAGAGACTGCCAGCCAAAGGACTGTTATCAGAAAATCGCACCACGTGAACCCTACGCCCGCAAAATTGGGACGAAAACCGATAGTGATCTGCCACTGGCGGAGAAGACGATGATAAATTCGTTGAAGTAGCGATGAACAGAACGCCGGACTATCGGAGTCCCCGTCTGTGCGCGACACACTGGCCAAGCATGCGACAAGCTGAATGGAGCGCGGCTCTGCGATTTCACAGCGCACACTGTAGGCCATCTCAAAATTCAACATCGAGATAAACAAGGGCTAAAAGCACCCTGTCACAAAACCATGAATCAAATAATTAGGGCGGGGAGCCATTACAGAGATTGCTTTAAATCTAGAGAAATAAAGGCGATCTACTGAGCGAAGGTGGGCTACCCCTATCCATGAATATTAGGATACGGCACACAATATCAATCGTAGTCCTGATAGCAGCATTCAGAAGGACACTGAACAGATGAGCCACCGCGCACACAGACCCAAGATTTGCGAGAACTATAGGGTCTCTCGGCGAGACCCTTTGACTACTCGGATAGATCTAGACCGTACCTCTGTCTGGAAATTCAGATCAAGGGCTGAACGCGATAGCACTTGCCTGCGGATAAAACAAACTACATGCTACAGACGGACCTGCAACAGTGGAGAGTCATGAGATAATGCAGGCTACTGAGCACTACTCTATATTTTATGTAATACTTAACACCAAGTGCGCAATATTAGTGACCTTGCGCAGAGACACAAAGGTGTAATCAAGACATACTAAAATCTATCAAGCCAAATGTAAACATTTGCAAACCAATAATCAGACTCTATTAAGACTGGCTTCACAATTAGTAGATGGAGAAACTATATATACTTAGTAGAACAATATTTCCTAACTAAAAAATTACAATCCTATAGCTACTCACTCGTCACATCGGGATATCGTGCAATTGACAAGACACATATACTTATAAGCACTCACTATCTCTGCATTGTCAAGATAATACAGCCAAATAAACAAAGAAAATGACTATTAACAGAGACCGCTATGTACATATGAGGCAAGCAAACAATATTAACATAGCAATGGCACGAAATCCTAATCACTACAACAATTCAAAAACGGGAGTCAAAAAATGGCAAACAAGTTGACATTGCACTATTTCACAAAGTTAGGCTAACTATAGGAGGGCCGAGGACCATTGCACTCTTCAAATCTAGGATGCCTCCATAATTGGAAAACAAGACAGGAGGATAGATCACTACATGATTAACCACACACATTGCTCAATACTGCATGCGAGCAATCATATTTGCAGGTACCTCATATAGACGCGAATGCGGAATCACTTATAGGAAAAAGAAGACATCCTATTAATCCACAAGAATAATTAACGGATCACTAGGAAACAACATGAACATATGGCCATATGTAAACAGATCAAGGACTTAGTGGAAATGCTAAGTCCCTGAAATCAGCATTACCAAGTGCCTCACTTTGCAAGCTTGTGCTAGTCACCCACACACATCACAAAAATACATGGGTTGCACCTCTGGAAAGATGGCAAAACCCTTAACAAAACATATGTAGAGCTCATGGGCATATCATGCACACAATAATCATGGCAAAAATGACAAATATCTAAATGGAGCTAGCAGATCTGACAATTATCTCAAGTAGCACTCTTCTAACAGCATTTCGGGCATCAAGATGAACTCAAATGAAAATGATGCAATGGAATGAAATGATGTACTCTCTGAGACGAACATTTTGATATGCTATATGCAACGGAGCTACGGATGCAAAGTTACGATGCTGAACATGAGCAGGTAAATCGGGGAAATTGAGACTACAACGCTGAGGAATATCTCAGATCTAGGGATCCTGGCGGGAAAATGTACGGATCTGATATCCCCTACTACATGACCTTACCGGTGGCGAGGAGCCTCGGTCATTGGCCAGCGCAGGAAACCGAACTAGGATTATCGCCACAGGCACGGAGTGCGCGACTAGCAGGTACGGAGTCGCTCTGGTGAAGGCCGAGGTTTGTGAATGTGCACTAGCCGATCCGGGCCAGACGCTGGCGGCGAGTTGCATGATTGGGCGCGCTGTGCCAGCGGCGGCGCTCTAGAGTGTGGGTCCGCGTTCGATGGGCCGTCTAAGTTCATCTTGCTAGGTGACTGGGGGCCGAGGAGGCGCAAATGCGATGCGCGCCCGTAATTGTCCAGGGATGGTGTGAACATGTTTTGGTAAACGGGCGGAGCGCAGGGCGAGAGGAAGAACGATAGGGTTATGGCCAGGCGTAGAGCGTGGGATAGGGTAAGGGTGCGAGTGGTGAGGCGACGGTTCGGGGCGTCCGGGACACGGTCGGCGCCGACGGGAGGGACCGGCCCCTCGGGCCTTCAGGCCGGCCCTTGGCTGGCGGCGCGCGTAAGTTGGGAAGAAACTGGATCTGCTACGCCGACTGTGGGAGACCATTGTACAGACTTCAGGCGTACTAGCTCCGATAAGGCGGCGGCGGTGCGCGCGACGCGTCCGCGCGGACGGTAACAGTGTCCGCGGCGCGAGGGGCTGGATCTAGGGTTTCGGGAGGAAGGAGAAGGAGATTTTCGGGGGTCTTTAAATAGGCATAGAGGGAGCTAGGAGATGTCCAAATGAGGTGCGGTTTTCGGCCACGCGATCATGATCGAACGCTCTAGATGATGGAGAGGGTTTTGGTGGGTTTTGGGCCAATTTGGAGGGGTGTTGGGCTGCAACACACATGAGGCCTTTTCGGTCCCTCGGTTAACCGTTGGAGTATCAAACGAAGTCCAAATGGTACGAAACTTGACAGGCGGTCTACCGGTAGTAAACCAAGGCCGCTTGGCAAGTCTCGGTCCAATCCGGAAATGTTTAATCCCCACACACGAAAGAAAGCTAGAAATGACCACCGGAGGAGAACGAAGCGCCGGAATGCAAAACGGACAACGGGGAAAATGCTCGAATGCATGAGACGAACACGTATGCAAATGCAATGCACATGATGACATGATATGAATGCATGACATGCGCGATAGAACCGACTAAGACGCTGAAGTGTTAGGTAGGGCCACCGTGGCCGACACCCTCTGCTGGGCTTCCGCTTGAAGGTTGCCGAGTACATGTCGTGTAAACGGCGGTAAGTGGTGAAAGCGTGTATGAAGAAGTACACCCCTGCAGGGTATAAAACTATTCGAATAGCCGCGTCCGCGGTAAAGGACTACTTGGTTGCCTATACAGTTCATAGACAAGTTAATGGATACTACTAAAAGACTCAAGATAAGTGTGAGTACCGAGGATGGCCCTCTCGTAGGATGACGAGGGAGGATCCCCGGTGGAGTATTGTGTTGGTGAGTAGTGGACTCGTGTGCGAAAACTATTTTACTGGTGAAGTTCCGTAGGATAGCTTAGCCAAGAGTCAAAGCTGGCTTGCTGCATCAACCCCACCACCTTCTTGAGAATAAGCATGTATAGTAGGTTCTGATGTAAGACTTGCTGAGTACCTTTGTACTCATGTTTGCTTATTTATTGTTTTCAGACGACAACACTGCCCCCTCCGATGGGTTTTATGTAGACCTTGACGTCGACGAGTGACTAGCCACCCAGGTGGTGATCCCGGCCATGGAGGGCCCTATGTAGATAGACAGGCTTCGAGAAGCCTTCTTTCTTTTTTAGAGTCTGTACTCAGACTAGTTGCTTCCGCATGTGCTTGTATGATTGTATGACTTGGGTGTCGGGTCATGTGACCCCTATCTGTATGACATGTTATGTATGGCTCTCTGGAGCCCTTTAAATAAAGTACTTGAGTTGTAGAGTTTTGTTGTGATGCCATGTTGTATGTACTCATATCGAGCATATTGTGTGTATGATTGAAATGCTTGGTATGAGTGGGATCCGACAATCTAGTTGTTTATCCTTGGCAGCCTTTCTTATGGGGAAATGTAGTCTAGTGTTCCTCAAGCCATAGTAGTCCGCTACAGCCCGGTTCACCGGAGTCCTGCTAGCCCAGCACTACTGTTCAGGACGCTTGACTTGCCGGCATGTGTTTCACTTCGTCCCTATGTCTGTCCCTTCGGGGAAATGTCACACCGGTGACTTCCGGAGTCCTGCCTAGCCTGCTACAGCCCGGGGTCCCCGGAGTCCTGTTAGCCCAGTGCTACAGCCCGGAATCACTCGTTGATGACCGACATGCTCGATGTGATTCATGTATGCCTGTCTCCATAGGTCTGTGCCGCTTTGGGTTCACGACTAGCCATGTCGGCCCGGGTTCTCTGTCATATGGATGCTAGCGACACTATCATATACGTGAGCCAAAAGGCGCAAACGGTCCCGGGCCATGGTAAGGCGACACCCGTGGGATACCGTGCGTGAGGCCGCAAAGTGATATGAGGTGTTACCGGCTAGATCGATGTGACTTGGAATCGGGGTCCTGACAGCGAGGGATAAGAGTTTGTGATGGGTACTTGGTATGTCTTGACTTGATGCAACCTCCCCGGCAACGGCGCTAGAAATCCTTCTTCCTACCTGTTGAGCATGGTTGGTTTTCCCTTGAAGAGGGAAGGGTGATGCAGCACAGTAGCGTAAGTATTTCCCTCAATTTTTGAGAACAAAGGTATCAATCCAGTAGGAGGTAACACACAAGTCAACTAGTACCTGCACAAACAAACAAGAACCTCGCAACCAACGCGATAAAGGGGTTGTCAATCCCTTCACGGTCACTTACGAAAGTGAGATCTGATAAAGATAATAAGATAAATATTTTGGGTATTTTTATGATATAGATTGGAAAATAAAGATTGCAAAAAATAAAAGGTAATAGAGATAGCAAATTGATATGGAAATAATATGATGGAAGATAGACCCGGGGGCCATAGGTTTCACTAGTGGCTTCTCTCAAGATAGCAAATTCTACGGTGGGTGAACAAATTACTGTCAAGCAATTGATAAAAAAGCGAATACTTATGAGAATATTTAGGCATGATCATGTATATAGGCATCACGTCCGTGACAAGTAAACCGAAATGATTCTGCATCTACTACTATTACTCCACACATCGACCGCTATCCAGCATGCATCTAGAGTATTAAGTTCATAAGAACAGAGTAACGCATTAGGCAAGATGACATGATGTCGAGGGATAAACTCAAGCAATATGATATAAACCCCATCTTTTTATCCTTGATGGAAACAATACAATACGTGCCTTGTTGCCCCTGCTGTCACTGGGAAAGGACACCGCAAGATTGAACCCAAAGCTAAGCACTTCTCCCATTGCAAGAACAATCAATCTAGTAGGCCGAACCAAACTGATAATTCGAAGGGACTTGCAAAGATATTTAAATCATGCATAAAAGATTTCAGAGAAGAATCAAATATTGTTCAGAGATAATCTTGATCATAAACCCACAATTCATCAGATCTCGACAAACACACCGCAAAAAGAATTACATCGAATAGATCTCCAAGAGAATCGAGGAGAACTTTGTATTGAGATCCAAAGAGAGAGAAGAAGCCATCTAGCTAATAACTATGGACCCGAAGGTCTGTGGTAAACTACTCACACATCATTGGAGAGGCTATGGTGTTGATGTAGAAGCCCTCCGTGATCGATTCCCCCTCCGGCAGAGCACCAGAAAAGGCCCCAAGATGGGATCTCACGGGTACAGAAGGTTGTGGCAGTGGAAATAGTGTTTCGTGGTGCTCCTGGATGTTTTCAGGGTATGTGGGTATATATAGGAGGAAGAAGTACGTCAGTGGAGCTGCGAGGGGCCCACGAGGGTGGGGTCGCGCCTACCCCCCTGGGCGCGCCTACCTGCCTCGTGGCCTCCTCGCTTCCTTCTTGACGTCCACTCCAAGTCTCCTGGATCGTGTTTGTTCCAAAAATAACTCTCCCGAAGGTTTCATTCCGTTTGATATTCCTTTTCTGTGAAACACTGAAATAGGCAAAAAAAAATAGCAATTTGCATTGGGCCTTTGGTTAGTAGGTTAGTCCCAAAAATAATATAAAATGGTAAATTAAATCCCATTAAACATCCAAAACAGGTAATATAATATCATGGAACAATCATAAATTATAGATACGTTGGAGACGTATCACCTAACCTTCTATGCCATAACCAACCTTTAGAAGATTTAGAAATTAAGCAAGTTCTAGGTTGAGCCTTTTTAGTGAAATCAACAATGTATAGATCACCTCTACGTATACCGGTAAAGACCATATTATGATTATCTCTACGAAACACTTGGCAATCTACTTCGGTAAATAGGACATTGAAACCAAAGTCAGCAAGTATAGATACGGAAAGTAAATTATAGCCAAGGGATTCAACGAGCATAACATTTTGTATGGAGCTATCATGTGAGATGGCCACCTTACCTAGGCCAACCACCTTACCCTTTGAGTTATCACCAAAGGTGACATACTTTCGAGGGCCGTCATTTTCAGCAAGCTCATGAAACATATCCTTGTCTCCGGTCATGTGATCGGTACATCCACTATCAAGAACCCATTCCTTTCCTCCAGCCATGTAGCCACGAATGTTAGCCATAAGACCAAAGTGTCTCATAGACTCATCAAGATCAAAGTCACTATCATCATCCTCATCATAGTATCCATGTTCAACATTGTCTTGTGATTGATCAATTCCTAGAGAGATTGATTCATTAGATAAATGACCATTACAATGTCATCTTTATGAAGTCTAATGGCTTCGGAGACGATATTGCTAATGATTCCAACATCTCCTTTGGCACGCATGAGGTTAGTAAGCTCAAATAAACAATCACCAAACTTAGGATCATTGGAATTCATCTTACTCAAAGCAATAGACTTGTGAAGAATCTCATCTAAGTTTTGCAAGGAATAGTTTGGAAATCGTTCCTCAAGAAATCTCCATAGAGTGTAGGCACAATCAAGAGTAGGCAAGCAACTAAACAAATTTGTAGGCAAACCTCTAGTAATAAGATTGATAGTTCTAAGGTTGTGAATCATGTCAATAGACTCGTCAAGGGTAGGATGCAAGGGGTCAACAACGGGTGCAAAGTGCTAGTAATGTACTTGTTCAAGTGATATTCATTGAAAATCTCAAGCATCTCAATTTTCCACTCATGAAAGAACTCTCCATCAAGTATAGGTACTCTACATCTAAGACTCCCCAACATAGACTCATCCATCTTCCTCCAATGGTGATTAAACCAAAGCAATGGACACCAGGGCTCTGATACCAATTGTAGGATCAAGAAGAGGTGTCTAGAGAGGGGGTGATTAGACCCTTAACAAGGAAAAGTAGCAGTTTTTAATTTCTTTAAGTTAAGGTGGAGTTTTAGCACTAGTTTAAACATTCACAATACGTTTCAAGCAAGCATGGAAAGAGTATATGAGCAGCGGAAAGTAAAGCATGCAAGTTGCAAGAAAGTAAAGGGGTGGGATTGGAGTGTGCAAACACAATTGGAGACACGGAGATTTTTGGCGTGGTTCCGATAGGTGGTGCTATCGTACATCCATGTTGATGGAGACTTCAACCCACGGAGGGTAACGGTTGCGCGATTCCATGGAGGGCTCCACCCACGAAGGGTCCACGAAGAAGCAACCTTGTCTATCCCATCATGGCCATCGCCCACGAAGGACTTGCCTCACTTGGGTAGATCTTCACAAAGTAGGCGATCTCCTTGCCCTTACAAACTCCTTGGTTCAACTCCACAATCTTGATGGAGGCTCCCAAGTGACACCTAACCAATCTAGGAGACATGACTCTCCAAAAGTTAATAGATGGTGTGTTGATGATGAACTCCTTGCTCTTGTGCTTCAAATGATAGTCTCCGCAACACTCAACTCTCTCTCACATATTCGGATTTGGTGAAAAAATGATTTGAGTGGAAAGCAACTTGGGGAAGGCTAGAGATCAAGATTCTTGTGGTTGGATTGGAATGTCTTGGTCACAACACATGAGTAGGTGGTTCTCTCTCAGAAAATGTATGTTGAAAGTGTAGGCATGTTCTGATGTCTCTCCTCACGAATGAAGGAAGGGTGGAGGGGTATATATAGCCTCCACACAAAATCTAGTTGTTACACACAATTCACCAAACTCGGTGGGACCGAATCGAGAAACTTGGTTAGACCGATTTGGTTCAAAATATGAATGTTAGGATTTTTTGTGGGACCGATATGATCAACTCGGTGGGACCGATGTGGTAGGATTAGGGTAAAACCTCAACTCGGTTTGACCGATTACACAAACTCGGTGGGACCGATTTTGGTAATAAGCAAGACAGAGAGTTGGTCAAGCAAACCCGGTGGGACCGATTGCATATCTCGGTGAGATCGAAATGATTGCAACAGGCAACAAAGAGTTTGCAAGCCCATCTTTGTGAGATCGAGATCCCATCGGTGAGACCGAAATGATTAGGGTTTCTGGGAGTGGCTATGTCAAGTGAACTCGGTGGCGCCGGATAGATCAAATCGGTGGGGCCGAGTTTGACTTTAGGTTTAGGACATATGTGGAAATGAAAAAGTGGTTGAGGGATTTGGAGCATATCACTAAGCACTTTGAGCAAGCAAGCCATTAAGCAACACCTCATCCCCTTTTAATAGTATTGGCTTTTCCTATGGACTCAATGTGATCTTGGATCACTAAAATGAAAATGTAGAGTCTTGAGCTTTTGCCAATCTTTTATCCTTAGCATTTTGAAGGGGTTCCACATCCTCTTGTCCAAGCCACTCCACTGTTGAACTTATCTGAAATATACTCGATAGAAGTATTAGTCCAACAAAAGATATGTTGACATTAATTACCAAAATCACCCAGGGAGCACTTGTGCTTTCAGAGGGGCGAATGGAGAAGCACAGTACCCCGCATCGGCAGCAGTGCCTTTTATGGTCACACATCCGAGTGACTGACTCATGGGCCCATGCAATCCTAGCGCATCCCGCAACCAGCACCGGCCCAATACGTGGCGAAAAGGTGGCGCGAGGATCAGGAGTCCCTATCCACCTACCCCACTTATCGTGCCGCATCCCGTCCCGCGCGCTTCTCCAAATTTCGAATCTCATGAGATCCGGGCGCCGCAAGGCAGCCGATCACTCCGGGGATATCCAAATACAATCTGCTCAAAGACATACAGCATAATTCACTCAAAAATTCCAAAAGCCAGAATCGATCAAGGAGATTGATGAAGGGTTGAAAACCAGCATGGTTTCAGGCCCCTAAGGAAATGTCTCTAAGGCATTGAACTAGGTCAGAATCAACTTCAACCCTTCTTCACTCGGTCCTCAATCCATTCGGGGGCTAATGAAGATGACATGTACCTAGGGTAGGGTCTTAGGCCTGACCTAGACGCCCTACACAAGGACACTACATAAGAGTCCAAGGCCTACAAGGTTCAACAGAAGATACCGGCTGAAATCCTCACGAAGTGCAATCCACACGACGGAAGATTCCACTCGGATATCACAATTCCACTCGACCATGGCTACTCACTCGACCGTACAAAAACCTACTCGGAGTACAGAATATCTAAAGTCACCCCAGGATGGCAACGGTCAGGCATTCACACTGTCGTCATAAAGACCATTTAATACGGGCGTTACCAGTAACGTTCAGGACTTAACTCTCATCGAACCCCCTATGCAGCAGAGGTTGTGAGGGGTCGGCGCACTCTATATAAGCCACCCCTCCCCTCTGGCACAAGGGTCCGCACCCCCTGTAACTATTCAACACTCCAATCGACAAGCCTCCGCGGCACCGAGACGTAGGGCTGTTACCTCCTCTGAGAGGGGCCTGAACTCGTAAATTTGTGCATACAACCTCGCCGTAGCTAGGACACTACCCTATCCTACGTACCCCCTACTTCTACTGTCAGACTCGTTCCCACGACAGCTAGCTCGAGTAGTGGAGCATTGGCAGTGACTGGCTCGTGCTTGAGATTTATTTCCTGGTTCTCTAGGATTTTTGCATCATTGGAAGTTTATAATATAAATTCAAGGTCTTATTTGAAAGACAAAACTCGACAGCGTCGCACTGTCAGGAAGAGCCGGAGACGGTTGCAGAGTTTGTTTGGCACTCTAAGCGCCTGAATATTATGGGTCGGCTAGGGACAAGTACCCAAATTGATGCAAGCTGATTTTGATTTTGGGTGAGTAAATTATTTTAGAGGAACACTCAACCCTTTGCAACCACAAAACAAAAGGCCATCTGGTACTTGGGCTTTGTCTGAAACATAATAGAAACTGATATGATACCTGGTAAGACACAAGACAAAAACGACTACAAATAAAGAAGAATAGATATGTGGTTCTCTAAGAAATGATGGGTTTAGAATTTGACAAGACACTTTTTCTTCTTTGACAAGAGGGGGCACCTATGTACTAGCCGACGGTGACTGGCATGAGGGTGCATGCTTTGGACATATGTCTTCCTCGGCTCACAACACAAGCTAGCTGGCTATAGTATTATATTTGGTTGAGCAAATCCCGGAAACTATACACAAGTGTTGAAGTTCATAGATATAGCTTCTATGTGTAAGTTTTGATCGATCAATGCAATGGAGCTTAATTATGGTAAGAGGTTTGTGTATATACTAGAGATGATATCCCGCGTGTTGCTGTGAGAATTGGATGCGGTTATTTCTATGAGATTTGGCAGTATGAAACTTCAGTATTTCGGTTACAATATTAGGAATTAAAATTGATTATATTTTATCATTATATACTTACAGAATATTTCTTGAATATATTAATAGCATGCATGGTGCTATTGGGGAACGTAGTAATTTCAAAAAAAGTCCTACGCACACGCAGGATCATGGTGATGCATAGCAACGAGAGGGGAGAGTGTCGTCCACGTACCCTCTTAGACCGTTAAGCGAAAGCGTTATGACAAAGCGGTTGATGTAGTCGTACGTCTTCACAATCGACTAATCCTCAGTACCGAATGTACGGCACCTCCGCGTTCAGCACACGTTCAGCTCGGTGACGTCCCGTGAACTCACGATCCAATAGAGCTCGGGAAGAGTTTCTCAGCACGACAGCGTGGTGACGATGTTGATGAAGCTACCGCAGTAGGGATTCGCCTAAACACCGCTACAGTATTACCGAGGTGGATTATGGTGGAGGGGGCACCGCACACGGCTGGGAGAGATCTTTGCGATCAACTTGTGTGTCTAGAGGTCCCCCCATGCCCCCGTATATAAAGGAGCAAGGGGAGAGAGGTGGCCGTCCAGTAGGAGGCACGCCAGGGAGGAGTCCTACTCCCACCGGGAGTAGGACTCCCTCCTTTCCTAGTTGGAGTAGGAGGAGGAAGGAGGAGGGGGAGAGGAAGGAAAGGGGGGCACCCCCCCCCCTCCTTGTCCAATTCGGACTAGAGGGAGAGGGGCGCGTGGCCAGCCCTGGCCGCCCCTCCTCTTCTCCACTAAGGCCCATCTTGGCCCATTAAACCCCCAGGGGGGTTCCGGTAACCCCCGGTACTCCGTTAAAATCCCGATTTCACCCGAAACACTTCCGATATCCAAATATAGGCTTCCAATATATAAATCTTTATGTCTCTACCATTTTGAGACTCCTTGTCATGTCCGTGATCACATCCGGGACTCCGAACTTCCTTCGGTACATCAAAACACATAAACTCATAATATAACCGTCATCGAACTTTAAGTGTGCGGACCCTACGGGTTCGAGAACTACGTAGACATGACCGAGACATGTCTCCGGTCAATAACCAATAGCAGAACCTGGATGCTCATATTGGTTCCTACATATTCTACGAAGATCTTTATTGGTCAAACCGCACAACACTATATGTTGTTCTCTTTGTCATCGGTATGTTACTTGCCCGAGATTCGATCGTTGGTATCCAATACCTAGTTCAATCTCGTTACCGGCAAGTCTCTTTACTCATTCCGTAATACATCACCCCGTAACTAACTCATTAGTTATCATGCTTGCAAGGCTTATAGTGATGTGTATTACCGAGAGGGCCCAGAGATACCTCTCCGACAATCGGAGTGACAAATCCTAATCTTGATCTATGCCAACTCAACAAGTACCATCGGAGACACCTATAGAGCACCTTTATAATCACCCAGTTACGTTGTGACGTTTGGTAGCACACAAAGTGTTCCTTCGGTATTCGGGAGTTGCATAATCTCATAGTCATAAGAACATGTATAAGTCATGAAGAAAGCAATAGCAGTAAACAAACAATCAAGTGCTAAGCTAACGAAATGGGTCAAGTCAATCACATCATTCTCCTAATGATGTGATCCCATTGATCAAATAACAACTCGTGTCTATGGTTAGGAAACTTAACCATCTTTGATCAATGAGCTAGTCAAGTAGAGGCATACTAGTGACACTATGTTTGTCTATGTATTCACACATGTATTATGTTTCCGGTTAATACAATTCTAGCATGAATAATAAACATTTATCATGAAATAAGGAAATAAATAATAACTTTATTATTGCCTCTAGGGCATATTTCCTTCCGTCTCCCACTTGCACTAGTCAATAATCTAGATCACATCACCATGTGATTAACATCGATAGTTCACATCATCATGTGATTAACACCCATAGTTCACATCGCCATGTGACCAACACCCAAAGGGTTTACTAGATTCGGTAATCTAGTTCACATCGCTATGTGATTAACACCCAAAGAGTACTAAGGTGTGATCATGTTTTGCTTGTGAGAGAATTTTAGTCAATGGGTCTGCCACATTCAGATCCGTATGTATTTTGCAAATTTCTATGTCAACAATGCTGTGCACGGAGCTACTCTAGCTAATTGCTCCCACTTTCAAAATGTATCCAGACTGAGACTTAGAGTCATCTGGATCAGTGTCAAAATTTGCATCGATGTAACCCTTTACAACGAACCTTTTGTCACCTCCATAATCGAGAAACATATCCTCATTCCATTAAGGATAATTTTGACCGTTGTCTAGTGATCTACTCCTAGATCTGTAGCGACCTGACCCGAATGGATCAAGTCTCTGTGCTTAAGTGTCATCCCTGGATCGGTATGCTGACACACACAGTACTCGAGGATTTATAACAGAGGTAAATCACATGTATAAAATAACGTAAATACTATTACCTCGATCCAAATAGCGGAAGTAACAAGGTTGTGGATTCCCATCAACACCAACGGCAAAGTTGAGTGTAGAAATCATAACCCTAACGTATCACTTACTCGTCGTAAGAAATCCTGCAACATGAGACGTTGCAGCCACAAAGGGTCAGTACATTGAATGTACTGGCAAATTCACACCATAGAGAGAAATGATGAACAATGGCTATCACTACATGCATATTTGGCTGGTGGAAAAGCTCTATGGTTATAGTTTTTGCGAAAAGCCAATTTTTCTCTACTACAAAGGAATAAATTTTATTTAACTATCATGGTGGTTGTTGAACATTGAGAATGGTTGACAGCATTCTCAATCCCAATTAAATAACATCATTAAACCCAACAACTTAATTTAAAATAATGTGATGAGATTCACATGATAATCCAGGTACTAGATACTCAAGATGTCCATAACCGGGGACACGGCTAATCATGATTAGTTTATACACTCTGCAGAGGTTTGCGCACTTTTCCCCACAAGACTCGATCGCCTCCGTTTAGTTTCTCGCACTACATGGTGTTTGAGTAACGGATGACCGAGACATAGTCTTTCAGAAGCGCTAGCACCTTACGATCGGTAGACCGTACCACCTACATCCCCTACATCTGCTACTCTACCACTGTAAGAGTTCGCACGACTTAATCAACTATGCTAGAGCCCATAATAGCTTGTGGCTGCACACGGAAGTTTCTAGCATGAAAAATCTCATGATCCCTTTGAGCCTGGGTGGCGGTCCATAAAAAAACAGGCAATCCTGATCTACCCAGGTGCCTAGATAGGCAATCCTGGAATAACCAGGTGCCTCAATCCACCCATATGTGTGTTTAAGTTGCTACCTTAAGTAAACCATTAATTAACAATCTCACATCTGTCATGGATACTCTCAAAACCCAATCCACGTCTACGAGCATAGCATAGCAGTATAAGCATAACGTAATAGTAACTCCCAAGGTTTGAATGCAGGGCAATAGGTTCCTACCTCATCAACTACTTCCCAATACCCACTTGTTATCAATCCTACTCTTGCAATGTTTGAGGGTGAAACTAATGCATAAAAACTGGGTATGAAAGGGATATGATCAAAGTGTGAACTTGCCTGCAATGTTGATGAAGATGATTCGCACCCAAAACTCTTGATAGATCTACTTGTCACACTCCGGTCAATCTATCGTAAGCAAACAATAGTAACCACACATAAGCAATCACTCAAAAGATCATAAAGAACGAAGAAGACGATTCGGAAACATCAAAACCAAGCAAATAACTCTTGCAACATAAAACAATTTCTAGCAGTACCAAAATTATGTGAATTTGGCCTTATTAGAATGTTTAGGTCAAGAGCTTCGATTTGCAAAAAGAATCAACTCAAACGGAGCTACGAAACTCAAGTTATGATCAAACGAAGTTTGAATTCAAATCTGGTCTAATTCAAATTTTAAACTTTTCAAAAACATGTTTCAGTTGTTTTACTGGATAGAGGAGATCGTAACGAAGACGTGAGCGTTGGTTTCATTGGATTTGGATAAACGGGTCAAAAGTAATGATAGATTGAAGTACAGGGACTAATCTGTGAAGAAAATTATCACGAATAGGTCCCTGGCCGAAATTAAAACAGAAAAAGGAAAATACTAAACAGTGAACGTTCACTACTGAACCCTAATGAACGAAAACCGTTCGCTAAAGAGATCTAAACAGAGAACGCCCGTTAAATAAAAAAATGGTTTATATAAAAAACCGATTTGTATCGGACCGGTCGGTGGCGGTTTTTACCACGGTTCTCGGCAGTTTGACAGTCTTCGCAAGAAAACTGGCGGCGGTGAGACGAACTCCGGCGACGGCAGCAGCGACGCGAAGCGGCTCCGGCGAGGAGCGGGCGGTGGCTGCGCGGGGCGGGCGCTGGGCGGCGGCGCCGGCGCTGGGCCGCGCAAGGCAGCAGCGCGCGGGCGGCGGCAGCAAGCGGCTCGGCGGCGCGAGTGCGGCGGCAGGCGGCAGCGATCTGCGAGAGGGGCGGCGCGGCGCGGCAGAGAGAGAGGCGGGGCCCGGGGCGGCGGCTTTATGAGGAGGGCGAGGAGGTGGCGTGGAGGAGGGGCAAGGAGAGGCGGCGGGGAGTCCAGGCGAAGCACGCACGTCGAGGCAGCGGCGCAGTCGTGCAAGATCCGGCCTCTAGCGCGAGGTCGGGGAAGGCTCGGCTGGGCTGGGCTTGGCCTGGTTGGCTGGGCCGGCCTAGTCGGCGGAATTTTTAAAAAAAAAATTCCACACAAATAAAATAATAAAAAAATAAAAATATTATATAGGCATATAATATATCAAAATTTTCAGAAAAAGATTTCCAACAACATGAACATTTTTCTAGCATTAAATAAAATTCACACAAATTCAAATAATTCAAAGAGTGCTGGTGGTCTATTAAAATCCAACAAAAATCATTTTAAAAAATACCAAAATGATTTCAAATTTATTTCTCTCCAATTTTCTAATGTAGGGAATCATGTTACCCTATTTTCCATATATTTTATTTTTGGAGAAAAATAATTTGAATAAAACTCAAATAACTCCAAATTGAAAATAAATTTAAAAGAACTTTGAATTTAATTCTTTGAACTCCCAACTCATATTTCATATAATTTGAAGAAGTCATTTTATCTTCTCTCATGAAAATCATTGAGCTGCATGAAGTTTATGAATTGAAATATTTCCAATGAAATTCAATTATTTTCAAATACCCTTTCATTTAATTTTAAATGGAAGAAGTCATATCATCTTCGCTCAAGGGTTTTGTATTTGAAAAGAATTTGAATTCATGGAGATCAGAAAGCAAATATGAAAGTTTGGGAAAGTCCTTTTATTCCCTCTCATTTAACTTTCAAAAAATTCGAATTCACTCACTTTCAGACAATCAATCAAACAATCAATCAAATCTATCTATTTATTATAACATTCCAAAATTTAGAATTTTGGGATGTTACAAGATCACTATTGTACTCCCTTGCTAAACACAGTTTAGGGTATACAATAGATCTGGTACACAACATGGCATACTTTATAGAAACTATGGCTGAGGCATAGGGAATGACTTTCATTCTCTTTCTATCTTCTGCTGTGGTCGGGCTTTGAGTCTTACTCAATTTCACACCTAGTAACACAGGTAAGAACTTTTTCTTTGACTGTTCCATTTTGAACTACTTCAAAATCTTGTCAAGGTATGTACTCATTGAAAAAACTTATCAAGCGTCTTGATCTATCTCTATAGATCTTGATGCTCAATATGTAAGTAGCTTCACCGAGGTCTTTATTTGAAAAAAAAACTCCTTTCAAATACTCCTTTATGCTTTCCAGAAAATTCTACATTATTCCCAATCAACAATATGTCATTCACATATATTTATCAGAAATGTTGTAGTGCTCCCACTCACTTTCTTGTAAATACAGGCTTCACCACAAGTCTGTATAAAACTATATGCTTTGATCAACTCATCAAAGCGTATATTCCAATTCTAAGATGCTTGCACCAGTCCATAGATGGATCGTTGGAGCTTGCACATTTTGTTAGCACCTTTAGGATCGACAAAACCTTCTGGTTGCATCATATACAACTCTTCTTAAGAAATCCATTAAGGAATGTAGTTTTGACATCCATTTGCCAGATTTCATAAAATGTGGCAATTTGCTAACATGATTCGAACAGACTTAAGCATCGCTATGAGTGAGAAAATGTCATCGTAGTCAACACCTTGAACTTTGTCAAAACCTTTTTCGACAAGTCTAGCTTTGTAGATAGTAACACTACTATCAGCGTCTGTCTTCCTCTTGAAGATCCATTTATTTTCGATGGCTTGTCGATCATCTAGCAACTCAACCAATGTCCACACTTTGTTCTCATACATGGATCCCATCTCAGATTTCATGGCCTCAAGCCATTTTGCGGAATCTGGGCTCACCATCGCTTCTTCATAGTTCGTAGGTTCGTCATGGTCTAGTAACATAACCTCTAGAACAGGATTACCGTACCACTCTGGTGCGGATCTTACTCTGGTTGACCTACGAGGTTCAGTAACAACTTGATCTGAAGTTTCATGATCATTATCATTAACTTCCTCACTAATTGGTATAGACGTCACTGGAACTGGTTTCTGTGATGAACTACTTTCCAATAAGGGAGCAGGTACAGTTACCTCATCAAGTTCTATTCCTCCCACTCACTTCTTTCGAGAGAAACTCCTTCTCTAGAAAGGATCCATTCTCAGCAACAAATATCTTGCCTTCGGATCTGTGATAGAAGGTGTACCCAACAGTTACTTTTGGGTAACCTATGAAGACGCACTTCTCCGACTTGGGTTTGAGCTTATCAAGATGAAACTTTTTCACATAAGCATCGCAATCCCAAACTTTAAGAAACGAGGGCTTAGGTTTCTTGCTAAACCACAGTTAATACGGTGTCGTCTCAACGAATTTAGACGGTGCCCTTTTTAATGTGAATGCAGATGTCTCTAATGCATAACCCCAAAATGATAGTGGTAAATCGGTAATAGACATCATAGATTGCACTATATCAAATAAAGTACGGTTATGACGTTTGGACACACCATTACGTTGTGGTGTTCCAGGTGGCATAAGTTTGTGAAACTATCCCACATTGTTTTAATTGAAGACCAAACTCGTAACTCAAATATTCGCCTCTGCGATCAGATCGTAGAAACTTTATTTTCTTGTTACGATGATTTTCCACTTCACTCTAAAATTCTTTGAACTTTTCAAATGTTTTAGACTTATGTTTCTTCAAGTAGATATACCCATATCTGCTCAAATCATCTGTGAAGGTCAGAAAATAACGATACCCGCCGCGAGCCTCAACACTCATCGGACCTCATACATCAGTATGTATTATATCCAATAAGGCAGTTGCTCGCTCCATTGTTCTGGAGAACGGAGTCTTAGTCATCTTTGCCCATGAGGCATGGTTCGCAAGCATCAGCTAATTCATAATCAAGTGATTCCAAAAGCCCATCAGCATGGATTTTCTTCATGCGCTTTACACCAATATGACCTAAACGGCAGTGCCACAAATAATGTGCACTATCATTATTAACTTTGCATCTTTTGGCTTCAATATTATGAATATGTGTATCACTACGATCGAGATTCAACAAACCATTTTCATTGGGTGTATAACCATAGAAGGTTTTATTCATGTAAACAGAATAACAATTATTCTCTAACTTAAATGAATAACCGTATTGCGATAAACATGATTAAATCATATTCATGCTCAATGCAAACACCAAATAACACTTATTTAGGTTCAACACTAATCCCGAAAGTATAGGGAGTGTGCGAGATGATCATATCATTCTTGGAACTACTTCCAACACACATCGTTACTTCACCCTTAACTAGTCTCTGTTCATTCTGCAACTCCCATTTCAAGTTACTACTCTTAGCAACTGAACTAGTATCAAATACCGAGGGGTTGCTATAAACACTAGTAAAGTACACATCAATAACATGTATATCCAATATACCTTTGTTCACTTTGCCATCTTTCTTATCCGCCAAATACTTGGGGTAGTTCCGCTTCCAGTGACTAGTCCCTTTGCAGTAAAAGCACTTAGTCTCAGGCTTAGGTCCAGACTTGGGCTTCTTCACTTGAGCAGCAACTTGCTTGCCGTTCTTCTTGAAGTTCCCTTTCTTTCCCTTTGCCCTTTTCTTGAAACTAGTGGTCTTGTTAGTCATCAACACTTGATGCTCTTTCTTGATTTCTACCTTCATCGATTTCATCATCATGAAAAGCTCGGGAATCGTTTACGTCATCCCTTGCATACTATAGTTCATCATGAAGTTCTACTAACTTGGTGATGGTGACTAGAGAATTCTGTCAATCACTATTTTATCTGGAAGATTAACTCCCACTTGATTCAAGCGATTGTAGTACCCAGACAATCTGAGCACATGATCACTGCTTGAGCTATTCTCCTCCATCTTTTAGCTATAGAACTTGTTGGATACTTCATATCTCTCAACTCGGGTATTTTCTTGAAATATTAACTTCAACTCCTGGAACATGTCATATGATCCATGACGTTCAAAACGTCTTTGAAGTCCCGATTTTAAGCTATTAAGTATGGTGCACTAAACTATCAAGTAGTCATCATATTGAGCTAGCCAAACGTTCATAACGTCTGCATCTGCTCCTGCAATAGGTCTATCACCTAGCGGTGCATCAAGGACATAATTCTTCTGTGCAGCAATGAGGATAATCCTCAGATCACGGATCCAATCTGCATCATTGCTACAAGCATCTTTCAACTTAGCTTTCTCTAGGAACATATCAAAATAAGCAGGGGAGCTAAACGCGAGCTATTGATCTACAACATAGATATGCTAATACTACCACGACTAAGTTCATGATAAATTTAAGTTCAATTAATCATATTACTTAAGAACTCCCACTTATATAGACATCTCTCTAATCATCTAAGTGATCACGTGATCCAAATCAACTAAACCATAACCGATCATCACGTGAAATGGAGTAGTTTTCAATGGTGAACATCACTATGTTGATCATATCTACTATATGATTCACGCTCGACCTTTCGGTCTCAGTGTTCCGAGGCCATATCTGCATATGCTAGGCTCGTCAAGTTTAACCTGAGTATTCTGCGTGTGCAAAACTGGCTTGCACCCGTTGTAGATGGACGTAGAGCTTATCACACCCGATCATCACGTGGTGTCTGGGCACGACGAACTTTGGCAACGATGCATACTCAGGGAGAACACTGTTATCTTGAAATTTAGTGAGAGATCATCTTATAATGCTACTGTCAATCAAAGAAAAATAAGATGTATAAAAGATAAACATCACATGCAATCAATATAAGTGATATGATATGGTCATCATCATCTTGTGCTTGTGATCTCCATCTCTGAAGCACCGTCATGATCACCATCGTCACTAGCGCGACACCTTGATCTCCATCGTAGCATCGTTATCGTCTCACCAACTATTGCTTCTACGACTATCGCTACCGCTTAGTGATAAAGTAAAGCAATTACAGGACGATTGCATTGCATACAATAAAGAGACAACCATATGACTCCTGCCAGTTGCCGATAACTCGGTTACAAAACATGATCATCTCATACAATAAAATATAGCATCATGTCTTGACCATATTACATCACAACATGCCCTGCAAAAACAAGTTAGACGTCCACTACTTTGTTGTTGCAAGTTTTACGTGGCTGCTACGGGCTGAGCAAGAACCGTTCTTACCTACGCATCAAAACCACAACGATAGTTCGTCAAGTTAGTGTTGTTTTAACCTTCTCAAGGACCGGGCGTAGCCATACTCGGTTCAACTAAAGTTGGAGAAACTGACACCCGCCAGCCACCTGTGTGCAAAGCACGTCGGTAGAACCAGTCTCGCGTAAGCGTACGCGTAATGTCGGTCTGGGCCGCTTCATCCAACAATACCGCCGAACCAAAGTATGACATGCTGGTAAGCAGTATGACTTGTATCGCCCACAACTCACTTGTGTTCTACTCGTGCATATAACATCTACGCATAAAACCAGGCTCGGATGCCACTGTTGGGGAACGTAGTAATTTCAAAAAAAAAATCCTACGCACACGCAAGATCATGGTGATGCATAGCAACGAGAGGGGAGAGTGTCGTCCACGTACCCTCATAGACCGTTAAGCGGAAGCGTTATGACAACGCGGTTGATGTAGTCGTACGTCTTCACGATCGACCGATCCTCACTACCGAACGTACGGCACCTCCGCGTTCAGCACACGTTCAGCTCAGTGACATCCCGCGAACTCACGATCCAGTAGAGCTCGGGAAGAGTTTCGTCAGCACGACGGCGTGGTGACGATGTTGATGAAGCTACCACAGCAGGGCTTCGCCTAAACACCGCTACAGTATTACCGAGGTGGATTATGGTGGAGGGGGCACCGCACACGGCTGGGAGAGATCTTTGCGATCAACTTGTGTGTCTAGAGGTGCCCCCCTGCCACCGTATATAAAGGAGCAAGGGGGAGAGGCGGACGGCCAGGAGGAGGCGCGCCAGGGAGGAGTCCTACTCCCACCGGGAGTAGGACTCCCTCCTTTCCTAGTTGGAGTAGGAGAAGGGGGGAGGAGGAGGGAGAGAGGAAGGAAAGGGCCCCCCCTCCTTGTCCAATTCGGCCTAGAGGGAGAGGAGGGGCGCGGCCTGCCCTGGCCGCCCCTCCTCTTCTCCACTAAGGCCCATCTTGGCCCATTAAACCCCCGAGGGGTTCCGGTAACCCCCGGTACTCCGGTAAAATCCCGATTTCACCCGGAACACTTTCGATATCCAAATATAGGCTTCCAATATATCAATCTTTATGTCTCGACCATTTCGAGACTCCTCGTCATGTCTGTGATCACATCCGGGACTCCGAACTTCCTTCGGTACATCAAAACACATAAACTCATAATATAACCGTCATCGAACTTTAAGCATGTGGACCCTACGGGTTCGAGAACTATGTAGACATGACCGAGACATGTCTCCGGTCAATAACCAATAGCGGAACCTAGATGCTCATATTGGTTCCTACATATTCTACGAAGATCTTTATCGGTCAAACCGCACAACACTATACGTTGTTCTCTTTGTCATCGGTATGTTACTTGCCCGAGATTCAATCGTCGGTATCCAATACCTAGTTCAATCTCGTTACCGGCAAGTCTCTTTACTCGTTCCATAATACATCACCCCATAACTAACTCATTAGTTATCATGCTTGAAAGGCTTATAGTGATGTGTATTACCGAGAGGGCCCAGAGATACCTCTCCGACAATCGGAGTGACAAATCCTAATCTTGATCTATGCCAACTCAACAAGTACCATCGGAGACACCTGTAGAGCACCTTTATAATCACCTAGTTACGTTGTGATGTTTGGTAGCACACAAAGTGTTCCCCCGGTATTCGGGAGTTGCATAATCTCATAGTCATAAGAACATGTATAAGTCATGAAGAAAGCAATAGCAGTAAACAAACGATCAAGTGCTAAGCTAACGGAATGGGTCAAGTCAATCACATCATTCTCCTAATGATGTGATCCCATTGATCAAATAACAACTCATGTCTATGGTTAGGAAACTTAACCATCTTTGATCAATGAGCTAGTCAAGTAGAGGCATACTAGTGACACTATGTTTGTCTATGTATTCACACATTTATTATGTTTCTGGTTAATATAATTCTAGCATGAATAATAAACATTTATCATGAAATAGTAAAATAAATAATAACTTTATTATTGCCTCTAGGGCATATTTCCTTCAGGTGCATGTTAAGGTGTGATTAATTTTCCATGTATGATGGCTTGATGATTTGGCATAGTTGCATGTTGAGAGAATTAAAGTTACTGAAGCATGCATGGTGACATGATGAGTTGGCATAGTTGCATGTTAATGTAATTGAGTTAGTGGGGATCAACTATTTAGGTATACTAGCAATGTGCTCGTGCATTGCAACGGATCAAAATATAATAATACATGTTCATGAATTTGAAAGAAAAAACACTCTAGCTTTGGTATATATCACTAAAAATATGTTAGGTTTCACTCAAAATGTATTCTTTGTGGCTATTTGGATGAGGTGAGGGTGTGGTTGGTTTGAAGAGATTTTTCTCCAAATCAGAGAAGAAAGGTGGGGTCTTGTTGCAAAAATGCTACTTACTTCACATCCGTTGGATGCAGATGAGATGGTCTGAATTGACGGATGACAGACACACCATCATCACTAAGTGAGTCTTTTATAGGATACGAAGTTAGAGTTCAATTAGTATTCGCATGAGGATGATGATCAAATGTGTAGGCAGGCCTATAATATGTGTACTTTTCTAAACGGGGGAAATGAAAGGAATACTAAAATAAAATCAAAATAAGAAAAAATTCTAAGTAAGAATGAATTAGTGGCATTGGTTTACACTTTAAGAAGAAGAAAAAAATGTAAAATGAAACAAATAACGACAAAATTTGCACAAAATTAACACCAAAATTGGGCTTTTTTCAAAATATGCAGGAATAAGCATATAATAATGGAATTTACGCACAGAAAAAGAAGTTTCCAAAGAAGAAATAAATTAGTGGCGTTGGTATTTTACACAAAGAGAATTAAATAAATACTAAAACAAAATAAAATAATAATAATTAAGAAAATAAATTGGTGGCATTGGTATTACCCTTTAAGAGGAATATGAAAAAAAACAATGACAAACTTTGCACTCCATTCACGTAGAAATTACATTTTTTTATCATATGCAAGAACAAGCATATACTAGTGGATTTTTTGCAAAAAAAAGTTTCATAACGGAATGAATTAGTGGCATTTGTATTACTCTTAAATAAGAAAATAAATAAAAATAAAATAAGAAAGTTTTCTAAGAAAGAATGAATTAGTTGCATTGGTATTACTCATTCAGATGAAAGAAAATGAAAAAAAAGAAACAAATAATGGAAAAAATTGCACATAATTTACATAGAAATTGCAATTTTTTTATAATGCAAGAATAAGCATATAATAGTGAAATTTTATTAAAAAAACAAGTTTCCTAAAAAAATGAATTAGTGGCAGATATAAATAAACAACATATAAAAAATTTGCACATGATATTGCACTGAAATTACACTTTTTAAATATGCAAAGAATAAGTATATAACAGTATAATTTACATCCATATTGTATAATACTTGCTATATACAATTCTACTCATCCAACATCCAAAAATACCCATTATGAAAAATCCCCAAAAAAATAAAAAGCAAAGCAAAACAGTTTTGCTAAAGCACATCTAGATGTGCCATAAGTATTGCACATCTAAGTCCTATGTCATTGATCTTACGTTGAGATTCGTGTGGATATTTTCTTTTTCTTTTTCCTTTTCTTCTTTATGCATGATTCACTCACTTAGATGTGCAATAACTAGAGCACATCTAGATGTGCTCTAGACACACCCCAACGCCTCGAAAAGGCAATGTATACGGGGCAAGTCAAAAATTCAGCCTAAGAAAAAGTCGACTTACCCCAAAACGAGGGCAAGTCAAAAATCGGTTTGAGAAGCTATAAAAGAATACAAGGAAAAAAACATAAATCTGAACAAAAGAATCAACAATAGAAAATCGACTTACCTAAATTTAAAATTAGGCAACTTACATGTAGGTAAAATGTGATTATTATTTTGATTCCCCCATGGTATGTGAATGCAATGTCCCCTGCACTGTATCTAGTTTTGTTACGTGTCCCGACTAGTTCCAGGCTCTATCGATCATAGTCAGTCATTCATCACCTTCATTGACTGACTCCATATAAGTTACTCGACTTGTGGCAGCCCTTCTCGATTGCAACTTCTTACCTTTCACATGTTAAAATAAATGGAATGGGCCAGGTTAAGTTCGGTCAATGTAAATGGACCCACACCACCACAGGGTCAAGAAAACAATTCGTATTGATCAGGGACGACACCTTTGGCTGATCATCCCATAATCATTTTTTATACCACTTCATGTGGTCTATGATCAATAAAGTCTAGCTATACCTCTGAAAAAACAATTCGAATCACCCCAAGGATTCTCAACCAGAGCCGCCGCCATGAGCTTTCCTAAGCACCGTTGCCTCCGTCTCCCTCCTCTTTTCCGTCCGACGATACTGATAAGGTGGTTGCGGTGATTGCAGGTTTAAATAAAGTTTCTTTAGTGTATCTCTGCTTGATGACCTTTGATTTGATGCTTACAAAGTGATCGAGAGTTTGTGTCTCCAGATCTGTTGGTTCTAACGCCGGCCCTCAAACCATTTAGACCAAGTGGTCTGGACATGTTTTGCAATTCAACACGGGTCGGTTTGCCGACTGGTCCGAGCGCGCGAGCAAGGAGACCGTGACGGCCATGGTCGCGGCGAACCCCAACTTTGTCGTCGAGCAGCAGACTCTACAAGGCCACCAAAGCTTAAGTCGTCGCTCGCAACGTACAGGCGGCGCAACCAGACACGGGGGCAGCGCAACCAGACACGGACGCTGGCAGTTGCGCATCCTACGCGCCGCCAGACGTTGTTTTGCCGTGTCGATGGGACGACGAGCGTATTTGGAATTGATTGTGCAGAATTGTTTCAAACCTGTCGATGTCTCAATGGGTACCGCCGCCAGTTGACATAGTCATGGTCAATATTGAGGAGGTCACCACACCGGAATTAGCTGAAGCACCAGCGCTCCGTCGACATTTTGTGGGTACCATCTTTGCTTCAGATTGTCTTTCCATCATTCAAAGGATTCATTCTCAAATAGCGGATCGCTCAAGCATTGGAACGGTAATCTCCGATATCAAAGTTTTGGCGGGTCTCGTCTAGTCTCTTTAGTCATGTTGATGGTTTGTCACGGATCATACTTAGTGCAGTTGTGTGCTTATTCTAATCACTTTTATCACGTGTAACGATCTTTTTTCTCACCTTCAGAAGAATGAAACTCTGATCGAGGCCCTATTCTTATTATGATGATTTGGATATTGAATTGCCTTTGACTGATTATTATTATGATGATAGGGTGTTTTCTCCGTTCGGTCGGCTTGGCCAGCCCGGAAGTAATACAAAGCGCTATCAGCTTTCGACCCGAGTACAGTAGGAATAGTTAACCAAAGGAAGAACGCTCTTGATACATTCTAAATGTATACTTTCTGTGATCAATAAGCTGACATTCTCTCCCCAAAAAAAGAACTTCCAAGCTCTTCGCGTATCATCTTTGTCCAGTTTAAGCTTACTACGGCTGGTTACAAGTACAGTAAAGACGAGACATCATCGCCACCGTCAAATAATTTTCATCCAACGTCCAAATGGAGCAAAAGATCCAAGTTTGCTCAGGAGAACTGCTGACCACTAACAAAATACAGATACAAATACACCGTGTCGTTCAACAAAAGCATTCTTCCAGGTACAAAACCCAAACCTCTGAACACAAAGTGTAACATATAACATACAGGCAGTGTTTATGTTCACGGGTGGCAACACCAACACGGAGGAGTGTACACCCAAAATGTCTTAGTCTTTTTATCACACAAGCTATACAAATGGTACCAGTCTTCCACCTCTCATTCTTCAGCTGGAACCTAATCTCATCCTCATCCTACCCGATCATAATATATAGCAACCAGTAAATTTACTCTACCTCGGCTAGAAATATTGCTCGCCAAAATTGCCCTGGTACCAAAAGAATATTAACTGAAACAACCAATAGCCCAAATCAATCTACAACTTGAAAGATACCTTTGGGATCCTCATGCTCCCTCTGTGTAAAAAAAGACTGAAACAATCGACATCATCTATGTTCTTCAAAAGCCAACTCAGTAGTTTCCCATTGGAGGCATCCCATATGCCGGCATCGGACCAGGACCCATCGGAGGCATACCCATCCCACCCATCGGAGGCATACCCATCCCGCCCATAGGAGGCATACCCATGCCGCCCATCGGAGGTGGACCCCCCATACCAGGCGGAGCAGGCAAGGCGAGAGGGAGCAATTGAGCGTACATGTTCTGTATAACAAAACACAACTTGTCATGCTAACTGCTTAAGAACAAATAACAGGACACTGAACAAAAAGAAGAGCGCTTTATATTACCTGCTGAGCAACAACGTCCTTCTCTTCCTGCTCTTTGGCTTTTTCTTCTTTCTGCGATTCAATCCTGTCCTTCACCAGGTCATCTACCTTGCTTGTGTACTCACGGATGAACTGCATACATAGCAAGAATGCTATTATAACAAAACTGAACATTTCCAAACATGCAAACAGACTTAATATACCTGTAATAGGTAGGGGAAAGCAAAGTCCAGCATGTTGTTTGTCCATGCAAGCTCGAGAGCAACATCCGCACGAATCAAGTCGTAACAAATGAAGAGGCAAGAAGCAAAACATTCTTTCTTTCCCTGCAATAGTCAGAGATGCTTACTGATTAGAAATGCAATACTGCACAGACAACACTGGTCTACCAAAACAATGAAGGTCAGATTAGTTCTTAATTTGCATGTTTCTTGGATTTATCTACTCTTAGCTAGTTGATATGCACAGGATGCAACACTCAGAATTGGGAATCTTAGAAAGGTGATCACAGCACTAAAACCAGCACGAAAGAAAATATCTGCTGCAATTATCTAAGAAGGCAATAATATTAGCACAGTTTGCGCACTCATAAAATGCTTTTTTCACTAACCTGCTCGATGAAATAGACAAGTAAATCCTCCGACAGCTCACGGTCACCAGACTGTGAGCATGTTTCCATGCAATCCTTGTACATGTTGTCTTTTTTCGATAGGGCAATAGATTGCTTCCATCTGCCAGCTTTCTTGTAAATGTAAGCAGCAATCCTCCTCATCTCAAGCAATTCATGTTTCTCAAGCTGATCAAGAGTTAAGAAACTGATTATAAAAACAATAACGCCATTAACAAGCATTACATATTCGTCTATTTATTTACTGTACCTTCTGGGCAAGACCTATCTGATCAAAGTTATCATGCATGTCAACCGACTCACGGAGCCTCTCATAGTCCTCCTCCTCAACATAAAGCTCATTCAATGCTTCATTGACAGCAGAGACATTGTTGCTCTGAACAGCAACCATGTATGGTTTCACAAGATGCAACTGACCAGCCTATAAATGGAATAAAAATAGTTCAGACTTCTAGATTAGAACATAAAACAGACACACCAGTAGAGACCCTTCCCATAATCATCCCATATACGACATTAAATATTCATTTTGAGGCAAACCTTGCGCATTATGTCTACAACTCTTGTGTGATCCAAGCGAAGCGCAAGCACATTGAGAAGATCATTGATGAGATCAGGGTGTTCTTGCAAATAGAAGTGCACAGCCTTGTAATATATCTCAACATTTGCAACCTTAACAGCAACATCCTTAAATTGCATATGATCCCATGCATCTGGAGAATGGTTCATAATAGTGGTAGCAGCATTGTCAAATTCATCATATTGGATGTATAGGTACATAAGCTCTTTCCAGTGTTGTTGTTCATCACAAGCACGGATAAGCTTAGGAATATTCAGCCGGGTGGAGAAAAGCTTGATGTGTTCCATGAGCTTCTCAGGGCGGTATCTAGCATAAAGGACTCCAAGTTCTGTAAAGATGCCCATGTGCGCACGCTCAAGTCCAAGACCACTCTCCATGAGAGAAATAAGTTCATTGAAGCATCCTCTGTTCTGATAGTATTCACTCACTTCTTCCAAGTCATCAACCTAAACAAAACAAGGCATATCAGAAAGAACTATATAAAAGTGCCTCAGGACTCTGAAGATTTTTTTATAGAACTAGAAACATGTGTTGAAGCATAATTTTGTTGCTTCGCAGAAATTTTCTAGCTTATATATACCTGAATGATGATATTGAGACCGCATATTTGCGCTAGACGGAACTCCTCAGCATCAACACAGGCAAAGCAGACCTCCTTCCATGTTTTAGCGCTGTTAGCCTTGCGAGCAGCATCTACAGCTCCTTGGAACTGCTTCAGCTTGACCAAGGTGACAGCCAACTTAGCCCAGTTAGAGATGAAGGCATAGATGATCTTTGCAGCTTCATAAAGTTCTTCATCGTAAAGCCGGTCACCAACATTTTGGAGATTAGCAACATTTGGCATAAGAATAAACTCTTCAATGTCGCTAAGCCTATCAATCTTCGCATATGCAAAGATGAGTTCTCCATCGACTTTGGGCTCCCTTGCCTTTTGCCTTACCATCAGCAAGTACTTGACAAGATCATGGTATACATCAGCTTCCTCAGCAGCACGGATGACATCAAGGAAATGTGTTGCGTCATCTGCACGGATGAATGACTCAATTGCTTCACTGACTAGACCTTCACGCAACTGGGCCTTGGCAACCTGGCTCCAAACAGCATCTTCTTCAACACGGAATGCAAACTCTTCAGCTCTTTCTATGCTTCGGATGTTATCTAACAGAACATCGACGGCCTGAACATTTAAGTTGAACTTCTTAAATATGGCAAAAGCCTCCTCATACAGTTGTGCCTCGACAGCTACTTCTCCGACAGCAGGGCCATCAAAGTTGTCCAGTCTGTTAACATAGTCCATGACCCTGGATGGGTCTGCCTTAATGGCTGTCAAGATGAGCAGGTTCTGAAGATTAAAGTTTCCACTGAATGCAGAATTCTGGAGGACAATCTTTTCAAGAAGTTCAATCAGCTCATGCGGGAGGTCAGCTTCCATGAAAGCCTTAACAGCAGCAGAAACTTGCTCAGGGCTCTTGCTTTCAGGCAGGGCCGTAGAAACAACTTGGTCAATGAACTGCCTTCTGTATTCATTTTCAGGCAGTAGAACTTTATCCCAAAGATCACCATCCATTCTTTCAACTACATACCTGACAACTCAAAACATTGGACTGAACGTGTAAGCAATGACGCAACAGATATAATGATTCAGAAAAATAACATATTTACATGGCATCAAAAGGACAATAAACCATAAACATACCTAGCTTGCAGCTTGAAAAGTGAGTTTTTGTTAGTGACGCTAATAAGTTCATCATCACATTGTCCACGCCTGTAAGCAACAACAGCAAGTGTAGGATCCCGCTTTTCACAGTATTTACCAACCACACGAGAGTCATAAAATGGATTGGTAGTAAGGAAATGCTCTGGGTTGTTGTTGCTATCGATGATAATTTTCCCAAGAGCATTATGGACATGCACATCTTGGCTACCCTCGCTCACTAAGTGCTCCAAGAATTGTGTAAGCAGACGTAAGCGGTTCCTGATTAAAAGATCAAAGAAATGAGACCAGCTAAAAAGGCAGGCATATGCAAAGTGTACAGAGACAATGATTAGAATGAAACCTCTTCTCGCACTCGTCAACTAGTGGTTCAATGGGAAGGAGAGAGCGGACAGATAGAATCAAACCCTTAATGAAATCTTCAGGGCACTCATCATCAAGTAGCTGCCCCACTACCAATGGAGCATTCCCAGGGTTAACCTACAAACCAGATAAAGGGAAACAGACATTAATATAATGAGTATATCAGAAGAAGTACTAAGATAAACTAAGTTTGAAGAGTTACATACCTTCTGTACATAGCCTTCAATATACCTGAGCATGTTATTTGTGTACAGATAGTGAGTCAGATCTGGAACAAAACCAAAGCGGTCACAAACATTAATCAGTGGGCGGGCATCAGGTAGTTTTGCTTCCATCAGAAAGTTCTTTGTCTTCTCAGCATCATAGAAATTAGACTCTCTGGTTACACGCTCAACTTCTTTGATTTGTCCAGTCCTTGCAGCTGATTCTATGTACTTGAAGTGGATATCTGGATCCTCACTGTTGGATGTAAAGAAATATGATGTTTAAGTGTGCTACATTAAGAAAACAATGGTGGTTGAAAGATATCATCAACTGGGCTAAATACCTGGAGCTCAAATAGGATCCCAAGAAAAAGTACAGGCCCTCATAAGATTTAAATTGCTCAAATAGTTTTATGCAACCATCAACACCTAGCTGCTCAGAGTATTCTTTGGCGGCCTTCAGATTTGTTACAGGATTGGAGATGATTAGAATCGATAAGAAAGAAGAACAAAACCACAAGAACGAAAGGTAAAGGAACACAGAAAGATTACCTGCACAACTATTTGAAGGTTTCCTCTCAGATTGACCAGTAGAAGGTCTTTCATGCACTCTAGTGCCCATTCTTTTGAAAGGGTTCCAAAGAACTCAACGAGGGCCTATGAAAGGAAGTTGTTAAAAGGCCAGGTAATAATAAATAGACAGTCAAACATAACTGAAGAAAACAAACCTGTGGTTCAATGGCGTGGGTATTTACAATGACACGTTTGATATCAGGCAACTCTGCATAGTGCTGTATCACAATACAAGACTTGTTAAACTGCAAGACAATGAGGATAGATCACAACCAAAACCATGCAAAGATACGGACCTGGAGGGCTCGCAAGTACAAACCAGCCTTTTCACACAGTTGAGCAATGCGTGGGCGGTCGTAATGACTGAACATACCGTTAGCAAGGATGGCATCAGCAACATTAGGGTAAGTCACCAAGTTGATCTCCAAAACCTAAAATAAATTCAAACAGAAGCTACTACTGAGTAACAGGGAGGTCTATATTGTAAAGATTCACAATTAAATAAAAACTAAATGCTGACCTTGGTTTGCAGAAAAGCATGTTCTTCCAAGTTTGGTTTCAGAACATCCAGCAGAAAAGCTGTTGCCTCCCGTATCATATTTCTCTGTTAACAAAAGACGCATAAGGCAGGATGTACAACCAAATTTCATAGTAAAAAGGAAAAAAAATATAAACCTACCTGAAGGAAGAGATCGGTTATGGTATTATAATCTAATGGACAACCACCCTCCATTTGTGACATCATGAGAGCGAAATTTACAGCTCCCTGGTAAAGAATATATAGGATATACACAATTAGGCAAAGTCACATAAAGAATAAACCCCACAACCAGGTACCAAATGTTTCACCACAACCCAGTTTGTCTTTAAAGGCCTTAAACAATCTTATTACCTGTGGATCTGTACGTAGGATGGTCTGGAGGAGGAAAAGGTAATCGGGAGTGTACCCAACCTGGAAGAGATAATTAGACAGCACAGTCAATGTTCAAGCTGAACTGGCTACTACCTACCAAAAACAAGAATTCAGCAGTACCAACGCAATATACCTGCTTTGAATATATAAGGATCTTGTCAAACTCCCTCCTTTCGGCAAAAGCAGCAACGACTTTAGGTGTTGCCCTAGCCTTTATGTATATTTTCAATGCAAGGTCATTGTCTACCGTCTACACCAAAGTACCGATTGGATTAGTAAACAATCCAGACACAGGCAGCGAATGAAATTTACTGACGCACGATGAGATTTGTGCAATCAACAAACACAGCAGAGCACCCATGTTACCTTAACAAGATCTCCTAGCTCTTCACTGCATTCCAACTTATCTTCTGCCAACCAATTTTCCAGAAGGTTCTTTTTGTTCTGATTGACAACAAGTCGAGATAACTCAAGGGACTCGTAAGCATTGAGCTTCCCTCGAGTTAGCAATGTGCCAAAGTACTGCAACAGTGGAGGCGTTTGCCCAGCTTGAACAGGAACACTCTGCATTTGATGAACACAAATCACATGTCAGACAAGCATAACCTACACTTTCCAGCGAGGAACAGTTAACTATGAAACATTTCTATTATGTGGTAAGCAGAACCCATTGGCTTAAATTAAAGAAAAAAAACGGCCCTAAGCATTTTAGCACAGCAGTCTCTTCGCTGGAAATTTCGTAAGAGCAGGATGATCTCTAGGGTCAGATATCAAGCACACTTTGTAATTCTGACAGTTGGGGCTATGAAGAATGCCTGGCTCATTGAGAAAGTATAAATGTAGGAAATGAGCTGTGAAAAGGCGGTGAATTCACATTAACAGCTCATGGGCAACAAGAACAGGAAGGCACCTGAAATTTTGCAACAGTCTCAGGGGTTCGCAGAAGACCCTGAGGGGATTCTGCAGCGAGCTCCGCCGCTTCCTTGTATTTTGTTTGCGAAAACAGTTCCTGAAATCTTTGCACAACCTGCAATTCAGAATAACAAAAAGTAGTGGTTAGTCCCTCTACACATCAAATGAGATAGGCAAGTGTAAGAATGGAATATTCCTTGAATTTTAAATCCAATATGAAGAATTAACATTAACATGGCTGCAAGCGAAACAGTACATGTGGTGTTTGTGAGCCACTAAAATACCCACAGCACAAGCACATTTATAAGTTATTAGTACATTCAGAAGTGCTCATTCAGAACTGCATAAACGTTCAACTTACAGAAAATGGTTACTGGAACAAGATATACAAGCAAAAAATGACGTGACATTCAGAAGTGCTTATTAGGCAGGAACATAGGTGCATATTGAGAAAATTGCATAAGCATGTCGGCACGCGCTCTTATGGAACATAATGATACTAGCACATAGTTAAATGATCTAGCAAGGAAATAATGATTCAACTCGTACAAAGACATGCAAAAATAGAAGCATGGGCAACAATCAAGAAAATTATGCAAATGTAAACATCATTCAAAAAAGCATAGTAGTTATGGAGCTTACCAAGTTCTCCGCCCCAGGAAGGTTAGCTCTTTTGGCAAGATTCACAGCTAGCTCAAGGTTATTTAACTGCATGAACCAAAATGTATTAGAAATTTAAAAGGAATATCTAAAGTATGCATCAGCAGAAGAATTTATGAAATGCCAGAATCATACTTGGCCGCTGACAAAAGGCACAACAGTCGCATCATTAACTGTGGCATGTAAGACCTGTCCTCTTCTGTTGATGGCATAAAATCCACCGGTTGTAGAAGACTCTGCTGTCAAGAATATAGGATCTGGACTGATTCTATTTCTATAAACTGCTGCGGCAGTTTCCAAGTCATACACAAACAAAAGGCCAAGCTTCGTAATTACATAGACAAGTCCATACTTTTGAGAGATCTGTAATAAAGAAGATAAAACGAGTTAGATATATGTGATATCTAACAGGGTATACTACATGTGGGACCTAAAAGATATACACCTGCATGGCTACAGGAAAATCATCCTGAAAATCTGGTGGGAAGAAGAGATCGGCTTGCTTCTTGGAAAAACCAGGTTTCCCTGCAATAAATGATTTGGAAAGGTAAAAAAAGAGAATGACTAACAGAAAAAAAATCACTTGGAAAGGGTAGCCTGTAAGGAAAAACATCGGTGGATAGATGACATACTGCCACATTTACAAGACTGGAATGCAGAAATAATGATAATCAAAAATAGAACATGGCGGTTCTTTATGCAAACCTGGCTGAGCCCCCAGTTCAATAACATGTAACTTAGAAGTAATCTGTCCAGCATTAGTTGCCTTCGAGGCAAAACAGATGAGTGTTGATGGATTCTCGTTGCCAGGAACCTGGACAGGAGAAGTAAAGCACCGTTGACAAATACTAGAAGTGAACTAATAATTATAACCTCCACAAACTAATTGATTAATACCTTAAAAGTTGCAAAAGATGCTGCATGGGCTTCAAGTGCCTGGCTACGCTGCTGATCAACAGAGAAAAGTTGCATATTTCCCTTCACCAACTGCGGCCTCTGCTAGGTGAAGTAGAAAGCCCATGAATATAAGAAGCATGCATAACAAAGTACCATTTACTCAGTGCATATATCAGCTGCACCTGTAGCTCAACATAGCAGACTAGATACTTGGAAATTTGTGAAATCGTAATTATACTCCCTCTTTAGTTCTAGATACATCCCTTTTTATCCATTTTGATGACAAGTATTTTCGGACGGAGGGAGTAGCATTTAACACCAAGAATAGTCAAACAACCAGAGGGACAGAACAGACCATAGCAGGAAGGGACACAACCAGAATTTTGATCATCATATCACATTCAATTACAGAACAACAGTGCATCAGGTTATGATGATGCTAATTAAGAATGATCTTTGCGAGCATACCTCAGGAGCACCAGGTGCAATTCCAATAAGCACAAGCCACTTCTCTGCCGGGTCACAACGGTAGTTAATGATCTGATTATTGGCCAGATTAGCTGTCCTATCAAACATCTTGGTGGGTTCAGAATCTCCTGCATTCCAACATCAGCAAGCAATAATTATCTTAGTTCCTATACATAACAGTGAAATCATGCAAAGCTGGAAATGGTGCTTCAGCAGAGAACAGCTGTGATTTGTCAGATGAGTACCTTCAATTGACCAGTGATAAACAGATGTCTGTGTTACCAAGCCCAGCAACTTGGGGGTGATCCATTTCCAGAACACAACCTGTGATTGTAGACAAGAAGACATGTCAGATAATATGTCAAGTAAGATTGCACATAATCAATTAAATAAAATTACCAAATATACTAGATAACTAGAGAAGACTTCGAAACTTCACCTGCTCAGGCATCTGGTGCGACTTTACTTTTGTTTTAGCTTCAATATTGAAGATCTGCAGGTGATCCTGCGTCGTTCCAGCTATTTGGGCTGCAAAATTTTGCAAAAACTTGTTACTGCTATTTGTAAACTCCGTCATATTCAGATTGAGGTGAACAGATGGTAAAGGCTGACTCTGAAATATGCAGTTCTTATAGATTATTTCCCCATCAAACATATAGCAGCAATACACTATGCTGTCGATGTATAAAGCAGTCATTCCAACTTAACCAACTAAAGTAAGACTGATTATGAGAGAACAGTTTCTTGCCACTATCACTTTGCTTGCATTTGAGATGTCAAGGAAGCATGTTACACAGAAAAACACCATAATCATTTATCACATCAAATGGGTAGATTAGTGTACGGTCCAGAACAAATGACTTCAGTTTTATATTCAAAGCTCCACCCCATGACAACAAGGGGGCATTTCTTTAATAAAAATAGATAGTAAGCAACTACCGTAGAGCCAATTTGTGGAGAAGGCATCAATTCAATGAGAACATCGGCAAAAAAAATACTCACAATTAGATATTAACTCTAATAGGCCCCCATCCTAGGGACCAAACTATGCTCAATCGAAGGGATTCAATGTTTTGGCCATGGTAACATTATCAACATAATAGATACATTCTTCGAATCCTAATCACTTGCAGGCACATGTAAACTAAGATCTCATTAGAGAACTGATAAGCATATATCATTCACTTTTAATCTAAAGAAACTTTGGGTGTGTGATCTTTCATTAGAGGATGTGCTGTACTAATTATAAAACGCATCTAATCATCGAGATTTATCATTGAATTTCACATAATAGATGACCAACCTATTATTGTGTGCTCTGCATACTAGCAGAATGCAAGTATCAATATCAACATTTAGGCTCACAACTTCCCAAGATCATCCGAACAGTAAATGTGTTACTAAAACACACACAAAATGCAACTGAGACGCAAAACTACCAGATGCCAAGCTAAAACTTGATCTCAGTTAAGCAAATCCGTAGCCCCCCTCCCAAGATATGTGTACTGAGCTGAGATGGAAGCTGAAATCGTCGCCCAACTATTCCAGATCCCAGGACGCGGTGACTGGACTAGGATGGCAGCAGTTGTAGCACGGGCGGTCATGAGAATGAGATCCCGTAGAGCTCGTATAGAGATCTAGTGAGGCACATACCTTTGAGCGCGAGGACCCTGGTGTTGGGGTTCATGAGCGCGGAATCGGCGGTGATAGGCCTGCGGAGGGGCTGGCTGGGCATGGCCATGTCGATGATAACGACGCTGTTCTGCGGCGAGGTCTCCCTGACGCAGATGTACCTGTCCGACTCCATGGTGACATGGGTGAAGGTGACGAACTGTGGCGCGATCCCCAGGCTCGTCAGCTGCAACAAGCAACAAAGCCACCGCCATGGCGGCCATACCAATCAGTAAGTCGCAAGGCCTAGCTAGTCCCTCCTCAGAGATCTGATCTGACTTCCGAGAGAGAGAGAGAGAAGAATGATGGACGGGTATATGCGATGGTGCTGTAGTTACCGTGAGCGCCTCACGCATGGCGATGGGGGCGTTGGCCGCCGCCATGGCGGCAGGCGGCGGTGGCGAGAGCTCCCTGGAGCGAGACGGCGGGGGAGGGCTGGTGGTGTGTGCCCGTGGTGTTGGAGAGATCGGATCTGAAGAGGGAGGGAAGGAGGGGGTTGGAACCAACGGGGGAGAGACGATGCAGTGTTTGGGAATTTTAATTAGTCGTGGAGGTGGAGGGTGTGCGTTGGAGGTGTTTCCCCGATTAGTCCTCCGCCATCTCTCGAATAACTGCGAACGCCATTTAAGTCACAACGCACCTACTGATAGACTTCTTCATGGCGAAGTATCTTTCGGATAATAAAGTTCGTCATGGTGAAGTATCTTTCTTTTCTTTTTTTATTGATCTTTTTAGGGGATTCTTTTTTGATTGATGATGATAAGTTCTCTTTTCTTTTTCATTTATTGCGGAGAAATGATGATAAGTTCTTCACATAGAAGTAACTTTATTTAGTTACCTAATAATGTTGAGAGAGTTCTTCAGCCAACGGTGAATGGTAACAACTTAAGAAATATTTGTTGTCAAAAAAAAAATATTAACGATGGATCATAAAGCATTTCACAATATATATAGGACAATTAAAATTGAACACCATCACCAACATTTTAGTCGTTGGGTCATAATTCCTTCCAAGCCTTTAGATGCCTATGTAATCCGGCATCAGCCTTCAAATTTAGGCCAAAAAACTGAACCACGTTTGTCTATCCCACGCACTCGGTGAATTTGGCCATCAGATCACGTGTAGAAAAAACGATATTGATAATTGGTTGTAATTGCCTAGCTCTTGTTAGTTCAATAAACCTTGAGGTCACTTAAGGGAAATTGTTGCTTGCTACACCCACTTGCACTTGGAGGCCCAACAACTTCCTAGTAGAGAGGAAGCAAGCCTTTTTTTACGCCATTGTCGGGGAGTTAAGGTAATACTAGCGAAGAAAGCTATTGTCAACCTCCTAGTAAGGCCAAGCTTTTTTCTGGAGCCATTACCGGGGAGCTGTCATCACAATCACAGGTCCTACACTCCATTACTTTACTTCCTTGTTATCTATTTTGCTTAGTTACTTTTTCTTTATCGTGCTAGATGGAAATTTCTGATCTTCTCAAAGGTACTACATACTTTGGGCCTATAAATAAAGAATAGGTTAGTTGGCTATGCTCATCAAATGCTAAATATGATTTGAATAAACATGGTGAAATTCATAATTCAAGTATGAAAATGATAAGTTGGTAGCTAAGAATCTTATGGAGGAAACTACCTTAAAGTTTACTATACAAATAATTACACACTTGATGAAAGTATTATTCTTAATGGTGATGATATGTTAGTAGGCACTATTGGGGATGATTTTGTTATGCCTACTAGTCATTATGATGATCATGATTGGGGAGATAATTATGAAAGTTCTTGTGACATTGAAAATTTATTTGGTACCAATGATGAGCCTATATTTGATCGCAGTAATTATGATACTACTGAAAGTGGGTTTGAAGAGGTCATGACTTGTAGAAAGAATCCAACATGTTTAGAGAGTGTTCAATTTTATGAAATTATTGATAAAGGTGGTTTTGGAGAGGTAGTGACTTTAGCTAAGGTTGATCCCACAATTTTGGAGGATAATACAATCTATGTGCATATGGATCATGAGGAAAGTATCCTAGGTGATAGCCATATTATTGAGTTTGATCATGATCCCACATGTAATTATTATGAGAGAGGAAAATATCCTAGGTTATGTAAATTCATGTTATTAAATTACCTCTCTTTGTGTTGAAAGCTTTAAAGTTGCATTATTCTCTCTTGCCTATGCTAGGGATTGCTTCCTCTAATAATTTGTTGACTTATAAGATGCCCATGCATAGGAAGTGGGTTAAGCTTGATATATGCCTTTTGATGCTCTCTTTTATTCTTAAATTCCTATTTTCATGTGAAAACCATTGAAATCTTAAGCCTAGCTAAAAGGCATTAAAGAAAAGTGTTTGTTGAGAGGCAACCTGACGGAGCTAAATTCGATACATCTCATGTAGGGGGGCCCAAACTAAGAGTCTAGAGATGATGGTAATGACTAACGAGGACACGAGTTTTTACACATGTCTGAGCTCTTTGAAGAGATAAAACCCTACATATGCTTCTGTTTTATTGCTTTGGGATGGAGTATAAAGTACAGATGGTCTACTTTGAGATTATTGTCTCTAGATGTATGATCTGAGATGTCTAGATTGTGTTCTATCAACCAGCCCAGCCTCGACTTATAAGAATACCGAAGGCCTAGGATTACAGGAGTCCCATAATAAAAAGAAGACACATTCGTGACATTATAACCCGAACGAGAACTTTTTTTGCCATGGATGTGACACTTTCATGACGATAATTCATAATTGTGACAAAAACATGTATCATCATGGATGTGGTGGGCTCCTACTTTTGTGACAAAAAATGACTTTTCATCCTGGGCGGGTTGGGGGCGCACCTGCATGGCATTCTTTTGGCCGTCCATGACGTAAAAAAATCATGGTAGAAGTGAGGGCGAAGAAATTTTCGGGGATTTCCTGGAATACGGTGGGTGGCTGAGCCCGAGCGATGCAGTGATTGTTGGAAATATGCCCTAGAGGCAATAATAAATGGTTATTATTATATTTCCTTGTTCATGATAATTGTCTATTGTTCATGCTATAATTGTATTATCCAAAAACAGTAATACATGTGTGAATACATAGACCACAACGTGTCCCTAGTGAGCCTCTAGTTGACTAGCTCGTTGATCAATAGATGGTTACGGTTTCCTGACCATGGACATAGGATGCCATTGATAACGGGATCACATCATTAGGAGAATGATGTGATGGACAAGACCCAATCCTAAGCCTAGCACAAGATTGTGTAGTCCGTCTGCTAAAGCTTTTCTAATGTCAAGTATCTTTTCCTTAGACCATGAGATTGTGAAACTCCCGGATACCGTAGGAGTACTTTGGGTGTGCCAAACGTCACAACGTAACTGGGTGGCTATAAAGTTACACTAAGGGTATCCCTGTAAGTATCTGTTGGGTTGGCACGAATCGAGACTGGGATTTGTTACTCCGTATGACGGAGAGGTATCTCTGAGCCCACTCGGTAAGACATCATCGTAATGAGCTCAATGTGACTAAGGGGTTGGTCATGGGATGATGTGTTACGGAACGAGTAAAGAGACTTGCCGTAACGAGATTGAACAAGGTATCGGTATACCGACGATCGAATCTCGGGCAAGTGCTATATCGATAGACAAAGGGAATCGTATACGGGATTGATTGAATCCTTGACATCGTGGTTCATCCGATGAGATCATCGTGAAACATGTGGGAGCCAACATGGGTATGCAGATCCCGCTGTTGGTTATTGGCCGGAGAGATGTCTCGGTCATGTCTGCATAGTTCCCGAACCCGTAGGGTCTACACACTTGAGGTTCGATGACGCTAGGGTTATAAGGAATAGATGTACGTGGTTGCCGAATGTTGTTAGGAGTCCCGGATGAGATCCCGGACGTCATGAGGAGTTTCGGAATGGTCTGGAGGTGAAGATTTATATATGGGAAGTCCAGTTTCAGTCACCGGAAAGGTTTCGGGGTTTATCGGTATTGTACCGGGACCACCGAAGGGGTTCCGGGGGTCCACCGGGAGGGTCCACCTACCCTGAAGGACCTAATGGGCTGTAGTTGGGTGGGAACCAGCCCCTTAGTGGGCTGGTGCGCCCCCCAAGGGCCCAAGGCACCTAGGGTTGGAAACCCTAGGGGGGCGCTGCCCCCCCCGAGGGGCCGCCGCCCCCCTCTAGATGGATCTAGGGGGTCGACGCCCCCTCCCCTTCCCCTATATATAGTGGGGGTTTTGGGGCTGCCAGGGACACGAGTCTCCCTCTCTCTTGGCGTAGCCCTACCCCTCTCCCTCCTCGTCTCTTGCAGTGCTTGGCGAAGCCCTGTTGGAGTGCCATGATCCTCCACCACCACCACGCCGTCGTGCTGCTGCTGGACGGAGTCTTCCCCAACCTCTCCCTCTCTCCTTGCTGGATCAAGGCGCGGGAGACATCACCGGGCTGCACGTGTGTTGAACGCGGAGGCACCGTTGTTCGGTGCTTAGATCGGATTCGGCCGCGATCTGAATCGCTTAGTGTACGACTCCACCGACCGCGTTCTTGCAATGCTTCCGCATCGTGATCTTCAAAGGTATGAAGATGCACTCCCCTCTCGTTGCTAGTAAGCTCCATAGATTGATCTTGGTGATGCGTAGAAATTTTATAATTTCTGCAACGATCCCCAACAGTGGCATCATGAGCTAGGTCTATGCGTAGTTTCTATGCACGAGTAGAACACAAGTTGTTGTGGGCGTCGATTTTGTCAATTTACTTGCCGTTACTAGTCTTATCTGGATTCGGCGGCATCGTGGGATGAAGCAGCCCGGACCGACCTTACATGTACACTTACGTGAGACAGGTTCCACCGACTGACATGCATTAGTTGCATAAGGTGGCTAGAGGGTGTCTGTCTCTCCCACTTTAGTCGGATCGGATTCGATGAAAAGGGTCCTTATGAAGGATAAATAGAAATTGGCATATCACGTTGTGGTTTTGGCGTAGGTAAGAAACGTTCTTGCTAGAAACCTATAGCAGCCACGTAAAATTTGCAACAACAATTAGAGGACGTCTAACTTGTTCTTGCAGCATATGACGTGTGATGTGATATGGCCAAAAGGATGTGATGAATGATATATGTGATGTATAAGATTGATCATGTTCTTGTAATAGGAATCACGACTTGCATGTCGATGAGCATGACAACCGACAGGAGCCATAGGAGTTGTCTTAATTTATTGTATGACCTGCGTGTCAATGAAAACGCCATGTAATTACTTTACTTTATTGCTAACCATTAGCCATAGTAGTAGAAGTAATAGTTGGCGAGACAACTTCATGAAGACACGATGATGGAGATCATGGTGTCATGCCGGTGACGATGATGATCATGGCGCCCCGAAGATGGAGATCAAAAGGAGCAAAATGACATTGGCCATATCATGTCACTATTTGATTGCATGTGATGTTTATCATGTTTTGCATCTTATTTGCTTAGAACAACGGTAGCTTAAATAAGATGATCCCTCGCAATAATTTCAAGAAAGTGTTCCCCCTAACTGTGCACCGTTGCGAAGGTTCGTTGTTTCGAAGCACCACGTGATGATCGGGTGTGATAGATTCTAACGTTCAAATACAATGGGTGTAAGCCAGATTTACACACGCAATACACTTAGGTTGACTTGACGAGCCTAGCATGTACAGACATGGCCTCGGAACACGGAAGACCGAAAGGTCAAACATGAGTCGTATAGAAGATACGATCAACATGAAGATGTTCACCGATGATGACTAGTCCGTCTCACGTGATGATCGGACACGGCCTAGTTGACTCAGATCATGTATCACTTAGATGACTTGAGGGATGTCTATCTGAGTGGGAGTTCATTAAATAATTTGATTAGATGAACTTAATTATCATGAACATAGTCTAAAAACCTTGCAATATGTCTTGTAGATCAAATGGCCCACGCTAATGTTGCCCTCAACTTCAACGCGTTCCTAGAGAAAACCAAGCTGAAAGACGATGGTAGCAACTACACGGACTGGGTCCGTAATCTGAGAATTATCCTCATAACTGCCAAGAAAGCATATGTCCTTGAAGCACCGCTAGGTGATGCACCTGTTTTCCCAGCAACTCAAGACGTTATGAACGCCTGGCAGTCGCGTAGTGATGATTACTCCCTGGTTCAGTGCGGCATGCTTTACAGCTTAGAACCGGGGCTCCAAAAGCGTTTTGAGCAGCACGGAGCATATGAGATGTTCCAAGAGCTGAAAATGGTTTTCCAAGCTCATGCCCGGGTCAAGAGATATGAAGTCTCCGACAAGTTCTACAATTGTAAGATGGAGGAGAATAGTTCTGTCAGCGAGCACATACTCAAAATGTCTGGATTGCACAACCGCTTGTCTCAGCTGGGAGTTAATCTCCCGGATGATGCGGTCGTTGACAGAATCCTTCAGTCGCTCCCACCTAGCTACACGAGCTTTGTGATGAACTTCAATGTGCAGGGGATGGAAAAGACCATTCCTGAGGTATATTCAATGCTGAAATCAGCGAAGGTGGAGATCAAAAAGGAACATCAAGTGTTGATGGTGAATAAAACCACTAAGTTCAAGAAAGGCAAGGGTAAGAAGAACTTCAAGAAGGACGGCAAGAGAGTTGCCATGCCCGGTAAGCCAGTTGCCGGGAAGAAGCCAAATCATGGACCCAAGCCTGAGACTGAGTGTTTTTATTGCAAAGGAAACGGTCACTGGAAGCGGAACTGCCCCAAGTACTTAGCGGATAAGAAGGCCGACAATACCAAATGTATATGTGATATACATGTTATTGATGTGTACCTAACCAGCGCTCGTAGTAGCTCCTGGGTATTTGATACCGGTGCAGTTGCTCATATTTGTAACTCAAAACAGGAGTTGCGGAATAAGCGGAGACTGACAAAGGACGAGGTGACGATACACGTCGGGAATGGTTCCAAGGTCGATGTGATCGCCGTCGGTACACTACCTCTACATTTACCTACGGGATTAGTTTTAAACCTCAATAATTGTTATTTAGTACCAGCTTTGAGCATGAACATTGTATCTGGATCTCGTTTAATGCAAGATGGCTACTCATTTAAATATGAGAATAATGGTTGTTCTATTTATATGAGAGACATGTTTTATAGTCATGCCCCGCTGGTCAATGGTTTATTTTTATTTAATCTCGAACGTGATGTTACACATATTCATAGTGTGAATGCCAAAAGATGTAAGGTTGATAATGATAGTCCCACATACTTGTGGCACTGCCGCCTTGGTCACATTGGTGTCAAACGCATGAAGAAACTCCATACAGATGGACTTTTGGAGTCTCTTGATTATGAATCATTTGACACGTGCGAACCATGCCTCATGGGCAAAATGACCAAGACTCCGTTCTCCGGAACAATGGAGCGAGCAACCAACTTATTGGAAATCATACATACTGATGTGTGCGGTCCAATGAGTGTTGAGGCTTGTGGTGGTTATCATTATGTCCTTACCCTCACTGATGACTTAAGTAGATATGGGTATGTCTACTTGATGAAACACAAGTTTGAGACCTTTGAAAAGTTCAAGGAATTTCAGAGTGAGGTTGAGAATCAACGTGACAGGAAAATAAAGTTCTCACGATCAGATCGTGGAGGGGAATATTTGAGTCACGAATTTGGCACACACTTAAGGAAATGTGGAATTGTTTCACAACTCACGCCGCCTGGAACACCTCAGCGTAATGGTGTGTCCGAACATCGTAATCACACTCTATTAGACATAGTGCGATCTATGATGTCTCTTACTGATCCACCGCTATCATTTTGGGGTTATGCTATAGAGACTGCCACATTCACTTTAAATAGGGCTCCGTCGAAATCCGTTGAGACGACACCGTATGAATTGTGGTTTGGGAAGAAACCTAAGCTGTCGTTTCTGAAAGTTTGGGGATGTGATGCTTATGTCAAGAAACTTCAACCTGAAAAGCTCGAACCCAAATCGGAAAAATGCGTCTTCATAGGATACCCTAAGGAAACTATTGGGTATACCTTCTACCTCAGATCCGAAGGCAAGATCTTTGTTGCCAAGAATGGATCCTTTCTAGAGAAAGAGTTTCTCTCGAAAGAAGTAAGTGGGAGGAAAGTAGAACTTGATGAAGTATTGCCTCTTGAACCGGAGAGTAGCGCAGCTCAAGAAAATGTTTCTGTGGTGCCTGCACCGACTAGAGAGGAAGTTAATGATGATGATCATGAAACTTTAGATCAAGTTGCTACTGAACTTCGTAGGTCCACAAGGACACGTTCCGCACCAGAGTGGTACGGCAACCCTGTCTTGGAAATCATGTTGTTAGACAATGGTGAACCTTCGAACTATGAAGAAGCGATGGCAGGCCCGGATTCTGACAAATGGCTTGAAGCCATGAAATCCGAGATAGGATCCATGTATGAAAACGAAGTATGGACTTTGACTGACTTGCCCGATGATCGGCGAGCCATAGAAAATAAATGGATCTTTAAGAAGAAGACAGACGCGGATGGTAATGTAACCATCTATAAGGCTAGGCTTGTCGCTAAGGGTTATCGACAAGTTCAAGGGGTTGACTACGATGAGACCTTCTCACCCGTAGCGAAGCTGAAGTCCATCCGAATCATGTTAGCAATTGCCGCATTCTACGATTATGAGATATGGCAAATGGACGTCAAAACGGCATTCCTTAATGGTTTCCTTAAGGAAGAACTGTATATGATGTAGCCAGAAGGTTTTGTCGATCCTAAGAATGCTGACAGGGTGTGCAAGCTCCAACGCTCAATCTATGGGCTGGTGCAAGCATCTCGGAGTTGGAACATTCGATTTGATGAGATGATCAAAGCGTTTGGGTTTACACAGACTTATGGAGAAGCCTGTGTTTACAAGAAAGTGAGTGGGAGCTCTGTAGCATTTCTCATATTATATGTGGATGACATACTATTGATGGGAAATGATATAGAACTCTTGGAAAGCATAAAGGCCTACTTGAATAAGTGTTTTTCAATGAAGGACCTTGGAGAAGCTGCTTACATATTAGGCATCAAGATCTATAGAGATAGATCGAGACGCCTCATTGGTCTTTCACAAAGCACGTACCTTGACAAGATATTGAAGAAGTTCAATATGGATCAGTCCAAGAAGGGGTTGTTGCCTGTATTGCAAGGTGTGAGATTGAGCACGGCTCAATGCCCGACCACGGCAGAAGATAGAGAAAAGATGAGTGTCATCCCCTATGCCTCAACCATAGGGTCTATTATGTATGTCATGCTGTGTACCAGACCTGATGTAAACCTTGCCATAAGTTTGGTAGGAAGGTATCAAATTAATCCCGGCATGGAACACTGGACAGCGGTCAAGAATATCCTGAAGTACTTGAAAAGGACTAAGGATATGTTTCTTGTTTATGGAGGTGACGAAGAGCTCGTCATAAAGGGTTACGTCGATGCTAGTTTTGACACAGATCTGGATGACTCCAAGTCACAAACTGGATACGTGTATATTTTGAATGGTGGGGCAGTCAGCCGGTGCAGTTGCAAGCAAAGCGTCGTGGCGGGATCTACATGTGAAGCGGAGTACATGGCAGCCTCGGAGGCAGCACATGAAGCAATCTGGATGAAGGAGTTCATTACCGACCTAGGAGTTATTCCCAATGCGTCGGGACCGATGACTCTCTTCTGTGACAACACTGGAGCCATTGCCCTTGCCAAGGAGCCCAGGTTTCACAAGAAGACCAGGCATATCAAGCGTCGCTTCAACTCCATTCGTGAAAATGTTCAAGATGGAGACATAGAGATTTGTAAAGTGCATACGAACCTGAATGTCGCAGATCCGTTGACTAAACCTCTTCCATGTGCAAAACATGATCAACACCAGAACTCTATGGGTGTTCGATTCATCACAATGTAACTAGGTTATTGACTCTAGTGCAAGTGGGAGACTGTTCGAAATATGCCCTAGAGTCAATAATAAAATGGTTATTATTATATTTCCTTGTTCATGATAATTGTCTATTGTTCATGCTATAATTGTATTATCTGGAAACAGCAATACGTGTGTGAATACATGGACCACAACGTGTCCCTAGTGAGCCTCTAGTTGACTAGCTCATTGATTAATGGATGGTTATGGTTTCCTGGCCATGGACATTGGATGTCATTGATAACGGGATCACATCATTAGGAGAATGATGTCATGGACAAGACCCAATCCTAAGCCTAGCACAAGATCGTCTAGTTCGTCTGCTAAAGCTTTTCTAATGTCAAGTATCTTTTCCTTAGACCATGAGATTGTGAAACTCCCAGATACCGTAGGAGTACTTTGGGTGTGCCAAACGTCACAACGTAACTGGGTGGCTATAAAGGTACACTACGGGTATCCCAGAAAGTATCTGTTGGGTTGGCACGAATCGAGACTGGGATTTGTCACTCTGTATGATGGAGAGGTATCTCTGGGCCCACTCGGCAAGACATCATCGTAATGAGCTCAATGTGACTAAGGGGTTGGTCACGGGATGATGTGTTACGGAACGAGTAAAGAGACTTGCCGTAACGAGATTGAACAAGGTATCAGTATACCGACAATCGAATCTCGGGCAAGTGCTATATCGATAGACAAAGGGAATCGTATACGGGATTGATTGAATCGTTGACATCGTGGTTCATCCGATGAGATCATCGTGGAATATGTGGGAGCCAACATGGGTATCCAGATCCCGCTGTTGGTTATTGGCCGGAGAGATGTCTCGGTCATGTCTGCATAGTTCCCGAACCCGTAGGGCCTACACACTTAAAGGTTCGATGACGCTAGGGTTATAGAGAATAGATGTACGTGGTTACCGAATGTTGTTTGGAGTCCCGGATGAGATCCCGGACGTCACGAGGAGTTCCGGAATGGTCCGGAGGTGAAGATTTATATATGGGAAGTCCAGTTTCAGTCACCGGAAAGGTTTCGGGGTTTATCGGTATTGTACCGGGACCACTGAAGGGGTTCTGGGGGTCCACCGGGAGGGTCCACCTGCCCCGAAGGACCTAATGGGCCGTAGTTGGGTGGGAACCAGCCCCTTAGTGGGCTGGTGCACCCCCCAAGGGCCCAAGGCGCCTAGGGTTGGAAACCCTAGGGGGCCGCTGCCCCCCCTAGTTGGAAACCCTAAGGGGGCCGCTACCCCCCCCCCCCTGAGGGGCCGCCGCCCCGGGGGCCGGCGCCCCCTCCCCTTCCCCTATATATAGTGGGGTTTTTGGGGCTGCCAGGGACACGAATCTCTCTCTCTCTCTCTTGGTGCAGCCGTATGTTGGGGAACGTTGCAGAAAACAAAAAATTTCCTACGGTTTCACCAAGATCCATCTATGAGTTCATCTAGCAACGAGTGATCGGATGCATCTACATACCTTGTAGATCGTGAGCGGAAGCGTTCAAAGAACGGGGATGAGGGAGTCGTACTCGACGTGATCCAAATCACCGGAGATCCTAGCGCCGAACGGACGGCACCTCCGCGTTCAACACACGTACGGTCAGCGTGACGTCTCCTCCTTCTTGATCCAGCAAGGGGGAAGGAGAGGTTGAGGAAGATGGCTCCAGCAGCAGCACGACGGCGTGGTGGTGGTGGAGAAGCAGTACTCCGACAGGGCTTCGCCGAGCTCTACGGAGGAGGAGGAGGTGTTGGAGGGGAGAGGGAGGCGCCAGGGGCATGGGTCCGGCTGCCCTCCCTCCCCCCTCTATATATAGGGTCCCCAAGGGGGGGCGCCGGCCCTGGAGATCCAATCTCCCAAGGGGGCGGCGGCCAAGGGGGGTGGAGTGCCCCCCAAGGCAAGTGGGGCGCCCCCCCACCCTAGGGTTCCCAACCCTAGGCACAGGGGGAAGGCCCAAGGGGGGCGCACCAGCCCACTAGGGGCTGGTTCCCCTCCCACTTCAGCCCATGGGGCCCTCCGGGATAGGTGGCCCCACCCGGTGGACCCCCGGGACCCTTCAAGTAGTCCTGGTACAATACCGGTGACCCCGAAACTTGTCCCGATGGCCGAAATAGCACTTCCTATATATAATTCTTTACCTCCGGACCATTCCGGAACTCCTCGTGACGTCCGGGATCTCATCAGGGACTCCGAAAAACTTTCGGGTTACTGCATATTCATATCCCTACAACCCTAGCGTCACCGAACCTTAAGTGTGTAGACCCTACGGGTTTGGGAGACATGTAGACATGACCGAGATGGCTCTCCGGTCAATAACCAACAGCGGGATCTGGATACCCATGTTGGCTCCCACATGCTCCTCGATGATCTCATCGGATGAACCACGATGTCGAGGATTCAAGCAACCCCGTATACAATTCCCTTTGTCAATCGGTACGTTACTTGCCCGAGATTCGATCGTCGGTATCCCAATACCTCGTTCAATCTCGTTACCGGCAAGTCACTTTACTCGTACCGTAATGCATGATCCCGTGACCAGACACTTGGTCACTTTGAGCTCATTGTGATGATGCATTACCGAGTGGGCCCAGAGATACCTCTCCGTCATACGGAGTGACAAATCCCAGTCTTGATCCGTGTCAACCCAACAGACACTTTCGGAGATACCCGTAGTATACCTTTATAGTCACCCAGTTACGGTGTGACGTTTGGTACACCCAAAGCACTCCTACGGTATCCGGGAGTTACACTATCTCATGGTCTAAGGAAAAGATACTTGACATTGGAAAAACTCTAGCAAACGAACTAAACGATCTTGTGCTATGTTTAGGATTGGGTCTTGTCCATCACATCATTCTCCTAATGATGTGATCTCGTTATCAATGACATCCAATGTCCATAGTCAGGAAACCATGACTATCTGTTGATCAACGAGCTAGTCAACTAGAGGCTTACTAGGGACATGTTGGTGTCTATTTATTCACACATGTATTACAATTTCCGGATAACACAATTATAGCATGAATAAAAGACAATTATCATGAACAAGGAAATATAATAATAATGCTTTTATTATTGCCTCTAGGGCATATTTCCAACACCGTACCCCTCTCCCTCCTCGTCTCTCGAGTGCTTGGCGAAGCCCTACTGGAGTGCCACGCTCCTCCACCACCACCACGCCGTCGTGCTGCTGCTGGGCGGAGTCTTCCCCAACCTCCCCCTCTCTCCTTGCTGGATCAAGGCGCAGGAGACGTCACCGGGCTGCACGTGTGTTGAACGCGGAGGCACCGTTGTTCGGTGCTTAGATCGGATTCGGCCGCGATTTGAATCGCTTCGTGTACGACTCCACCGACCGCGTTCTTGCAACGCTTCCGCATCGCGATCTTCAAAGGTATGAAGATGCACTCCCCTCTGTTGCTAGTAAGCTCCATAGATTGATCTTGGTGATGCGTAGAAATTTTTTAATTTCTGCAACGATCCCCAACAGTGATTTATGCATTTCTCTAGTACGCGAGCGTGTGCGAGCCCTTCGCCGACTGAACCCGAGCGAGTCATTCGTTTACTGAATCTAAGCGGTCGATCCCTCATACTACATTGAACCCGAGCGATCCCTCGCTTACTGAACACGAGCGATCGATCCCTCGAATTACTACTAAATCCGAGCGATTCCTTCGTTGCTAACTGAACCAAGCAATCCCTTCGCTGCCAGCTGAACCTGAGTGATCCCTTCACTGCTTACTGAACCCGATCGATGCGAGCAAGACTTGTGCGCGTATGTAGTTTGCTGGCTCGATTGATCGATGCATTGCGAGATGTGAGTTGACCTAGCCGGTTCACTACTGCAGGATACTGCTAACGTGACACTACAATCAGAGACTGCTACTTCTTGAGCTTGTGTTAGTTTTTCCCTTGAAGAGGAAAGGGTGATGCAACAAAGTAGAGATAAGTATTTTCCTCAATTAGAGAATCAGGGTATCAATCTAGTAGGAGGTACAAGCAAGTCACCAATCTATGCACCTGCACAAACAATCACACACTTGCACCCAACGCGATAAAGGGGTTGTCAATCCCTTCTCGGTCAACTACAAAGGTGAGATCTGATAGAGATAGGTATAAAAGATTGCTAAAACATAAAATAGATCTGAAAATATATGATGGAAAATAAACCCGGGGGCATAGGTTTCACTAGAGGCTTCTCTCTTGAAGGCAAATAATAAGGTGGGCGAACAAATTATTGTCGAGTAATTGATAGAAAATCGCAAAGTTATGATGATGTCCAAGGCAATGATTATGTATATAGGCATCACGTCCGTGTCAAGTAGACCGACTCCTGCCTACATCTACTACTATTACTCCACACATCGCCCGCTATCTAGCATGCATATAGAGTATTAAGTTTGTAAAGAACGGAGTAACGCCTTAAGTAAGATGACATGATATAGAGGGATAAACTCAGGCAATATGATGAAAACCCCATATTTTTATCCTTGATGGCAACAATACAATACATGCCACGCTACCCCTACTATGTCACTGGGTGAGGACACCGCAAGATTGAACCCAAAACTAAGCACCTCTCCCATTGCAAGAAATATCAATCTAGTTGGCCAAACCAAATCAATAATTCGAAGAGAAATACAAAGATATCAAATCATGCTATAAGAATTTAGAGAAGATTCAAATAATATTCATAGATAATCTGATCATAAATCCACAATTCATCGGATCTCGACAAACACACCGCAAAAGAATATTACATCGGATAGAACTCCAAGAACATTGAGGAGAACATGGTATTGAAGAACATATAGAGAGAAGAAGCCATCTAGCTACTAGCGATGGACCCATAGGTCTGAAGTAAACTACTCACGCTTCATCGGAAGGGCAATAGGGTTGATGTAGATGCCCTGCGTGATCGAATCCCCCTCCGGCAGATCACCGGAAAAGGCCCCAAGATGGGATCTCACGGGAACAGAAGGTTTCGGCGGCGGAAAAGTTTTTTCATGGATGCTTCTGAGAGTTTGGGAATATATCTGAATTTATAGGCCAATGAAGGAGGTCAGTGGGTCTCTGAGGGGGCCACAAGCCCTAAGGGCGGACCCCCTAGCTTATCGCCTCCTCGAGGGTCTTCTGACTTGGACTCTAATCCCACGTGTGTCTTCTGGTCCAAGAAAAATCACCGTGAAAGTTTTATTCCGTTTGGACTCCATTTGATATTCCTTTTTTGCGAAGCTCAAAAACAAGGAAAAAATAGAAACTGGCACTAGGCTCTGGGTTAATAAGTGAGTCCCAAAAATAATATAAAATAGCATATTAATGCATATAAAACATCCAAAACAGATAATATAATAGCATGGAACAATCAAAAATTATAGATAAGTTCGAGACGTATCACCCCCTTGTTGGGAACATAGTAATTTCAAAAAAAATCCTACGCACACACACAGGATCATGGTGATGCATAACAACGAGAGGGGAGAGTATGTCTACGTACCCTCGTAGACCGAATGCGGAAGCATTAGCACAACGCGGTTGATGTAGTCGTACGTCTTCATGATCCGACCGATCCAAGTACCAAACACACGACACCTCCGAGTTCTGCACACGTTCAACTTGATGACGTCCCGCGAGCTCCGATCCAGCAAAGCTTCACGGGAGAGCTTCGCCTAAGCACTGCTACGATATGATCGAGGTGGGTTATGGTGGAGGGGGGCACCGCACATGGCTAAGGGACCAATGATCAATTGTGTGTCTATGGGGTGCCCCCTGCCCCCGTATATAAAGGAGCAAGGGGAAGGAGGCGGCCGGCCAGGGAGAGGCGCGCCAAGGGGGAGTCCTACTCCCACTAGGAGTAGGACTCCTCCTATTCCTAGTAGGAGTAGGAGAGGGGGAAGGAAAGGGAGAGGAGGAGAAGGAAAGAGGGGCCCGGCCCCCTTGCCCTAAACCAATTCGGTTTGGGCCTTGGGGGGGGGGGCGCCCCACACTCCCCTTGCTGCCCTCTATTTCCACTAAGGCCCATGTAGGCCCATTAAGCCCTCAAGGGGGTTCCGGTAACCCCCCGGTACTCCGGTATATGTCCGAAACCTTTCCGGTGTCCGAACATAGTCGTCCAATATATCGATCTTTACGTCTCGACCATTTCGAGACTCCTCGTCATGTCCGTGATCATATCCGGGACTCCAAACTACCTTCGGTACATCAAAACACAAAAACTCATAATACCGATCGTCACTGAACTTTAAGCGTGCGGACCCTACGGGTTCGAGAACTATGTAGACATGACTGAGACACGTCTCCGGTCAATAACCAATAGCGGAACCTGGATGCTCATATTGGCTCCCACATATTCTACGAAGATCTTTATCGGTCAAACTGCATAACAACATACATTGTTCCCTTTGTCATCGGTATGTTACTTGCCCGAGATCCGATCGTCGGTATCTCAATACCTAGTTCAATCTCGTTACCGGCAAGTCTCTTTACTCATTCCGTAATACATCATCCTGGAACTAACTCATTAGTTACAATGCTTGTAAGGCTTATAGTGATGTGCATTACCGAGTGGGCCTAGAGATACCTCTCCGACAATCGGAGTGACAAATCCTAATCTTGAAATACGCCAACTCAACAAGTACCTTCAGAGACACATGTAGAGCACCTTTATAATCACCCAGTTACGTTGTGACGTTTGGTAGCACACAAAGTGTTCCTCCGGTAAACGGGAGTTGCATAATCTCATAGTCATAGGAACATGTATAAGTCATGAAGAAAGCAATAGCAACATACTAAAAGATCAAGTGCTAAGCTAACGGAATGGGTCAAGTCAATCACATCATTCTCCTAATGATGTGATCCCGTTAATCAAATGACAACTCATGTCTATGGCTAGGAAACATAACCATCTTTGATCAACGAGCTAGTCAAGTAGAGGCATACTAGTGACACTCTGTTTGTCTATGTATTCACACATGTATCATGTTTCCGGTTAATACAATTCTAGCATGAATAATAAACATTTATCATGATATAAGGAAATAAATAATAACTTTATCATTGCCTCTAGGGCATATTTCCTTCACCCCTGGGGCGCGCCCCTAGGGCTTGTGGCCTCCCCATTGGTCTTCTGGCATGCTCTCCAAGTCTCCCGCGTTTCTTCTGGCCCAAGAAAAATCACCATAAAGTTTTATTCCATTTGGACTCTGTTTGATATTCCTTTTCTGTAAAACTCAAAAACAAGGAAAAAACAAAAACTGTCACTGGGCTCTGGGTTAATAAGTTAGTCCCAAAAATAATATAAAATAGCATATTAATGCATATAAAACATCCAAAACAGATAATATAATAGCATGGAACAATAAAAAATTATAGATACGTTCGAGACGTATCAAGCATCCCCAAGCTTAATTCCTGCTCGTCCTCGAGTAGGTAAATGATAAAAACAGAATTTTTGATGTGGAATGCTACCTAACATATTTATACATGTAATCTTCTTTATTGTGGCATGAATATTCAAATCCATAAGATTCAAAACAAAAGTTTAATATTGACATAAAAACAATAATACTTCAAGCATACTAATAAAGCAACTATGTCTTCTCAAAATAACATGGCAAAAGAAAGTTATCCCTACAAAATCATATAGTCTGGCTATGCTCCATCTTCATCACACAAAGTATTTCATCATGTACAACCCCGATATTAGTCAAGCAATTGCTTCATACTTTAGTTTTCTCAAACTTTTTCATCTTTCATGAAATACATGAGTGTGAGCCATGGATATAGCACTATAGGTGGAATAAAATATGGTGGTTGTGGAGAAGACAAAAAGAAGGAGAAAGTCTCACATCAACTAGGTGTATCAATGGGATATGGAGATGCCCATCAATATATATCAATGTGAGTGAGTAGGGATTGCCATGCAATGGATGCACTAGAGCTATAAATTTATGAAAGCTTAAAAAAGAAAATAAGTGGGTGTGCATCCAACTCGCTTGCTCACGAAGACCTAGGGCTATTTGAGGAAGCCCATCATTGGAATATACAAGCCAAGTTCTATAATGAAAAATTCCCACTAGTATATGAAACTGGCAAAATAGGAGACTCTATCATGAAGATCATGGTGCTACTTTGAAGCACAAGTGTGGAAAAAGGATAGTAACATTGTCCTTTCTCTATTTTCTCTCATTTTTTTGTGGGCTTCTTTTGCCTCTTTTCTTTTATTTCGGCTTCTTTGGCCTCTTTTATTTTTCATAAAGTCCAGAGACTCATCCCAACTTGTGAGGGAATCATAGCTTCCATCATCCTTTCCTCACATGGGACAATGCTCTAATAATGATAATCATCACACTTTTATTTACTTACAACTCAAGAATTACAACTCGATACTAGAACAAAGTATGACTCTATATGAATGCCTCCGGCGGTGTACTGGCATGTGCAATAATCTACCGTAGCACATCATGCTAGCTATCGTACGATCATGCAAAGCAATATGACAAAGATGGTGCGTGTTATAATAAACGAAACGGTGGAAGTTCCATGGCAATATATCTCAGAATGACTATGAAAATGCCATAATAGGTAGGTATGGTGGCTGTTTTGAGAAGGGTAATGGTGGGTTTAATGCACCAGTGAAAGTTGCGCGGTACTAGAGAGGCTAGCAATGGTGGAAGGGTGAGAGTGCGTATAATCCATGGACTCAACATTAGTCATAAAGAACTCACATACTTATTGCAAAAATCTATTAGTCATTGAAACAAAGTACTAGACTCATGCTCCTAGGGGAGAGGTTGGCAGGAGTTAACCATCGCGCACTCCCGACCTCCACACAAAGGATGACAATCAAAAAATAAATCATGCTCCGACTTTATCACATAACGGTTCACCACACGTGCATGCTACGAGAATCACAAACATTAACACAAGTATTTCTACCAATCCACAATTACTCACTAGCATGACTCTAATATCACCATCCTTATATCTCAAAACAATCATAAGGAATCAAACTTCTCATAGTATTCAATGCTCTTTATATGAAAGTTTTTATTACATCCATCTTGGATGCCCATCATATTAGGACTAAATTCACAACCTATGCAAATTACCATGCTGTTTAGAGACTCTCAAAATAATATAAGTGAAGCATGAGAGTTCAACAATTTCTATAAAATAAAGCCACCGCCGTGCTCTAAAAAGATATATGTGAAGCACTAGAGCAAAATTGCCTAGCTCAAAAGATATAAGTGAAGCACATAGAGTATTCTAATAAATTCACGATTCATGCGTGTCCCTCTCAAAAGGTATGTATAGCAAGGATGATTATGGCAAACTAAAAAGCAAAGAATCATATTATACAAGACGCTCCAAGAAAAACACATATCATGTGGTGAATTAAAATATAGCCTCAAGTAAATTTACCGATGGAACAAAGACGAAAGAGGGGATGCCATCCGGGGCATCCCCAAGCTTAGATGCTTGGTTGTCCTTGAATATTACCTTGGGGTGCCTTGGGCATACCCAAGATTAGGCTCTTTCCACTCCTTATTCCATAGTCCATCAAATCTTTACCCAAAACTTGAAAACTTTACAACACAAAACTCAAAATAAAAACTCATAAGATCCATTAGTATAATGAAATAAGTCACCACTTTTGGTACTATTGTGAACTCATTCTTTATTTATATTGGTGTAATATGAACTCACATACTTATTGCAAAAACCTATTAGTCATTGAAACAAAGTACTAGACTCATTCTCCTAGGGGAGAGGTTGGTAGGAGTTAACCATCGCGCGCTCCCGACCTCCACACAAAGGATGACAATTAAAAAATAAATCATGCTCTGACTTCATCACATAACAGTTCACCATACGTGCATGCTACGGGAATCACAAACTTTAACACAAGTATTTCTACCAATCCATAATTACTCACTAGCATGACTCTAATATCACCATCCTTATATCTCAAAACAATCATAAGGAATCAAACTTCTCATAGTATTCAATGCTCTTTATATGAAAGTTTTTATTATATCCATCTTGGATGCCCATCATATTAGGACTAAATTCACAACCTACGTGAATTACCATGCTGTTTAGAGACTCTCAAAATAATATAAGTGAAGCATGAGAGTTCAACAATTTCTATAAAATAAAGCCACCGCCATGCTCTAAAAAGATATATGTGAAGCACTAGAGCAAAATTGCCTAGCTCAAAAGATATAAGTGAAGCACATAGAGTATTCTAATAAATTTACGATTCAAGTGTGTCCCTCTCAAAAGGTATGTATAGCAAGGATGATTGTGGCAAACTAAAAAGCAAAGAATCATATCATACAAGACGCTCCAAGAAAAACACATATCCTGTGGTGAATTAAAATATAGCCTCAAGTAAATTTACCGATGGAATAAAGACGAAAGAGGGGATGCCATCCGGGGCATCCCCAAGCTTAGATGCTTGGTTGCCCTTGAATATTAACTTGGGGTGCCTTGGGCATCCCCAAGCTTAGGCTCTTTCCACTCCTTTATTCCATAGTCCATCAAATCTTTACCCAGATCTTGAAAACTTTACAACACAAAACTCAAAAGAAAAACTCATAAGATCCGTTAGTATAATGAAATAAGTCACCACTTTTGGTACTGTTGTGAACTCATTCTTTATTTATATTGGTGTAATATGAACTCACATACTTATTGCAAAAACCTATTAGTCATTGAAACAAAGTACTAGACTCATGCTCCTAGGGGAGAGGTTGGTAGGAGTTAACCATCGCGCGCTCCCGACCTCCACACAAAGGATGACAATTAAAAAATAAATCATGCTCCGACTTCGTCACATAACAGTTCACCATACGTGCATGCTACGGGAATCACAAACTTTAACACAAGTATTTCTACCAATCCACAATTACTCACTAGCATGACTCTAATATCACCATCCTTATATCTCAAAACAATCATAAGGAATCAAACTTCTCATAGTATTCAATGCTCTTTATATGAAAGTTTTTATTATATCCATCTTGAATGCCCATCATATTAGGACTAAATTCACAACCTACACAAATTACCATGCTGTTTAGAGACTCTCAAAATAATATAAGTGAAGCATGAGAGTTCAACAATTTCTATAAAATAAAGCCGCCGCCGTGCTCTAAAAAGATATATGTGAAGCACTAGAGCAAAATTGCCTAGCTCAAAAGATATAAGTGAAGCACATAGAGTATTCTAATAAATTCACGATTCATGCGTGACGCTCTCAAAAGGTATGTATAGCAACGATGATTGTGGAAAACTAAAAATCAAAGACTCATATCATACAAGACGCTCCAAGCAAAACACATATCATGTGGTGAATTAAAATATAGCCTCAAGTAAATTTACCGATGGAACGAAGACGAAAGAGGGGATGCCATCCGGGGCATCCCCAAGCTTAGATGCTTGGTTGTCCTTGAATATTACCTTGGGTGCCTTGGGCATCCCCAAGCTTTGGCTCTCTCCACTCCTTATTCCATAATCCATCAAATCTTTACCCAAAACTTGAAAACTTCACAACACAAAACTCAAAAGAAAAACTCAAGAGATCCGTTGGTATAATGAAATAAGTCACCACTTTTGGTACTGTTGTGAACTGATGACCCACAAGTATAGGGGATATATCGTAGTCCTTTCGATAAGTAAGAGTGTTGAACCCAACGAGGAGCAGAAGGAAATGATAAGCAGTTTTTAGCAAGGTATTCTCTGCAAGCACTGAAATTATAGGTGACAGATAGTTTTGTGATAAGATAATTTGTAACGAGCAACAAGTAACAAAAGTAAATAAAGTGCAGCAAGGTGGCCCAGTCCTTTTTGTAGCAAAGGACAAGCCTGGAAAAATTCTTATATAGAGAAAAGCACTCCTGAGGACACATGGGAATTATCGTCAAGCTAGTTTTCATCACGTTCATATGATTCGCGTTCGGTACTTTGATAATTTGGTATGTGGGTGGACCGGTGCTTGGGTACTGCCCTTACTTGGACAAGCATCCCACTTATGATTAACCTCTATTGCAAGAATTTGCAACTACAACAAAAGTATTAAGGTAAACCTAACCATAGCATGAAACATATGGATCCAAATCAGCCCCTTACGAAGCAACACATAAACTAGGGTTTAAGCTTCTGTCACTCGAGCAACCCATCATCTACTCATTACTTCTTAATGCCTTCATCTAGGCCCAAATAATGGTGAAGTGTCATGTAGTCGACGTTCACATAACACTACTAGAGGAGAGACAACATACATCTCATCAAAATATCGAACGAATACCAAATTCACATGACTACTAATAGCAAGATTTCTCCCATGTCCTCAGGAACAAACGTAACTACTCACAAAGCATATTCATGTTCATAATCAGAGGGGTATTAATATGTATATAGGATCTGAACATATGATCTTCCACCAAGTAAACCAACTAGCATCAACTACAAGGAGTAATCAACACTACTAGCAACCCACAGGTACCAATCCCGGACTTGGAGACAAGAATTGGATACAAGAGATGAACTAGGGTTTGAGAGGAGATGGTGCTGGTGAAGATGTTGATGGAGATTGACCCCCTCTCGATGAGAGGATCGTTGGTGATGACGATGGCGATGATTTCCCCCTCCCGGAGGGAAGTTTCCTCGGCAGAACAGCTCCGCCAGAGCCCTAGATTGGTTCCGCCTCGTGGCGGCGGAGTCTCGTCCCGAAAGTTGGCTTATGATTTTTCCTCATCGAAATACTCCATATAGTAGAAGATGGGCATCGGAGGGCCACCAGGGGACCCACGAGGCAGGGGGGCGCGCCCAAGGGGGTAGGGCACGCCCCCACCCTCGTGGGCAGGGTGTGGCCCCCTCTGGAACTTCTTGCGCTCATTATTTATTATATATTCTGGAAATGACTTCCGTGAAGTTTCAGGACTTTTGGTGCTGTGCAGAATAGGTCTCTAATATTTGCTCCTTTTCCAGCCCAAAATCCCAGCTACCAGCATTCTCCCTCTTTATGTAAACCTTGTAAAATAAGAGAGAATAGGCATAAGTATTGTGACATAATGTGTAATAACAGCCCATAATGCAATAAATATCGATATAAAAGCTTGATGCAAAATGGATGTATCATGAACTCATTCTTTATTTATATTGGTGTAATATGAACTCACATACTTATTGCAAAAATCTATTAGTCATTGAAACAAAGAACTAGACTCATGCTCCTAGGGGAGAGGTTGGTAGGAGTTAACCATCGCGCGCTCCCGACCTCCACACAAAGGATGAAAATCAAAAAATAAATCATGCTCCGACTTCATCACATAACGGTTAACCATACATGCATGCTATGAGAATCACAAACTTTAACACAAGTATTTCTACCAATCCACAATTACTCACTAGCATGACTCTAATATCACCATCCTTATATCTCAAAACAATCATAAGGAATCAAACTTCTCATAGTATTTAATGCTCTTTATATGAAAGTTTTTATTATATCCATCTTGGATGCCCATCATATTAGGACTAAATTCACAACCTACGCATGTTGTTTAGAGACTCTCAAAATAATATAAGTGAAGCATGAGAGTTCAACAATTTCTATAAAATAAAGCCACCGACGTGCTCTAAAAAGATATATGTGAAGCACTAGAGCAAAATTGCCTAGCTCAAAATATATAAGTGAAGCACATAAAGTATTCTAATAAATTCATGATTCATGCGTGTCCCTCTCAAAAGGTATGTATAGCAAAGATGATTGTGGCAAACTAAAAAGCAAAGACTCATATCATACAAGACGCTCCAAGCAAAACACCTATCATGTGGTGCATTAAAATATAGCCTCAAGTAAATTTACCGATGGAACGAAGACGAAAGAGGTGATGCCATCCGGGGCATTGTAGCGACCGGACCTCAAACAGCCTGATCTCTGTGCATTAGTGTCATCCCTGGATCGATAATGCTGACACGCACAGTACTTGAGGATTTATAACAGAGTAGCAATCACACACTTATTACATCGAATGTCTCAAAAGAGAACTTATTACAATAAATATGGCTTAATGCCATCTAATACGATAACAGCGGAAGGCTTGGAAGATAAAGTGAGTCCATCAACTCCAGCGACATCACTGAGTGAAAGACCACGACCTAAGGCACCTTACTCGTCGTCTGAAAAGTCTGCAACATGAACATTGCAGCCTGAAAATGGGTCAACACATGGAATATGCTGGCAAGGTAACGCAAGAGAGTAATGAACAGAATAATGCTATCACTACATGTATATGGCTGGTGGAGGCTGTATGGTTAATATGTTTTGCGGAAAGCCAATTTTTCCCTACAACAAAGGAATAAATTTTATTTAACTATCATGGTGGTTGTTGAACATTGAGAAGGTTCACCCAACTCAATCCCAATTAAGCTTCATCATTAAACCCAATCAAATTATATTAAGAGTGATGAGATCCACATGATAATCCAAGAACTAGATACTCAAGATGTCCATAACCGGGGACACGGCTAACCATGATTAGTTTGTACACTTTGCAGAGGTTTGTGCACTTTTCCCCACAAGACTCGATCTCCTCCGTTGGGTTTCTCTCACTACATGATGTTTGAGAAACGGATGACCGAGACACAGTCTTTCTGAAGAGGTCCCCTTAACCGATAGATAGGCTGGTACACCTACAATCCCCTACATCTGCTAGCCCATCATGGAAAGGTTTCCCACAACTTACTCAACTATGCCAGAGCCCATAATGGCATGTGGCTGCACACGGAAGTTTCTAGCATGAATAATCTTATGATCCCTTTGAGCCTGGGTGGCAGTCCATAGGAGAATCACACGGTACCCTGGGATTTCCAAAAATACAGGCAACACTGGGTTCCCCGGGTGCCTCAATCCACCCAGATGTGTATTAAAGTTGCCACCTTAAGTTAACCATAAATTAAAATACTCACATCTGTCATGAATACACTCAAACCCAAACCACGTCTACGAGCATAGCATAGCAATATAAGCAACGTATAAGTAACTCCCAAAGGTTTGGTAATAAATAGGACAATAGGTACTACCTCATATACTTCCCAAAACCTACATATTAATCAGATCCTAATCATGCAATTGTTTGAGGATTGACCTAATGCAATAAAACTGGGTAGTAAAGAAGTATGATCAAAGTGTTACTTGCCTTGCTGATGATCCGTGCAACCTAGAGACTCGTAGTAGCACGCTTCACACTCCGGGTACTCTATCGCAATCAAAAAAGCATACAATAAGCAACCAAGCAAAGATGCACGGGTAAAACTCAAATAAGAAGATCTAACCAGAAAGTTCAACTTAAGAACTCCGGTTTGCAAAAAGAATCAAATCAAACGAAGCAATGAAACTCAAACTGCGAAAGAAACAAGATCCGTTTACTAATCTGGACTAAAGTCAAATTTTACAGTAGCAAAAACGTGTTTAAGTTGATTAAACAGAAATAGGGCTTGGAGACGAAACTCTAGGCGCTTGAATCGCCTGATTCCGATAAACGAGCGAAAAGATAAACTAAAATGAAAATCGGATCAGAAATCACGATAAAAAATAATCACGAAAAATCTGAGAAAAAGAAAAACTGACAAACAGGCTAACGAACGAACGTTCGCTGTCTGCGGTTAACGGGCGAAAACCGTTCGTTAAAACGAATGTATGGATGAACGTCCGCTAAATAACTAAATCGAAAAAAACTGATCTAAAAAACAAAAAAAACGGTCGGTTTTCTCGCAAAAAACCGATGGCGGCGGCGGCTACCTCCGGCGGGGTCGGGCGGCGGCGGTTGTGACGGGGGCGGCGGCGAGCGGCGGCAGCGACAGCAGCAGCGCGCGGCGGCGGGGGGGCTAGGGTTAGGGTTTCGGCGGGGTGGGCTGGCGGCGGCGACTTGGGCCACGGGGCAGCTCGGGCTGCGGCTTATAAAGCCCCGCGACCGAAGGAATCCGGCTCGGGCACGACCCGTAGGTCGGTTGACTTTTTCAAAAAAAATATTCTGCATAGAAAAATAAATAAAAGAAATACTAAACAGACTCCAAAAATCCTGAAATAAATTTTCCACGTCCTCTAAAAATCTACCGGACAAGGTGAACATTTATTTGGGACTCTAATGCAATTTTGAAAAACGCATATTTTTCCTAATTCAAATAAAATAGCGATAAAACTCCGAATAAGTTTTTTATTTGATTTTCATATTAAATCTCCAATATTTCTTTATTTTGAGGAAGTCATTTTATCCTCTCTCTTTTATTTTTTTACAAAAAAAATATTCGAAGAGAAAATAATTAAAAGCAAACGATCCTCTTTTCAAATTTCGAGAAAACTCAAATATGAAAATAACGAAATCCCCAACTCTCTCCGTGGGTCCTTGAGTTGCGTAAAATTTCCAGGATCAAGCCAAAAAATGCAATAAAATATGATATGCAATGATGACCTAATGTATAACATTCCAAATTGAAAATTTGGGATGTTACAGGCATCCCCAAGCTTAGATGCTTGGTTGTCCTTGAATATTACCTTGCGGTGCCTTGAGCATCCCCAAGCTTAGGCTCTTTCCACTCCTTATTCCATAGTCCATCAAATCTTTACCCAAAAACTTGAAAACTTCACAACACAAAACTCAAAAGAAAAACTCATGAGATCTGTTAGTATAATGAAATAAGTCACCACTTTTGGTACTGTTGTGAACACATTCTTTATTTATATTGGTGTAATATGAACTCACATACTTATTGCAAAAATCTATTAGTCATTGAAACAAAGTACTAGACTCATGCTCCTAGGGGAGAGGTTGGTAGGAGTTAACCATCGCGCGCTCCCGACCTCCACACAAAGGATGACAATCAAAAAATAAATCATGCTCCGACTTCATCACATTAACGGTTCACCATACGTGCATGCTACGGGAATCACAAACTTTAACACAAGTATTTCTACCAATCCACAATTACTCACTAGCATGACTCTAATATCACCATCCTTATATTTCAAAACAATCATAAGGAATTAAACTTCTCATAGTATTCAATGCTCTTTATATGAAAGTTTTTATTATATCCATCTTGCATGCCCATCATATTAGGACTAAATTCACAACCTACGCAAATTACCATGTTGTTTAGAGACTCTCAAATTACCATGGGAACACAGTAATTTCAAAAAAAATTCCTACCCACCCGCAAGATCATGGTGATGCATAGCAATGAGAGGGGAGAGTGTTGTCCACGTACCCTCGTAGACCAAAAGCGGAAGCGTTATGACAACGCGGTTGATGTAGACGTACGTCTTCACAATCGACCGATTCTAGTACCGAACATACGCCTCCGCGATCTGCACACATTCAACTGGGTGACGTTCCACGAACTCACGATCCAGTAGAGTGTCGAGGGAGAGCTTCGTCGGCACGATGGCATGATGACAGTCATGATGAAGTTACCGGCGCAGGGCTTCGCCTAAGCACTACGACGATATGACCGAGGTGGATTATGGTGGAGGAGGGCACCGCACACGACTAAGATATCAATGATCAACTTGTGTGTCTATGGGGTGCCCCTTGGCCACGTATATAAAGGATGGAGGGAGGAGGGGGGCGGCCCTCATAGGGTGCCCAAAGTAGGATTCCACCTCCCACATGGAATAGGAAAAAGGGAAGGGAGAAGGAGAAGGAAGGAAGGGGGCGCCCCCTTTCCCTAGTCCAATTCGGATCATCCATGGGGAAGGGGCGCGGCCACCCATGAGGCCTTTCTCTCCTTTCCCGTATGGCCCATTAAGGCCCAATACGAATTCTTGTAACTCTCCGGTACTCCGAAAAATACCCGAATCACTCGGAACCATTCCGATGTCCGAATATAGCCTTCCAATATATCGATCTTTACGTCTCGACCATTTCTAGACTCCTCATCATGTCCCCGATCTCATCCGGGACTCCGAACAAACTTCGGTCATCTAATCCCATAACTCATAATACAAATTGTCATAGAACGTTAAGCGTGCGGACCCTACGGGTTCGAGAACTATGTAGACATGACCGAGACTCATCTCCGGTCAATAACCAATAGCGGAACCTGGATGTTCATATTGGCTCCTACATATTCTACGAAGATCTTTATTGGTCAAACCGCATAACAACATACGTTGTTCCCTTTGTCATCGGTATGTTATTTGCTCGAGATTCGATCATCGATATCATCATACCTAGTTCAATCTTGTTAACGACAAGTCTCTTTACTCGTTCCCTAATGCATCATCCCGCAACTAACTCATTAGTCACATTGCTTACAAGGCTTATAGTGATGTGCATTACCGAGAGGGCCTAGAGAGACCTCTCCGGTACACGGAGTGACAAATCCTAATCTCGATCTATGCCAACTCAACAAACACCATCGGAGACACCTGTAGAGCATCTTTATAATCACCCAGTTATGTTGTGACGTTTGATAGCACACAAGGTGTTCCTCTGGTATTCGGGAGTTGCATAATCTCATAGTCTGAGGAACATGTATAAGTCATGAAGAAAGCAGTAGCAATGAAACTATAACGATCATAATGCTAAGCTAACGAATAGGTCTTGTCAATAACATCATTCTCTAATGATGTGATCCCGTTAATCAAATGACAACTCATGTCTATAGCTAGGAAACTTAATCGTCTTTGATTCAACGAGCTAGTCAAATAGAGGCATACTAGTGACACTCTGTTTGTCTATGTATTCACACATGTAGTAAGTTTCCGGTTAATACAATTCTAGCATAAATAATAAACATTCATCATGATATAAGGAAAAATAAATAACAACTTTATTATTGCCTCTAGGGCATATTTCCTTTAGTATCCCACTTGCACTAGAGTCAATAATCTAGTTCACATCGTCATGTGATTTTAACACCAATAGTTCACATCTTTATGTGATTAGTTCACATCTCCATGTGACTAACACCCAAAGGGTTTACTAGAGTCAATAATATAGTTCACATCTCTATGTGATTAACACCCAAAGAGTGATGATGTTTTGCTTGTGAGAGAAATTTAGTCAACGGGTCTGCCACGTTCAGAGCCGTATGTATTTTGCAAATTTTCTATGTCTACAAGGCTTTGCACGGAGCTACTCTACCTAATTGCTCCCACTTTCAATATGTATCTAGATCGAGACTTAGAGTCATCCAGATCGGTGTCAAAGCTTGCATCGACGTAACTCTTTATGATGAACTCTTTGTCACCTCCATAACCGAGAAACATTTCCTTATTCCACTAAGGATATTTTTGACCGATGTCCAGTGATCCACTCCTAGATCACTATTGTAACCTCTTGCCAAACTTATGGTGAGGTACACAATAGATCTGGTACACAACATAGCATACTTTATAGAACCTATGACTGAGGCATAGGGAATGACTTTTCATTCTCTTTCTATTTTCTGCTGTGGTCGGGTTTTGAGTCTTTACTCAACTTCACACCTTGCAACACATGCAAGAACTCCTTTGACTGTTCCATTTTGAACTACTTCAAAATCTTGTCAAGGTATGTACTCATTGAAAATATATCAAGCATCTTGATCTATCTCTATAGATCTTGATGCTCAATATGTATGTAGCTTCACCAAGGTCTTCGTTTGAAAAACTCCTTTCAAACACTCCTTTATGCTTTCCAGAAAATTCTACATTATTTTCGATCAACAATATGTCATTCACATATACTTATCAGAAATGTTGTAGTGCTCCCACTCACTTTCTTGGAAATACAGGCTTCACCACAAGTCTGTATAAAACCATATTCTTTGATCACTGTATCAAAGCATATATTCCAACTCCGAGATGCTTGCACCAGTCCATAGATGGATCGCTGGAGCTTGGTCACTTTGTTAGCACCTTTAGGATCGACAAAACCTTCTGGTTGCATCATATACAACTCTTCTTTAAGAAATCCATTAAGGAATGTAGTTTTGACATCCATTTGCCAGATTTCATAAAATGCGACAACTGCTAACATGATTCAAACGGACTTAAGCATCGCTACGAGTGAGAAAATCTCATCGTAGTCAACATCTTGAACTTGTCGAAAACCTTTTTGTGATAATTCGAGCTTTGTATATAGTAATACTACTATCAGCGTCTGTCTTCCTCTTGAAGATCCATTTATTCTCAATGGCTTGCCGATCATTGGGCAAGTCAACCAAAGTCCACACTTTGTTCTAATACATGGATCCCATCTCAGATTTCGTGGCCTCAAGCCACTTTGCGGAATCTGGGCTCATCATCGCTTCCTCATAGTTCGTAGGTTCGTCATGGTCTAGTAACATGACATCCAGAAAGGATTACCGTACCACTCTGGTGCGGACCATACTCTGGTTGACCTACGAGGTTCGGTAGTAACTTGATCTGAAGTTTCATGATCATCATCATTAGCTTCCTCACTAATTGGTGTAGGAATCACAAGAACTGATTTCTGTGATGAACTACTTTCCAATTCAGGAGAAGGTACAATTACCTCATCAAGTTCAACATTCCTCCCACTCACTTCTTTTGAGAGAAACTCCTTCTCTAGAAAGGATCCACTATTAGCAACAAAGATCTCGCCTTCGGATCTGTGATATAAGGTGTACCCAACAATTTCTTTTGGGTATTCTATGAAGACGCACTTCTTTGATTTGGGTTTTAGCTTTATTAAGTTGAAACTTTTTCACAACCCCAAACTTTAAGAAATGACAGCTTAGGTTTCTTGCTAAACCACAGTTCGTACGGTGTCATCTCAACGGATTTTTAGACGGTGCCCTATTTAACGTGAATGCAGCTGTCTCTAATGCATAACCCCAAAATGATAGTGGTAATTCGGTAAGAGACATCATAGATTGCACCATATCTAATAAAGTACGGTTATGACGTTTGGACACACCATTACATTGTGGTGTTCCAGGTGGCGTGAGTTGCGAAACTATTCCACATTGTTTCAAATGAAGACCAAACTCATAACTCAAATATTTGTTTCCGCAATCAGATCATAGAAACTTTATTTTCTTGTTACGATGATTTTTCACTTCACTCTGAAATTCTTTGAACTTTTCAAATGTTTCAGACTTATGTTTCATCAAGTAGATATACCCATATCTGCTCAAATCGTCTGTGAAGGTCAGAAAATAACGATGCCCGCCGCGAGCCTCAACACTCATTGGACCGCACACATCAGTATGTATTATTTCCAATAAGTCTGTTGCTCGCTCCATTGTTCTGAAGAACGGAGTCTTAGTCATCTTGTCCACGAGTCATGGTTCGCAAGCATCAAGTGGTTCATAATCAAGTGATGCCAAAAGTCCATCAGTATGGAGTTTCTTCATGCGCTTTACACCAATATGACATAAACGGCAGTGCCACATATAAGTTGCACTATCATTATTAACATTGCATCTTTTGGCTTCAATATTATGAATATGTGTATCACTACGATCGAGATTCAATAACCATTTATATTGAGTGTATGACCATAGAAGGTTTTATTCATGTAAATAGAATAACAATTATTCTTTGACTTAAATGAATAACCGTATTGCAATAAACATGATCCAATCATATTTATGCTCAATGCAAACACCAAATAACATTTATTTTAGGCTCAACAGTAATCCTAAAGGTAAAGGTAGTGTGCGATGGTGATCTTATCAACCTTGGAATTACTTCCAACTCACATCATCACCTCGCCCTTAACTAGTCTCTGTTTACTTTGCAACTCTTGTTTCGAGTTACTACTCTTAGCAACTGAACCAGTATCAAATACTTAGGGGTTGCTATAAACACTAGTAAAGTACACATCAATAACATGTATATCAAATATACCTTTGTTCACTATGCCATCCTTCTCATCCTCCAAGTATCTAGGGCAGTTCCACTTCCAGTGACCATTTCCTTTGCAATAGAAGCACTCAGTTTTAGGCTTGGGTGTAGCTTTGGGCTTCTTCATGGGAGTAGCAACTTGCTTGCCATTCTTCTTGAAGTTCCCTTTCTTTCCCTTGCCCTTTTACTTGAAACTAGTGGTTTTGTCAACCATCAACATTTGATGCTTTTTCTCGATTTCTACCTTCGTCAATTTCAGCATCACGAAGAGCTCAGGAATCGTTTTCGTCATCCCTTGCATATTATAGTTCATCATGAAGTTCCGGTAACTTGGTGATAGTGACTAGAGAACTCCGTCAATCACCTTTTTATCTGGAAGATTAACTCCCACTTGATTCAAGCGATTTTAGTACTTAGACAATCTGAGCACATGCTCACTGGTTGAGCTATTCTCCTCCATCTTGTAGGCAAAGTACTTGTCAAAGGTCTCATACCTCTCGACATGGGCATGAGTATGAAATACCAATTTCAACTCTTAGAACATCTTATATATTCCGTGGCATTCAAAACGTTTTTGAAGTCTCGGTTCTAAGCCGTAAAGCATGGTGCACTAAACTATCAAGCAGTCATCATACCAAGCTTTACCAAACGTTCATAACGTCTGCATCTGCTCCTGCAAAAGGTCCGTCACCTAGCGATGCATTACATAATTCTTATGTGCAGCAATGAGGATAATCCTCAGATCACAGAGCTAGTCCGCATCATTGCTACTAACATCTTTCAACATAGTTTTCTCTAGGAACATATCATAAATAAAACGGGGAAGCTATACGCGAGCAATTGATCTACAACATAGATATGCAAATACTATCAGGACTAAGTTCATGATAAATTAAAGTTCAATTAATCATATTACTTAAGAACTCCCACTTAGATAGACATCCCACTAGTCATCTAAATGATCACGTGATCCAAATCAACTAAACCATGTCCGATCATTACATGAGATGGAGTAGTTTTCAATGGTGAACATCACTATGTTGATCATATCTACTATATGATTCACGCTCGACCTTTTGGTCTCCAATATTCCGAGGCCATATCTGCATATGCTAGGCTCGTCAAGTTTAACCCGAGTATTCCGCGTGTGAAAAACTGGCTTGCACCCATTGTATGTGAACATAGAGCTTATCACACTCGATCATCACGTGGTGTCTCGGCACGATGAACTGTCGCAATGGTGCATACTCAGGGAGAACACTTATACCTTGAAATTTAGTGAGAGATCATCTTATAATGCTACCGCCGAACTAAGCAAAATAAGATGCATAAAGGATAAACATCACATGCAATCAAAATATGTGACATGATATGGCCATGATCATCTTGCGCCTTTGATCTCCATCTCCAAAGTACCGTCATGATCTCTATCGTCACCGGCATGACACCATGATCTCCATCATCTTGATATCTATCAACGTGTCGTCACATGGTTGTCTCGCCAACTATTGCTCTTGCAACTATTGCTATCGCATAGCGATAAAGTAAAGCAATTATATGGCGCTTGCATCTTATGCAATAAAGAGACAACCATAAGGCTCCTGCCAGTTGCCGATAACTTCAACAAAACATGATCATCTCATACAACAATTTATATCTCGTCACGTCTTGACCATATCACATCACAACATGCCCTGCAAAAACAAGTTAGACGTCCTCTACTTTGTTGTTGCAAGTTTTACGTGGCTGCTACGGGCTGAGCAAGAACCGTTCTTACCTACGCATCAAAAACCACAACGCGGTATAGGGATTGCTTTTTGATCTTCTAAAACAACCCTGTTCATTGAATCTGATTCAACTAAAGTTGGAGAAAGTGACACCCACCAGCCACCTGTGTGCGAAGCACGTTGGTAGAACCAGTCTCGCGTAAGTGTACGCGTAATGTCGGTCTGGGCCGCTTCATCCAACAATACCGCCGGATCAAGAATCAACTAGTGACGGCAGGCAATATGTATATACCCACGCCCACAACTCCTTTGTGTTCTACTCGTGCATATAACATCTGCGCATAGACCTGGATCGGATGCCATTGTTGGGGAACACAGTAATTTCAAAAAAAAATCCTACCCACATGCAAGATCATGGTGATGCATAACAATGAGAGGGGAGAGTGTTGTCCACGTACCCTCGTAGACCGAAAGCGGAAGCGTTATGACAACGCGGTTGATGTAGTCGTACGTCATCACGATCGACCGATCCTAGTACCGAACGTACGACACCTCCGCGACCTGCACACGTTCAACTTGGTGACGTCCCACGAACTCATGATCCAGTAGGGTGTCGAGGGAGAGCTTCGTCGGCACAACGACGTGATGACGGTGATGATGAAGTTACCAGCGCAGGGCTTTGCCTAAGCACTACGACGATATGAACGAGGTGGATTATGGTGTAGGGGGGCACCGCACACGGCTAAGAGATCAATGATCAACTTGTGTGTCTATGGGGTGCCCCTTGGCCACGTATATAAAGGATGGAGGGAGGAGGAGGCCGGTGAGGGAGTCCTGGATTAGGGGGGTGTCTGGATGGCCGGACTATACCTTCAGCCGGACTCCTGGACTATGAAGATACAAGATTGAAGACTTCGTCCCGTGTCCGGAAGGGACTTTCCTTGGCGTGGAAGGCAAGCTTGGCGATACGGATATGCAGATCTCCTACCATTGTAACCGACTTTGTGTAACCCTAACCCTCTCCGGTGTCTATATAAACCGGAGGGTTTTAGTCCGTAGGACAACATACACAACAACAATCATACCATAGGCTAGCTTCTAGGGTTTAGCCTCTCCGATCTCGTGGTAGATCTACTCTTGTACTACCCATATCATCAATATTAATCAAGCAGGACGTAGGTTTTACCTCCATCGAGAGGGCCCGAACCTGGGTAAAACTTCGTGTCCCTTGCCTCCTGTTACCATCCGGCCTAGACACACAGTTCGGGACCCCCTACCCGAGATCCGCCGGTTTTGACACCGACATTGGTGCTTCCAATGAGAGTTCCTCTGTGTCGTCGCCGTCAGGCTTGATGGCTCCTACGATCATCAATGGCGATGCAGTCTAGGGTGAGACCTTCCTTCCCGGACAGATCTTCGTCTTCGGCGGCTTCGCACTGTGGGCTAATTCACTTGGCCATCTAGAGTAGATCGAAAGCTATGCCCCTGGCCGTCAGGTCAGATTTGGAAGTTTAAACTACACTGTCGGCGTTCTGGGAACGGGGGTCCCCAGACTTGCCTGCCTGCGGCCTGCAGCGTGGCTCAAAGGGGGCCCAACACGACCCATCTTCAGCAACACAAGACTCAAGACCCTCGCGAGGGGCCAAGCCTCGTGGGGCGGACGATGCGGAACTTCCTCAGGCGCGGCCTCATCAGGCTGGCTTGCGAGGAGATGGAGAAATCAAGGCGGGGTACCTCGCGAGGTGCCCATGACGCAAGCCATGACGACTCAGGGCGCCATGCGGGTGCCAGCCCGCGCAGCGTCCTCCTTTCCTCTTTGGTGCAAAGGGAGCAAGCGCAGCCGCGGAGTACTGAGGCATCAGGCAAAGGTTGCCATTTCGGTGCAACGAGACCAAGACCAGGAGGACTACGAGACGGAGGTCACCATGGAGCCCAAGACGGCGTCATCACCAGAGCTTTGCGCAGGCGAAGACTGCTTTTGTCAGGATAGCTGATACTTGCTGTCCCCCTTCAAATTAGCCCGCCATTGTTGGCTCCCTTCCCGCTCGATATTTGGGAAGAGGACGAGGGCCTCTATAAATAGGACCAGCCACCCACATAACAAGGGGGCCGGCGAGTGAGAGTAAGGCAGTGGGTGAGAGAGTGAGAAAGAGAGAAAAGGGCGACTGAACTCCTCCTAACAGTTCATCGCCCCAGCCAAGAGCAGACCCTTGCGAGGCTGTTCTTCCTTGTATTGTTCATCATCATCAGCCCCAAGAGGCAATCCACCCACCACACACTGGAGTAGGGTATTACACCACAACAGTGGCCCGAACCAGTATAAACCTTGTGTCTCTTGTGCAGTTCATTCAATAGTCTAGATCTTTGCGAGACGGTGAGGTAGAAGGCGTAATCTTCGCGCGCACCCCAGAGTTCGAACCTTAAGGGTCTGCCGGAACCCGAAATCCGACATTTGGCGCGCCAGGTAGGGGTGCGCCGGAATTCGTCTTCCACCGCTCCGTGCCCCGTCGCGTCGTCATCACCATGCCCGGCGACCAGGAGGGCAACCCCGACCCATGGGCTGCGTGGCCCGCCCGCGCAGAACCGCTCGCCTCAGGCGACCCCGTGCCCCAGGCAGCTCGCGGTCTGCAGGGCGCTGCGGGCCGCGGGCGACGCAGACAGACTTCGACAACTCTTACACCGCGGCAGGCACGGTCGGCAGCAAGGGCCTCCAATCACGCCGCGACCACGACGTCGTACACCCGCCGGGAGCAGGCGAACTCGAGGGCCGCGCTCACGGTGGCCCGAGAGCTGCTGCAGTGCAGACTGCTGGAGGGTGGCCACGACGTGCTGCTGGAGCGAGTGGCGGAGCTCCTGGGCTTCGCCGCCTCGGGGGCTCACCCCTTCTCCACCCAGCTCCCATCTCAAGCCCAGGGCGACCCACGCGGGGGCTCCGCGCGTGCCCGCGGGCTCCAAGGCTACTCCGATGTCAGCGAAGCTGTCAGCACCGGACCGGCGGCGGCGCTGCCCCCACCCCCGGCCCGCGAAGAAGAAGGACTCAACGCGACCCGCGACCCCAGTGGGCGGCCGCGCTGCCACCCCGTAGTGGGCGTGACAGGCGGGACCGCGTGGCATGCGGGGCATTACGGTGTGGCATTCGGGATGATGGCGCCGGAGGAATACGTGCCCCTCATGATGGACCAAGGACACCCTCACGAGAACGAACAAGGCTCGCTCCTCAGCCCAAGCTGGGGGGACGAGGCACTAGAAGCCGAGCCTTTCCAGGAGCCCCGGAACGGTCCCACTGGCCACGCTGGAGGCAACGATTATCGGGCACCGCTAATTCTTCAGGAGCAGGTATACGCTAACCATGGATCGTAGGAGGTGCAGGTCACCGCAGCAAGCAGCTTCCCCGCTCCCACAGTCTCCTACCCCTCGGGAGGAGGGCGCAGGGGGCCGCAGGAGAGGGGTCGAGATCCGACATCACCACCGCAGCGTTCGGAGCAAGGTGTTCTCAGGAGGTAGGCCCTCTGCTGGGGAGGTGCCTCAGGGCCTGCCCCTGGCGGAGGACCCGTGGTCGTCGGGGGAACCGCTGGCGACCGCTCTACCCCATCGGGCGGCGTCCTGGGTTCCGGTCGTTGCTGATGGCACTAGAGTGTGGCGCAAGGCGGGGCCCTCATCTGGCGATATGAAGCAAGGCCAGTACCTGTGAAGAAGGCCCGGTGCCTGTGAAGCTCGCCGCTCGATGACACTCTCACGTAATAATGAGTGGGGCTGTACACGCCCCGGAGTCTCAGGGGTGCCGGCCTCAGGCCCTGGGGCTCCCTCCCACGCCCAGTGGACAGCACTTAGCTCCGCGCTGGTGAGAAGACGTCCAAGACTAGATTAGGTGCCGGACGCGGCCTTTTTGTCTGCTTTCATTGCCTTTCCCTTTGGCTGTATCTTTTCCCCCGCTGGACTTAAGCTGGATTCGAATTTGAGATTTGCGTGTGTTCGGGGAAGGGGTGCTTATTCTCGTTCAAGCCATTTCTCGCGTTCTGGTTACCGCTTCGCCACAGCTGCCTCCCCTCACGAGCCCCTCGCGAGTCAGGTCAGGCCTGGCTCGTGCGCAACCCAAACTGCCGCTGTTGCTCCCTCTCGGGAGGATTTTCGGGTGTCTGCGGAGGTTGTCCTATTGGGAAAAGGCCCAGAGCCTGTGAACAAGGCAAATGCCTGTGAAGCTGTCGCGCTCAGGAAAAGGCCCAGAGCCTGTGAAGAAGGCGAGTGCCTATGAAGCTATCGCATTTTGGAAAAGGCCCAGAGCCTGTGAAGCAAGGCGAGTGCTTGTGAAGCTATCGCATTTTGGAAAAGGCCTAGAGCCTGTGAAGCAAGGCGAGTGCCTGTGAAGCTATCGCATTTTGGAAAAGGCCCATAGCCTGTGAAGCAAGGCGAGTGCCTGTGAAGCTGTCGCATTTTGGAAAAGGCCCGGAGCCTGTGAAGAAGGCCAACGCCTGTGAAGCTCCCTGCCGGGGACACTCTCATATCCTACGGATTCAACTAAAGAACACCCAAGACGTCACGCCCTCCCACAGGCTGCTTCAGGGCTTGCGCGAAACAAAGGTAAACCAGCCAACCACCAGGCGCGGGCGCTCGTGCAATATGAAAACTACTAATACGATGAACACAGGTTTTACATGAGGGGCTTCCCCTCCCAAAATGCTCTCACAGCCATCAAGTCAAAAACCTGAATTCTATTCATGCAGGGTAAAAAAGACAGGAGAGATACACACTCAGTCGGACCAATCCCCCAATGCATCCTCGGAAGCACCTCCCGAGCCGCCGCTGGCGTCGCCGAACTCGCCATCGTTGTCCGCGTCACCACCAGCGGCGTCAGGGCCGTTCACCGCACCGCCCTCGTCAGCAGCCACGATCACGTTGTCGTCGTCGTCCGAAGCGAAGGCCCTGACAAGGGCGTCCACGTTGTCTTCCACCCAGTGCGCCAGGTCACCTCGGACGACCTGGGGAACTGGGGCGATGACGGCGTCAAAATCGAAGTGGGAATCCATGTTCAGGAGATGGTTGAAGACACGGGAAAAGGCGCGCCTGAGCAGGGCGCGGCTCCTCTCTTCCACCAACCTGTCGGCCCTGGCCGACCGCGCCTCCAGCTGCGTCACCACGACGGTGAAGAACTGAAGGTTGCCAGCATAGTTGACTATGTGCGGCTCGCCAACAGCCGCCTCACAGATGTTGCCTAAGGCTGTGCTAGCTCTCTCCCGGAGCATGGCGAGCATGGGGCCGTGCATGTGCTCCAGGACCTGCCGCTGACATATCTCATCCGCGTTCTGGCGCGCGACGCCCTCAGCTTCCTCCACTCGCTGGCGAAGACGGAGCATCTCGGCCTGGGAGGCGGCTAACTCCCCTTGCGCTGCCTCAAGGGCGGCCCGAGAAGCATCGGCCAGCCGCGTCGCCTCCTCCCGCTTGGCCCTCAAGGCTGCGGTCCTCCCTTCAGCTTCGGCCCGGATCAACTCCAGCCTCCCCTCGAACTCGCGCTCGAGGTCTTGGCGCGCCATCGCCACCCGGCGTCCGACCTCCTCCAGGACACGAGCTTCCCGTGCGGCGACATCGTCCTCCGCCTGCGTCACCAAGCGCTCCCTCGTTTCCAGCCGCTCGTACTCGCGGGTGCGTTCGGCGGCCTCCAGCGTCAACGCTTCCTCATGCTTCTGGAGCTCAGCTGGGTCGCCGGAGGCCACCCTCATCGATGCAAGGGCCAACTCGCGCAGCTCCACTTGCTCCTCCAGTGAGTGGCACCGGGCCAGGAGCTCCCGAGTCCGCTCCTCCGCCGCCTCTCGCCGTCGGTCAGCTCCCCGGGCCTCCTCGGTAGCCCGGGATCGGGCCACCCGAGAAGCCTCTAGCGACGCCTTTGCCTCTTCATCATCAAGATCACGATGACGGCGCGCGAGGGCGATGGCGGCATCCAGCTCGCGCCTCCCTGCAGCCAGGCGCAGGCCCTCGGCCTCCAGGCGCGCGTCTTCATCAGCAAGCTCCTCCCCAAGCAGGTTCACCGCGTCAGTCGCCCTTCGAAGGAACCCTTGGCGGCGAGCGCGGCGCTCCCGGGCGCGCTCAAGCACGTCTTCCACACCATCATCTGCCCCAAGCAAGCGCCGGGGGCCACGAATCATCGTCCCCCCTCCGGGCAGGGGGCTGGGGGCTGGCACCCTCGCGACGGCCGGGCGCCCCGCACCAGAAGCCAGCCTGGAGCCAGCCCATCTCCAAATGAAGGGCGCAGGGGGCGCCTCAACCAGTCGCAGTCCACGACCAGACGAGAAGCCCACGGCAGGCTGGCTATGCCCCGAGAGGGCCCGCGAAGGAAAATCGGGGGGAATGAAGGGCCGCGGTGCACCTCGGGATGGTCCACCCCTTCAATCGCCCTCACCACAAGGGCAGAGCTGCTCGGAGCACTTGAGGACGGTAGAGGGGGCGGAGCCAAAGGAGGCGGCACCTCAGCTACTTCCGCGAGCTCGGCCGGAAGGGGCCTGCGGAGCAAGGATCAGTGAAAGCAACAAGAGGATCAGAAGCCAGGAAGGGAGAAGACTTGCTCGTCAGTGGCGAAGTACTTCCTGCGCTTCAGCACGCGACAAGGGAAGTCATCACCCAGGGCCTCCCTTTTCCTCCGGAGGGCCTCAAAGTCCACGCGGAAGCGGCCCAAGAGAAGAGCGCAAGGATCAACCTGCGACGAAGATGGAGCATCGGAGCGATCCGCATCAGGGGCGCCTGCCTGGCGCGTGCCACCCATCACCTCGCCAGAAGACGCGGCTGGGGCCTCCGAGGCCTCAGCCCTGGGCGCTGGGAGCGGCTGCTTGCCACCCTTAGCCTCAGCGGCACGGGTTCCAGGAGCTGTCCCCTCGGGAGCATCACCCGGCGCTGTCACCTCATCAGGAGCCCCCTCGGCCTCCGGCGCCTCCTGCCTCCCTGCTCCGCCACTTGAGGATGAGTCACCTTGGCCGATTGGAAGGGCAGTCACCACCACTGGATTCTCACGAGGTCCCTGGAGGCCGGCGGGGCGCAGCACCCACTCATCAAAGATGGGCATCTGCTTCACGAAGTCGACCCTGCTCTGGCAGAGATACAGCAAGGCCCCTCCCTGCCGGACGCTGCTGGGGTTGGGGTCCCTGGCCAAGGTCAAGAGCGCCGACTTCAGCACCTCAGGAGCCAGGTCCTCTTCTTGGAGCCTCATGCTATCCTCGCGCCCACGGAAGGCCCACATCCGGCAAGAGTGGCGTTGAAGGGGAGCAACACGGCATAACAGAAACTCCTTCACCACCTTGGGCGCTGTCACACCGAGCTTCCTCAGGAGCGCGAAGCGGCTCCAGACGAAGATGAGCCGAGGGCTCTCGAGCGTCTCCTGGCCCCAACCCGAATTGGGGACAGCAGGCGATGTCGGCTCCGATAGCAGGGGGCTGGGCACCCTCGCGTCCACATACAGCCACCGCTCGCGGAACCCAACCGCGGGCAGGGGGAGCTTGAAGTCAATCCCAGAGGCCACAGTCTCAGGCTCGGCAGCGAAGCTCACGCACGCCCAGCACTGGGTAGGGTCGACAAGATGCAGCGAGAAGAAGTGGCACAGCAAGGCAACCGAAGGAGGGATGCCCACCATGGCTTCGCAAACGAAGGCGAAGACCGAAAGGAGGGTGATGGACTCAGGACTTAGATGCATCATGTGGATCTGATAATGGGAGAGCACGACATTGAAGAAATCAGAAAAGGGGGGAACCAAACCCACCCACAGGGCGTCGGTAAAATATGGGACCTCGGTGGCTATCCTGTCGATGGAGAAGTGGGACGCGGGCCAAGCCTTCGTCCTCCCGCACTCATTGAAGATGGTGGCCAGAGCCAAGCTAACCTTGCCCAGACACTCCTGATTGAGTATGGTCGACCGACCGACGGCGGGAGCCACCGATGGCGGCGCACAAGACGGAGGCATGAGTTTCTTCTCTCTCTCCTTTTTCGTCGGAGTCATGGCGATGGGGAGGAGGGGGAAGATTCGAGATTGGATTGGAGGCAGGAGCTGGCGTTCGGAGGGAGGAAGAATAGGGGACGCTCGAGCAACAGGAAGGGGAGCGGCTGTGTACAACTACAAGTCCGCCTAGCAGGGCGCAGAATAAGGGGGCGTGGGGGAACAGTGCCGCCCACGTCCAATCAACCGCCACGCGGCGCCCAAGGCCGCAGGTTGTTAGGGCCCGCGGCGCTTCAACCTTGCCCTTTCGCCTCTCAGCACGGCCAAGTCCAGGCGCGCCTTGGGCCCGGGGGCTACTGTCGGCGTTCTGGGAACGGGGGTCCCCAGACTTGCCTGCCTACGGCCTGCGGCGTGGCTCAAAGGGGCCCCAGCACGGCCCATCTTCATCAACACAAGACTCAAGACCCTCGCGAGGGGCCAAGCCTCGCGGGGCAGACGACACGGAACTTCCTCAGGCGCGGCCTCATCAGGCTGGCTCACGAGGAGACGGAGAAATCAAGGCAGGGTACCTTGTGAGGTGCCCGTGACGCAAGCCATGACGACTCAGGGCGCCAGGCGGGTGCCAGCCCGCGCAGCGTCCTCCTTTCCTCTTTGGTGCAAAGGGAGCAAGCGCAGCCGCGGAGTACCGAGGCATCAGGCAAAGGTTGCCATTTCGGTGCAACGAGACCAAGACCAGGAGGACTACGAGATGGAGGTCACCGTGGAGCCCAAGACGGCGTCATCACCAGAGCTTTGCGCAGGCGAAGACTGCTTTTGTCAGGATAGCTGATACTTGCTGTCCCCCTTCAAATTAGCCCGCCATTGTTGGCTCCCTTCCCGCTCGATATTTGGGAAGAGGACCAGGGCCTCTATAAATAGGACCAGCCACCCACATAACAAGGGGGCCGGCGAGTGAGAGTAAGGCAGTGGGTGAGAGAGAGGGAAAGAGAGAAAAGGGCGACTGAACTCCTCCTAAAAGTTCATTGCCCTAGCCAAGAGCAGACCCTCGCGAGGCTGTTCTTCCTTGTATTGTTCATCATCATCAGCCCCAAGAGGCAATCCACTCACCACACACTGGAGTAGGGTATTACACCACAACGGTGGCCCGAACCAGTATAAACCTTGTGTCTCTTGTGCAGTTCATTCAGTAGTCTAGATCTTTGCGAGACGGTGAGGTAGAAGGCGTAATATTCGCGCGCACCCCAGAGTTTGAACCTTAAGGGTCTGCCGGAACCCGAAATCCGACATACACGGCTGACATCCGCGGGGACTTGATCTTCGACGGATTCGAGCCACTGCCGAGCGCACCGCACTGTCACGACGAGCATGATCTAGCTCTGCCGCCGAACACTGCCCTGGAGGCCGCACCCGCATCGGCTTCGACCCTTAATTCGGAGCCAACTGCGCCGATCGAGGATGGGTGGTTGGACGCCGCCTCGGGGGCTGCGATCCCAACGGCGATCGAGCCGAACACCAGCCCCGCACTCTGCGAGACTCGTGACTCCAAGGAGCCGGACTCCTCTCCGGACTCCGAACCCTCCGCGCCCCTGCCGATCAAATCCGATTGGGTGCCGATCATGGAGTTTACTGCCGCGGACATCTTTCAGCACTCGCCTTTCGGCGATATTATGAAGACACTGAAGTCTCTCTCTTTATCAGGAGAGCCCTGGCCGGACTACGGTCAGCAAGGTTGGGATTCGAACGATGAAGAAATTCAAAGCCCACCCACCACCCACTTTGTAGCCACTGTCGACGACTTAACCGACATGCTCGACTTCGACTCCGAAGACATCGACGGTATGGACGCCGATGAAGGAGACGATGAAGAACCAGCGCCTATCAGGCCCTAGAAAGCCACCTCGTCATATGACATATACATGGTGGACACCCCAAAAGAAGGAGATGGCGATGGAACAGCGGAGGATGACCCCTCCAAGAAACAGCCTAAGCACCGGCGTCAGCGGCGCCGCTCAAAATCCTGCCAAAACAAATACGGTGATTCCAGCACGGGAGATAATAATACTCCGGAAAGTGCCGAAGAAAACCCCCTCCAGCAAGATTTAGCACAGGAGGATGGAGAAACCAGCCCTCATGAGAGAGCGGCAGACAGAGAGGTCGAGGACGATAATTATATGCCTCCCTCCGAAGATGAGGCAAGCCTCGACGACGACGAATTCACCGTGCCAGAGGATCCCGTCGAGCAAGAGCGTTTTCAACGCAGGCTTATGGCCACGGCAAGAAGCCTCAAGAAAAAACAGCAACAGCTTAGAGCTGATCAAGATTTGCTAGTCGACAGATGGACTGAAGTCCTTGCGGCCGAAGAGCATAAACTCGAACGCCCCTCCAAGAGCTACCCAAAGCGCAGGTTGCTACCCCGATTAGAGGAGGAAGCACTTGATGCGGCCGACCGGCCACCTCATGGCCGCGACAGAGAGGCCTCTCGGCCCTCCACTCAAGCCGCACCCCGTACCAAGGCACGGGAATATGCGCCGGACTTACGAGATATGTTGGAGGACAAGGCAAGGCAAACAAGATCGATCTACGGATCGCGTGGGAGCCCTACGGCTCGAGACGGTAGCCGTCACGCCGGCCACAAATTCGGCAGGGCCGAACACAGTAGACAAAGCTCATTGGAGCTACGTCGTGATATAGCCCAGTACAGAGGCGCCGCACACCCACTATGCTTCACAGACGAAATAATGGATCATTGAATCCCCGAGGGTTTCAAACCCGTAAATATCGAATCATATGATGGCACAACAGATCCTGCGGTATGGATCGAGGATTATCTCCTTCATATCCACATGGCCCGCGGTGATGATTTCCATGCCATCAAATACCTCCCACTCAAGCTTAAAGGACCAGCTTGGCATTGGCTTAACAGCTTGCCAACAGGATCAATCAGTTGTTGGGAGGACCTGGAAGCCGCATTCCTCGACAATTTCCAGGGCACTTATGTGCGACCCCCAGACGCCGATGACCTAAGTCACGTAATTCAGCAGCCAGAGGAATCGGCCAGGCAATTCTGGACACGGGTCCTAACAAAGGAAAATCAAATAGTCGACTATACGAACGCTGAGGCCCTAGCAGCCTTCAAGCACAATATCCGTGACGAGTGGCTTGCCCGGCACCTTGGACAGGAAAAGCCGAAGTCTATGGCAGCACTCACGACACTCATGACCCGCTTTTGCGCGGGAGAAGACAGCTGGCTTGCTCGTAGCAACAATATGACCAAGAACCCTGGTAATTCGGATACCAGGGATAGTAGTGGCAGGTCGCGTCGCAACAAGCAGAAGCGCCGCATTAACGGCAACAATGCTGAGGATACGGTAGTTAATGCCGGATTCAGAGGCTCTAAATCCGGTCAGCGGAAAAAGCCATTCAAAAGGAATCCTAGGGGCTCGTCCAGTTTGGACCGAATACTCGACCGCTTGTGCCAGATACATGGCACCCCCGAAAAGCCGGCCAATCACACCAACAGGGACTGTTGGGTGTTCAAGCAGGCAGGCAAGTTAAACCCCGAAAATGAAGACAAGGGGCTGCATAGTGATGACGACGAGGAGCCTCGGCCGCCGAACAACAGTGGACAGAAGGGTTTTCCCCCACAAGTGTGGACGATGAACATGATATACACAACCCACGTCCCCAAAAGGGAGCGGAAGCGCGCGTTAAGGGACATATACACGGTAGAGCCAGTCGTCCCAAAGTTCAACCCATGGTCCTCCTGCCCGATCACCTTTGATCGAAGGGACCATCCCACTAGCATCCATCATGGCGGATTCACCGCATTGGTTCTAGACCCAATTATTGACGGATTTCATCTCACTAGAGTCCTTATGGACGGCGGCAGCAGCCTGAACCTGCTTTACCAGGATACAGTGCGGAAAATGGGCATAGATCCCTCGAGGATTAAGCCCACCAAAACGACCTTTAAAGGCGTAATACCAGGTGTAGAGGCCAACTGTACAGGCTCAGTCACACTTGAAGTGGTCTTCGGATCTCCGGATAATTTCCGAAGCAAGGAGTTAATCTTCGACATAGTCCCATTCAGCAGTGGCTATCACGCACTGCTCGGGCGAACCGCATTCGCCAAGTTCAATGCGGTACCACACTACGCATACCTTAAGCTCAAAATGCCAGGCCCTCGAGGAGTAATTACGGTCAATGGAAACACCGAACGCTCCCTCTGAACGGAGGAGCACACGGCGGCCCTTGCAGTAGAAGTACAAAGCAGCCTCTCCAGGTAGTTCTCCAGTCCGGCCACTAAACGACCGGACACCGTCAAGCGCGCCCAGAGTAACCTACAACAAGACCGCCTGGCATGACCCGAGCAGGCGTAGCAATGCGGCCCCAACCCCAGCCCTCGCAAAAATGTGATACCAATACTTCGCGTACATAACTACGCTCTAGAAATACCATGGGTACAGGGGGAGGGGCACCATCATGGCACGCCCGAAACACGGCTTAAACTGCACCAGGGGCTGCCGATTTTTTAATTTTCTCTTACTTTCAGGACTCCACTCTTCGGAAGGCCCGTTCGGCAGTTCAATTGCCGAACAAACGATGCAAGAACCGGGGAAGCAGACAAGCCACGCCGCATTACGGAACTCCCAGGTGGTCTCTATCACGAGCAGTATACCTGTTTCGCATACTATTCCGCAGCTTGCCCCTGGAATGGACACGTTAAATAGTCCAACCTTTTGCTTATCGCATTATTTGTATCATTCTGCTTTGATCGCAGCCCTCTTTAATAAACAATGCATAGCTTTTGTCTATTTTTGCATTACTCTTTTTTAATATATGTTCCTTAACGACATGTTGCATCCGTACACTTTGGTACGACCAAAATACGCCAGGGGCTTTAGTACCCCTCAATATGGTGTGAGAAGTCCGAACACTTTAACAAGTGTGGCACCCCGAACTTATAGCATTATATGCATCGGCTCCGAATCATGTCTTGGGTCAATAGTTGGGTTTGCCCGGCTCCTATGTTTTGGTGCCTTACGTTCCGCTATATCGGCTAAGGTAGCACTAGGAGAACCACTGCGATTGTGCCCCAATTGATCTGGGTCGAGCACCTTAGTGGAGAAAGCTAAAACTGACTGTCATGATGAAGCGAGAGCTGGTCGCTATTCGAGAGGTTTTTCGAGTCCCTAAAGACTTATGCCGCTTAGAGCGAGGAGTCGGCTCTATCTGGCCAAGGCATGGATAGCGCCCCGAACTCGGTCTTCCGAATACCAGGGGCTTCGCCGAAATTTAAAATTATAGAATTCTATGGCTAAGTGAGAGTGTTCACGCATTATAGTCCGATTGCCTTGTTCGTTGGGCTGAGCGCCTCCCTCGAAGGACCCAAACATGGGAAAAAGAGCGCTCAGGTTTATCCCCTAACACCCCAGCACTAGCGGCACGGGGGCATAAGCCAACGACTTGCCATCTCTCAGAATTGATAAACAGCCGCACAGAAGGTAGTATTTTAAATTCCAACAGCATTGCTTAGCGCATATGAACAAGTTTTCAGCGCACAGGACAAAACGAGCAAGTTTCACTCAAAAATTTCATCCCTAGAACATTCATCCGCCACAAGGCAGGCACCCTTCAAAACATCCTTATAATAATTCTCGGGCTTGCGATGCTCTTTCCCCGGCGGTGGCCCGTTCTTCACAAGCTTCTCAGCATCCAGCTTGCCCCAGTGCACCTTAGCACGGGCAAGGGCCCTACGGGCACCTTCAATGCAGACGGAGCGCTTGATGACTTCGAGCCTTGGACAGGCCTCCACCAGCCGCTGCACCAGCCCGAAATAGCTCCCAAGTAGAGCCCCTCGAGGCCACAGCCGAACTATGAGGCCCTTCATGGCCTGTTCGGCCGCCTTGTGGAGCTCGACCAGTTGCTTCAGCTGGTCGCTCAGGGGCACGGGGTGTCCGGCCTCAGCATACTGAGACCAGAACACCTTCTCTGTCGAGCTGCCCTCCTCGGCTCGATAGAATGCGGCGGCATCGGACACACTCCCGGGAAGATCTGCGAACGCTCCTAGAGAGCTCCGGATTCGGGTAAGTAACAAGTAACTCACGTTTATGTGTTTGATTTGCATAAAGAATGCCTTACCCGCCGCTATCTTCTTCACCTCATCCAACTCCTGGAGGGTCTTCTGGGATTCAGCCTTGGCAGACTTGGCATTTTCAATAGCCACCGCGAGCTCGGACGCTCGCGTCTTTGAGTCAAGCTCCAAACTCTCATGTTTTTCCATGAGATCCTGGAGCTCTTGCCGTACCTTGCCAACCTCGGCCTCATACTTCTCCCGCTCGGTGCGCTCTGTGACCGCCCTCTTCTCGGCCTCGACCAGCGCTTGCTTAAGGGTCGCTACCTCAGACGTGGCCCCTACAATAGCCATGATAATCCTGTCATTTTTTGCAATTGCACCTTTTTATATATATTTAAACAAGGTATTTCTTACCTTCATTGTCCTCGAGCTGCTTCTTGGCACGCCCGAGCTCTTGCTCGGACCGCTCGAGGTTCTGCTTTAGCGTGTCCACTTCCGCAGTCAGTGCGGCGGACGCAAGCAGAGAAGGCTGCATACGCATATTGACTCCTTTTTGTTAGACTCCTGCGAATTTTATTTGATCCTCTATTCGGCTTTTCTTCCCGAACGCCAAACAGAGCATCAGGGGCTACTGTCTATGCGGTAATATTATTTACACATTCTTTACTTACCTCAAAGCCTGTTAAAAGGCTAGTACAAGCTTCAGTCAGTCCGCTCTTGGCGGACTGAACCTTCTGGACCACCGCACTCATAATGGTGCGGTGCTCCTAGTCGATGGAGGCACCTTGGAGCGCCTCCAACAGATTGTCCGGTGCCTCCGGTTGGACGGGGGTCACCGGAACGGTGGGCTTGCTCCTCTTGGAAGGAGGTCCCCCGCCGGACTCTGGAACCTTTGAAGGTTCCGGAGCGGTGTCCGGCCTAGAGGCAGACTTGGAGCCCTGGGGGTTTCATCCCCTTTACTCCTGGAGTCCGGGAGGTCGCCTTGCGGCGCCTCCAGGACCACCTCCTCCCGGCTTGGAACCTGTTGGGATAACACTTTGGTGTCGTCCGTAGGGCCGGGGGAGGAAGCCGTCGGAAGCGAGTTCACATCCGACGAGTCCAGTGAGCCGCTCGACGACGCGTCGAGCCGGTCTTTGGGTGGGCTGCATAAACATATTTGACATAAGGGAAAGCTGTGCAATAAACGAATACTATGAATTACTCTGGTATCCGGATACTTACGATTTCGCCAGGGGCTTGGCCCTGGGCGGCCACTCCTCTCCACCGTCGTCGGCGTCGGTGGAGTAGTCCGGAGGAAGGGTTTTCCCCTTCTTGGACCCTTCGGCCTCCCCAGAGAGGGCGACCTTCCTTTTCTTCTCTCCTCCCGCTGGAGGGGGAGAGGTCTCTTCTTCTTCCTCCTCGTCTTCACGGGAGGAATGCGCCTCGAAACCGTCGGATGATGGATCCGACACCTCCTGGCGCCGGGCACTCTTTCGAGTCCCCGTGGCCTTTTTCGCGGCCTTCTTCTCCGGCACCACATAGGGTGCCGGAACCAGCAGCTTCGCCAAGCGAGTGTCCGCTAGGCCTTCGGGCAAAGGAGCCGGACAGTTGATCTGTCCGGACGTCTCCTGCCAATCCTGTCAGAGGTAAGGGAGCTTAGATCCCGCATGGAGTCAAACTATGAAAAACCGATACCCTGTAAAAGGAAAAAACAGCTTACCGCAGAGCGTGACGCTGCATACTGAATCCGCGATCCTCGGTAGCGGATGCGGGGGCCTCGGCGCCCTTTAAAAGCACCTTCCAGGCATCTTCGTACGTCGTGTCGAAGAGCCTGCTCAGAGTTCGGTGCCGCGTCGGGTCGAACTCCCACAGGTTGAAAGCCCGTTGTTGACATGGGAGGATCAGGCGGATGAGCATAACCTGGACTACGTTGACAAGTTTGAGCTTCTTGTCCACCAGGGTTTGGACGCATGTTTGGAGTCCGGTCAGCTCTCCTATTTTACCCCACGACAGGCCCGTCTCCTTCCAGGAGGTGAGCCGCGTAGGGGGTTCGGATCGAAACTCGGGGGCTGCGACCCATTCGGGGTCGCGCCGCTCGGTGATGTAAAACCACCCCGATTGCCACCCCTTCAGGGTCTCCACAAAGGAGCCCTCGAGCCATAAGACGTTGGCCATCTTGCCCACCATGGCGCCTCCGCACTCCACCTGGTTGCCGTGCACCACCTTCGGCTTGACATTGAAAGTCTTGAGCCATTGGCCTAAATGGGGGCGGATGCAGAGGAAAGCCTCGCACACGACGATAAGCGCCGAGATGTTGAGGACAAAGTTCGGGGCCAGATCGTGGAAATCCAGGCCATAGTAGAACATGAGCCCCCGGACAAATGGGTGAATAGGGAAGCCCAGTCCGCAGAGGAAATGGGGGAGGAACACCACCCTCTCATGGTGCCTAGGGGTGGGGATGAGCTGCCCCTTTTCGGGAAGCCGGTACGCAATGTCGTTAGACAAGTATCCGGCCTTCCTCAGTTTTTTGATGTGTCCCTCCGTGACGGAGGATACCATCCACTTGCCTCCCGCTTCGGACATGGCTGGAGAAGGTTGAGGTGGGGAGTGCGGACTTGGGCGCTGGAGCTCGAGTGCGCGAGAATGGATAAGCAAGGGAGGAAGAAGGCGTAGGTGAAAAGGTGGATCCTTATCCCCTTATATGGGTGGACGCAACTACGTGTCCCCACCAGCCTGGTAAAACTCGCTTATCTCCAAGCGCCGTAATCAATGGCGCGGTTGGGTTACCCACGCCCGTATTGATGAGAATCCCGGAATAAGGGACACGATCTCTGCTTTAACAGACGTGCCAAGGAAACCGCCTCGCATGACGCGCTGAGGCGGGATAATAAAACGACTCGGATAAAGGCTTGGCCGTGGTGTGTCACTCTACGGAATACGTCAGCAGATTAGATTTGTGTAAATATTATTCTCTCTATGGCAATATGTGGAAACTTATTTTGCAGAGCCGGACACTATCTTTGTGTTCAAAATCTTCTATGAAGTACTTGGAGGAGGAACCTGCCTTGCAATGCCGAAGACAATCTTCGCGCCGGACTCGTCGTCATTGAAGCCTGGTTCAGGGGCTACTGAGGGAGTCCTGGATTAGGGGGTGTCCGGATGGCCGGACTATACCTTCAGCCGGACTCCTGGACTATGAAGATACAAGATTGAAGACTTCGTCCCGTGTCCGGAAGGGACTTTCCTTGGCGTGGAAGGCAAGCTTGGCGATACGGATATGCAGATCTCCTACCATTGTAACCGACTTTGTGTAACCCTAACCCTCTCCGGTGTCTATATAAACCGGAGGGTTTTAGTCCGTAGGACAACATACACAACAACAATCATACCATAGGCTAGCTTCTAGGGTTTAGCCTCTCCGATCTCGTGGTAGATCTACTCTTGTACTACCCATATCATCAATATTAATCAAGCAGGACGTAGGGTTTTACCTCCATCGAGAGGGCCCGAACCTGGGTAAAACTTTGTGTCCCTTGCCTCCTGTTACCATCCGGCCTAGACGCACAGTTCGGGACCCCCTACCCGAGATCCGCCGGTTTTGACACCGACACCGGCCCTCATAGGGCGTGCCCGAAGTGTGGAGTCCTACTAAGACTCCCTAGTCCTAGTAGGATTCCACCTCCCACATGGAATAGGAAAAAGGGAAGGGAGAAGGAGAAGGAAGGATGGGGCGCCCCCTTTCCCTAGTCCAATTCGGATCAGTCCATGGGGAAGGGGCACGACCACCCATGAGGCCTTTCTCTCCTTTCCCGTATGGCCCATTAAGGCCCAATACGAATTCCCGTAACTCTCCGGTACACCGAAAAATACCTGAATCACTGGGAACCTTTCCGATGTACGAATATATATAGCCTTCCAATATATCGATCTTTACATCTCGACCATTTCGAGATTCCTCGTCATGTCCCCGATCTCATCCGGGACTCCGAACAAACTTCGGACATCAAATCACATAACTAATAATACAAATCATCACAGAACATTAAGCGCGCGGACCCTACAGGTTCGAGAACTATGTAGACATGACCGAGACTCATCTCCGGTCTTTAACCAATAGCGGAACCTGGATGCTCATATTGGCTCCTACATATTCTACGAAGATCTTTATCGGTCAAACCACATAACAACATACGTTGTTCCCTTTGTCATCGGTATGTTACTTGCCCGAGATTCGATCATCGATATCATCATACCTAGTTCAATCTCATTACCGGGAAGTCTCTTTACTCGTTCCATAATGCATCATCCCGCAACTAACTCATTAGTCACATTGCTTGCAAGGCTTATAGTGATGTGCATTACCGAGAGGGCCTAGAGATACCTCTCCGATACACTGAGTGACAAATCCTAATCTCGATCTATGCCAACTCAACAAACACCATCGGAGACACCTGTAGAGCATCTTTATAATCACCCAGTTATGTTGTGATGTTTGATAGCACACAAGGTGTTCCTCTGGTATTCGGGAGTTGCATAATCTCATAGTCTGAGGAACATGTATAAGTCATGAAGAAAGCAGTAGCAATGAAACTATAACGATCATAATGCTAAGATAACGAATAGGTCAAGTCTATCACATCATTCTCTAATGATGTGATCTCGTTAATCAAATGACAACTCATGCCTATGGCTAGGAAACTTAACCATCTTTGATTCAACGAGCTAGTCAAATAGAGGCATACTAGTGACACTCTGTTTGTCTGTGTATTCACACATGTACTAAGTTTCCGTTTATACAATTCTAGCATAAATAATAAACATTCATCATGATATAAAGAAATATAAATAACAACTTTATTATTGCCTCTAGGGCATATTTCCTTCAATAAGTGAAGCACATAGAGTATTCTAATAAATTCAAGATTCATGCGTGTCCCTCTCAAAAGGTATGTATAGCAAGGATGATTGTGGCAAACTAAAAAACAAAGACTCATATCATACAAGACGCTCCAAGCAAAACACATATCATGTGGTGAATTAAAATATAGCCTCAAGTAAATTTACCGATGGAACGAAGACGAAAGAGGGGATGCCATCCAGGGCATCCCCAAGCTTAGATGCTTGGTTGGCATTGAATATTACCTTGGGGTGCCTTGGGCATCCCCAAGCTTAGGATCTTTCCACTCATTATTCCATAGTCCATCAAATCTTTACCCAAAACTTGAAAACTTCAGAACACAAAACTCAAAAGAAAAACTCATGAGATCCGTTAGTATAATGAAATAAGTCACCACTTTTGGTACTGTTGTGAACTCATTCTTTATTTATATTGGTGTAATACAAACTCACATACTTATTGCAAGAATCTATTAGTCACTGAAACAAAGTACTAGACTCATGCTCCTAGGGGATAGGTTGGTATGAGTTAACCATCGTGCGCTCCCGACCTGCACACAAAGGATGACAATGAAAAAATAAATCATGCTCTGACTTCATCACATAACGGTTCACCATACGTGCATGCTACGGGAATCACAAACTTTAACACAAGTATTTATACCAATTCACAATTACTCACTAGCATGACTCTAATATCACCATCCTTATATCTCAAAAAAATCATAAGGAATCAAACTTCTCATAGTATTCAATGCTCTTTATATGAAAGTTTTTATTATATCCATCTTGGATGGCCATCATATTAGGAATAAATTCACAACCTAAGCAAATTACCATGCTGTTTAGAGACTCTCAAAATAATATAAGTGAAGCATGAGAGTTCAACAATTTCTATAAAATAAAGCCACCACTGTGCTCTAAAAAGATATATGTGAAGCACTAGAGAAAAATTGCCTAGCTCAAAAGATATAATTGAAGCACATAGAGTATTCTAATAAATTCACGATTCATGTGTGTCCCTATCAAAAGGTATGTATAGCAAGGATGATTGTGGCAAACTAAAAAGCAAAGACTCATATCATACAAGACGCTCCAAGCAAAACATATATCATGTGGTGAATTAAAATATAGCCTCAAGTAAATTTACCGATGGAACAAAGACGAAAGAGGGGATGCCATCCGGGGCATCCCCAAGCTTAGATGCTTGGTTGTCCTTGAATATTACCTTGGGGTGCCTTGGGCATACCCAAGATTAGGCTCTTTCCACTCCTTATTCCATAGTCCATCAAATCTTTACCCAAAACTTGAAAACTTCACAACACAAAACTCAAAATAAAAACTCATGAGATCCATTAGTATAATGAAATAAGTCACCACTTTTGGTACTATTGTGAACTCATTCTTTATTTATATTGGTGTAATATGAACTCACATACTTATTGCAAAAACCTATTAGTCATTGAAACAAAGTACTAGACTCATGCTCCTAGGGGAGAGGTTGGTAGGAGTTAACCATCGCGCGCTCCCGACCTCCACACAAAGGATGACAATTAAAAAATAAATCATGCTCTGACTTCATCACATAACGGTTCACCATACGTGCATGCTACGGGAATCACAAACTTTAACACAAGTATTTCTACCAATCCACAATTACTCACTAGCATGACTCTAATATCACCATCCTTATATCTCAAAACAATCATAAGGAATCAAACTTCTCATAGTATTCAATGCTCTTTATATGAAAGTTTTTATTATATCCATCTTGGATGCCCATCATATTAGGACTAAATTCACAACCTACGTGAATTACCATGCTGTTTAGAGACTCTCGAAATAATATAAGTGAAGCATGAGAGTTCAACAATCTCTATAAAATAAAGCCACCGCCGTGCTCTAAAATGATATATGTGAAGCACTAGAGCAAAATTGCCTAGCTCAACAGATATAAGTGAAGCACATAGAGTATTCTAATAAATTTACGATTCATGTGTGTCCCTCTCAAAAGGTATGTATAGCAAGGATGATTGTGGCAAACTAAAAAGCAAAGACTCATATCATACAAGACGCTCCAAGCAAAACACATATCCTGTGGTGAATTAAAATATAGCCTCAAGTAAATTTACCGATGGAATGAAGACGAAAGAGGGGATGCCATCCGGGGCATCCCCAAGCTTAGATGCTTGGTTGCCCTTGAATATTACCTTGGGGTGCCTTGGGCATCCCCAAGCTTAGGCTCTTTCCACTCCTTACTCCATAGTCCATCAAATCTTTACCCAAAACTTGAAAACTTCACAACACAAAACTCAAACGAAAAATTCATGAGATCCGTTAGTATAATGAAATAAGTCACCACTTTTGGTACTGTTGTGAACTCATTCTTTATTTATATTGGTGTAATATGAACTCACATACTTACTGTAAAAATCTATTAGTCATTGAAACAAAGTACTAGACTCATGCTCCTAGGGGAGAGGTTGGTAGGAGTTAACCATCGCGCGCTCCCGACCTCCACACAAAGGATGAGAATTAAAAAATAAATCATGCTCCGACTTCGTCACATAACAGTTCACCATACATGCATGCTACGGGAATCACAAACTTTAACACAAGTATTTCTACCAATCCACAATTACTCACTAGCATGACTCTAATATCACCATCCTTATATCTCAAAACAATCATAAGGAATCAAACTTCTCATAGTATTCAATGCTCTTTATATGAAAGTTTTTATTATATCCATCTTGAATGCCCATCATATTAGGACTAAATTCACAACCTACACAAATTACCATGATGTTTAGAGACTCTCAAAATAATATAAGTGAAGCATGAGAGTTCAACAATTTCTATAAAATAAAGTCGCCGCCGTGCTCTAAAAAGATATATGTGAAGCACCAGAGCAAAATTGCCTAGCTCAAAAGATATAAGTGAAGCACATAGAGTATCCTAATAAATTCACGATTCATGCGTGATGCTCTCAAAAGGTATGTATAGCAAGGATGATTGTGGCAAACTAAAAATCAAAGACTCATATCATACAAGATGCTCCAAGCAAAACACATATCATGTGGTGAATTAAAATATAGCCTCACGTAAATTTACCGATGGAATGAAGACGAAAGAGGGGATGCCATCCGGGGCATCCCCAAGCTTAGATGCTTGGTTGTCCTTGAATATTACCTTGGGTGCCTTGGGCATCCCCAAGCTTAGGCTCTTTCCACTCCTTATTCCATAACCCATCAAATCTTTACCCAAAACTTGAAAACTTCACAACTCAACACTCAAAAGAAAAACTCATGAGATCCGTTAGTATAATGAAATAAGTCACCACTTTTGGTACTGTTGTGAACTCATTCTTTATTTATATTGGTGTAATATCTACTGTATTCTAACTTCTCCATGGTTCATACCCCCCGATACTACCCATAGATTCATCAAAATAAGCACACAAGACATAGAAAATAGAATCTGTCAAGAACATAACAGTCTATAGCAATATGAAAACTACGTATACTTCTGTAACTCTAAAAATTCTAAAAAACTAGGACAATCTAGGCAATTTTATATAAATCTTTAAAAAAATCATATCAAAAGCACACTTGTGTGATTTTTTAAAATTGTCTTACTAGGTGCAAAAGTTTCTGTTTTTCTGCATGATCAGAACAACTATCATCATAAACCATCCCAAAGGTCTTGCTTGGCTCAAACACTAATTAAAACACCAAAACACAATCACTACAGAGGTAAAAATGTGTATTTTCATAAAAATAGAAAATAAAAATATTGGGTTGTCTCCCAACAAGCGCTTTTCTTTAAAGCCTTTTAGCTAGGCATTGATAATTTTAATGATGCTGACATGAAAAATAAATATTGAAACATGAAGAGAGCATCGTATAGCATGTGAAAAACACATCTAAGTCTAGCATACTTCCTATGCATAGGTATTTTATAAGCAAACAAATTATCAAGATAAGCAGAAACTAGCATATGCAAAGAGGAAGAAAGAAACAATAGTAATCTCAACATAACGAGAGGTAATTTAGTAACATGAAAATTTATAGAACCATATTTTCCTCTCTCATAATAATTACATGTAGGATCATAATCAAATTCAACAATATATCTATCATATAAAATTTTCTCTTCATGATCCACATGCATGCAAGTTTTATAATCTTCCAAGATAGTGAGATTAACATCAACTAAAGTCATGACCACTTCAAACCCACTTTTATCAAAAAAAATCATAAGATTTAACAGTCTCCCAACATGGGTTTATTTTTAGCTAAAGTTGACAGTCTTCCAAACCCACTTTCAATATTATCGGAAACATATTCATCATGAGGCTTAAATAAATTTTCAAGATCATAAGAAGAATCACCCCACTCATGATCATTGCAATAAGTAGTTGACATAGCAAAATTAGCATCCCCAAGCTTAGGGTATTGCATATTATTAGCACAATTGGCATTAATAGAATTTATAATAACATCATTGCAATCATGCTTTTCATTCGAGGAGCTATCGTGAATCACTTCATAAATTTCTTCTTTTAGAACTTCATCACAATTTTCAGATTCACGAATTTCAAGCAAAACTTCATAAAGATAATCTAGTGCACACAACTCACTAGCAATTGGTTCATCATAATTGGATCTTTTAAAAATATTAGCAAGTGGATGAGGATCCATAAACCTTTTGCTTTCTGATTTGCAATAAACATACAATTATACCAAGCACACAAGCAAACAAGCCAAGTAAGACCTAAAGGCAAACAAAAAGAAGGCAAATAAAAAGGCAAATATTTTTGTGCTTTTTTGAAAACATTCTGAAGTGGGGAAGATGAAAACGAGAGGCAAGTGGTGATACATCCATTTTGCATCATACTTTTATATTGATATTTATTGCATATGGGCTATTATTACACATTATATCGCAATACTTATGCCTTTTCTCTCTTATTTTATAAGGTTTACGTGAAGAGGGAGAATGCTGGCAGCTGGAATTCTGGACTAGAAATGGAGCAAATATTAGAGACCTATTCTGCACAACTCCCAAAATCCTGAAACTTCACAAAGAAATTTTTGGAATATATAACAAATATTGGGCGAAGAAAGTACTAGAGGGGGGCTGAGGGAGTCCTGGACTAAGGGGTCCTCGGGCGTCCGGCCTGTTAGCCATGGGCCGGACTGATGGGTTGTGAAGATACGAAGACCGAAGACTGCACCCATGTCTGGATGGGACTCTCCTTGGCATGGAAGGCAAGCGTGGTGACCAAATATGTAGATTCCTTTCTTTGTAACCGACCTTGTGTAACCCTATATCCTCCCGGTGTCTATATAAACCGGAGGACTTAGTCCGGAGGAGGGAGACATTACCATAGCCATACAAGCTAGACCTCTAGGGTTTAGCCATTACGATCTCGTGGTAGATCAACTCTTGTAATACTCATATTCATCAAGATCAATCAAGCAGGACGTAGGGTGTTACCTCCATAGAGAGGGCCTGAACCTGGGTAAAACAATGTGTCCCCTGTCTCCTGTTACCATCGACCTTAGACACACAGTTCGGGACCCCCTACCCGAGATCCACCGGTTTTGACACCGACATTGGTGCTTTCATTGAGAGTTCCACTATGCTGTCGCCAAAAGGTTTGATGTCCCCTTCAATCATCAATAATGACGCTGTCCAAGGAGAAACTTTCCTCCCCGGACAAATCTTTGCGTTCGGCGGCTTCGCACTACGGGCCAATTCGTTTGGCCATCTGGAGCAGATCGAAAGCTACGCCCCTGGCCATCAGGTCAGATTTGGGAGCTTGAAATACGTTGCGGACATCCGTGGAGACTTGATCTTCGCCGGATTCGAGACCGCGGCTACCACTCCTGGTCACCCCAAAAGACATGGCCTAAATCTGTCATCGGACTGCATCCAGGAGACAGCTCCCGTAACCGCTCTGGCCTTAGATCCGGAGCAGACTGCGCCATCCAAGGACGGGAAGCTCAACCCCGCCACGGAGGCCGCAGATTCCCAGGCGTTGGAGCCGCACATAGACTTGATCTCACATGATACTTGTGCCACCGGAACTCCGGACTCGTCTCTGGCCGTAAGTTCCGAACCATGTGAGCCCGCGGACGCCGAACCTGATCGTTTATCGATCTTCGAATTCAGCGCCGCAGACATCTTCCAGCACTCGCCTTTGGGCGACATGCTAAACTCATTCAAAACCCTGTCCTTGACAGAGGACTCACAACCAAACTCTATCCGGTACGAACTAGGGGCTGACGATGGAGAATTTTGCTTCCCACCCGCCACCCACTTCATAGCCATGGTCGAGGATTTGACCGACACACTTGATTACGACTCCGAGGGCATCGATGGTATGGATGACGATGCCGGAGAAGAAGAGGCCCAGAACCCGCCGTTCATCGGACGCTGGACGCCCACTTCCTCGTATGATGTATACATGGTGGATGCACCAAAGGAGAACAACGGCGATGACAAGGAAGATCCAGCTGAGGATAAACCTTCCGAAATACAATCCAAGCACCGACGTCAGCGGCGCCGCTCTAAGTCACGCCGCGGTAAAGACAGCAACACCGGCACAAGAGAAGATAACACTCCAGAAGGTGCCGAAGACAACGAAGACCCCGTTGAAACAGCTAATGAACAAGATGAACGGGAAGATGGGTGGGTTAGCCCTGGTAAACAGGCCACACACGAAGACTTGGAGGACGAGAGTTATCTTCCGCTCTCCGAGGATGAGGTGAGCCTCGGCACCGACGATTTGATCGTGCCTGACACTACTAGGAAAAGGGCTATAGATGGAATTGACACTAATGGCGCACCAGACATGTGGTGCGCCATTACTATATACTAATGGCGCACCATGTGTTGGTGCGCCATTAGTGTGCAAATACTAATGGCGCACCACATCCATGGTGCGCCATTAGTAATTTTTTTTAAATTTTTTCAGAACTACTAATGGCGCACCATGGGAGTGGTGCGCCATTAGTAATTTTTTTTAATTTTTTCAAAACTACTAATGGCGCACCGTGGGAGTGGTGCGCCATTAGTAACTTGGCCCAAACATTCGCCCGAATGCACCCCCCCGTGGACCGCCTTTTCAGTTTCAAAAAAATAAAATAGAAGAAAATGATAGAAATGTCAAATAAATAAAAGAAAATAAGATTCCCATGTGATATGTGGTCTAGTTGTTAGCAAAATTTACAAACATGAATTTTCGACTTTTTTGCAAAATCTCTCGAGAATTTGTAAAAATGGGCATAACTTTTGCGTACGAACTCGGATGAAAAAGTTTTTATATGAAAAATCATCTACTTGAAAAGTTACATCCGAATTTAAAAGGGGGAACCCCGTTAAACATTTTCCAAATCCTCAAAAACCTAACAGAAAAAAAGATACGGGGCTTTTAAGATCTGGAGAGGCAAAAAAATTCAAAAAAATTCAAACTTACTAATGGCGCACCTGCCCATGGTGCGCCATTAGTATCTTCCCGCCTTCAAAATTCAAAATAAGTCAAAAAAATAAAATAAAAAGTTACTAATGGCGCACCTGCCCATGGTGCACCATTAGTATCTTCCCGCGTTCAAAATTCAAAATAAGTCAAAAAATAATAAAAAAAGTTACTAATGGCGCACCTGCCCATGATGCGCCATTAATATCTTCCCGCCTTCAAAATTCAAAATAAAAAAAAAATAAAAAAAATTAGTAATGGCGCACCTGCCCACGGTGCGCCATTACTATGCCGTATATATGGCTGGGCGTGGTCCTCTCCTCCTTACCTCTTCATTCTTCTCCTCCACTCCACCTCTCCTCCACTCCATCTCCTCGTCTCCTCCACTCCATCTTCCCTTCTCTCCTCCACCATACTACCCTCCTCCTCTCCGGCGACCTCCTCCTCCTCCTCTCTGGCGACCTCCTCCTCCTCTCTGGCGACCTCCTCCTCCCTCCTCCCCTCCCCTCACCTAACGGTTTCTCCTCCCTCCTCTCCGGTGAGATCCTCCTCCCTCCTCTCCGGTGAGCTCCTCCTCCCTCCTCTCCTCCCATTCCCTCATGGTTTCTCCTTCCTCCTCTCCGATGCTTCGGTGAACTCCTCTCTGGCGACCTCCTCCTCCTCTCCGGCGATGTAGGCGAGTGCCTCTCCGGTGACCTCCTCCTCCTCCTCTCCGGCGAACTCCTCTCCGGCAGAAGAACACGGCAAAAGAACGTACAAGATCCAAAAACAGGAACAAAATTTGAAATAATATCGTGCCAAAAAACAAGCAAAAAAAAGAGCAAAAAATGGGCAAAAAAATCACGATCCAGATCCAAATTCAAAATTCAAAAATAGCAATGGCACACGGTGGGGGTTAGACGGTGCGCCACTACTATTTTCCCGCCTTCAAAATTCAAAAATACTAATGGCGCACCGTGGCCTATACTAATGGCGCACCAGTGGCCTATACTAATGGCGCACCGTGGCCTATACTAATGGCGCACTAGTGGTGCGCCATTAGTATACCAGATACTAATGGCGCACCAGTGGTGCGCCATTAGTAAAAAATACTAGTGGCGTGATACTAATGGCGCACCAGTGATGCGCCATTAGTAGGCAAAACTGGTGCGCCATTAGTAGCCCTTTTCCTAGTAGTGTGAGGAACCTCTTGAGCAGGAGCGCTTCAAGCGCCAACTAATAGCCACTGCAAGGAGCCTGAAAAAGGAGCAGCAGCAGCTTCAAGATGACCAAGATCTGCTCAATGATAAATGGACCGATGTCCTAGCAGCCGAAGAATACGACCTCAAGCGCCCAACCAAAAGCTACCCCAAGCGCAAATTGCTACCTCAGTTTGACGAGGAGGCGCCGGAATACATACCACCATCATACAATGCGGCTGACCGACCACCACGTGGTCGAGACAAAACGGCAACTCACGCCGAACACCAGCCCACCCCGCCTCATCGCACAAGTAGAGGTAAATTAGCCCACGGCCATACATATGACCTCCGGCAAAACCTGAGCAATAAAGCAGGACATACCAGATCAATCTACGGATCACGAGGATGTGCCTCGACATGCGACGACGGCCACCTATTCGGACGTGACAAACTTAGTCATGCGCGGGCTGAAAACCGCAGACGGACTCCATCAGAGCTACATCGCGATATGACCTGATATAGAGGTGCCGTACACCCTCATTGCTTCACTGATGAGGTCATGGATCATGAATTCCCAGAAGGGTTCAAACCCGTGAATATAGAATCATACGATGGAACCACGGACCCTGCGGTGTGGATCGAAGACTTCATTCTCCACATTCATATGGCCCGCGGCGATGACCTCCACGGCATCAAGTACCTCCCTTTAAAACTCAAGGGGCCAACTCGACATTGGCTCAACAGTCTGCCTGAAAATTCTATTGACAGCTGGGAGGACTTGGAAGAGGCCTTCCTCGATAACTTCCAAGGTACATATGTTCGACCTCCGGATGCTGATGACTTAATCCATATAGTTCAATAGCCCGGAGAGTCCGCCAGGAAATTCTGGACTAGGTTCTTAACTAAAAAGAACCAAAATCGTCAATTGTCCGGATGCCGAAGCCCTAGCAGCCTTCAAACACAGCATCCGCGATGAATGGCTCGCTCGCCACCTCGGCCAAGAAAAGCCAAAATCCATGGCGGCCCTCATGGCACTCATGACCCGCTTTTGTGCGGGTGAGGACAATTGGTTGGCTCGTAGCAAAAACAATGCAAGCGACGCCGACACCCCTAAAGTTAAAAATAAAAAAGACAAGTCTCGATGCAACAAATACAAGCGTCGAAACAACAGTGACAACACCGAGGATACGGCGGTCAATGCCGGATTCGCTGGCTCTAAGTCCGGTCAGCGGAAGAAGCCGTTCCAAAAGAACAATTCAGGCCCATCCAGCTTGGACCGCATACTTGATCGTCCGTGCCAGATTCATGGCACCTCGGACAAACCACCCAATCATACAAATAGAGATTGCTGTGTTTTTAAACAGGCCGGCAAATTAAACGCCGAGAACAGGGAAAAGGGATCGCAAAGCGAGGACAATGACAAAGAGCCCCGGCAACCGAACACAGGGGGACAGAAGAAGTTTCCCCCTCAGGTCAAAATGGTGAACATGATATACGCTACCCACATCCCCAAGAGGGAGCGCAAGCGTGCGCTCAGGGACGTCTACGCGATAGAGCCAGTCGCCCCAAAATTTAATCCATGGTCGTCATGCCCGATCACTTTTGATCGCCGGGATCATTAGACCAGTATCCATCATGGTGGTTCAGCCGCACTGGTCCTAGACCCAATAATTGATGGGTTCCACTTGACTTGCGTCCTTATGGACAGAGGTAGTAGCATCAATCTGCTCTATCAGGATACAACGCGAAAAATGGGCATTAACCCATCACGGATCAAGCCCACCAGCACTACCTTCAAAGGAGTCATACCAGGTGTAGAGGCTCGCTATACGAGCTCAATCACACTAGAGGTTGTCTTCAGATCTCCGGACAACTTCCAAAGCGAGGAGTTAATCTTCGATATCGTCCCCTTCCACAACGACTATCACGCACTGCTCGGACGAACTACGTTTGCTTGATTCAACGCAGTACCACACTATGCTTATCTCAAGCTCAAAATGCTCGGTCCACGCGGTGCCATAACGGTCAATGGAAATATGGAATGCCCCTCCATACGGAAGAGCACACAACTGCCTTAGCAGTAGAAGTACATAGCGGCCTTCTCAAGCAGAACCTTAATTCGGCTGCCGAGCTCACAGACACTGTTGGGGATATTACTACTGGGCGTAAACCGGCCTATCTAGGCCGGGTTAACTTCATCAGTAGTTAAGTATGTTAAAGCCCATGAAGGTAGATGAGGGCTTAAAGCCCATGATCGGTTTAAGGCCTGTAGCCATAAACCGGCGTTGGTATGAAAACTTGTATTGTAAGTTAGGAATAAGTAGAGACCAAACTGAACACGTATATGAGCCGGTGTTGGGACTCTGTAAACCGATGGGCGTCACCCATGTATATAAGGGGACGACCCGGCGGCGGTTCAAGGACAACAGACAACAACTCGAGACTTAGGCGAAGCTTGTTTGCTCCCTAGTCATCAAAACCCCATCAATTCCATCACAACTAGACGTAGGCTTTTACCTTCATCGAAGGGGCCGAACTAGTATAAACTCTCTTGCGTCCCTGTGTCCACTTTAACCCCTTCAAGCTAACCCGTTGTGATGGCTCCACGACTAAGTCCTTTCACGAGGACATCTCCCGTGACAAAACCACGACAGTTGGCGTCCACCGTGGGGCTATCGCACGATGGTTTCAAGTTCTTGGAGGGCCGCTTTGAAGGACTCGAGGCCTACGTTGTGGGCCGGATGACTAAGAGTCGTCACGGCAAGCTCTACATCGATGACGCAGGCTGGGGCCCCGAGGCCGGCTTAGTTGAGTACGGGTACCGGGTCCCCTTTGGTGGCATACACGTTTTCATCGGCAAGATCGGTGAACCGGGCCCTGAGCCAGACATCCGCACCGACCTCGTCGAAACGGCTCAGCGTGCGCGATCCGCCCGGGTTAAACCGGCCGTGAAGCGTGCCTTCGTGGGAGTCATCCATGGAGGAAGTTATGAGGATGGACCGGAATCTCGCGGCGAGACCATCGTTTATTCCGGCGACGAGTCATCAACCGGAGAAACCGAATCTCTGTATCAGCTACAAGATGGCCGGATTGGGGGCTGTTCCGATGGCGACAGTATTCCGGACCCCTCTGATCTACCCAACCGAGTTGGAATATTCATGGCCGGCACACAAGCAGTGCTTCATTCTTCGACCGCTGTGCCAATAACCTCCGGTTCAGTAGCGGCGACAGCTGCCGGGGCAGGAAGCTCTGCACGCCCACCGGCTCAAGTTCTATCAGATCTATTTGATGCATTGGCTGTGCTTATGGCAGAAGCTAATCCGGCGGATCAGGAAGTCCACAACGCGGAGATTGCAAAGGTGAAGGAACAGATCACCCAGGCCAAGGCGGACCTGGCAGCTGAGAATGCCAGGATGACCACAGTGCGGGCCGCTTTAGACGCACAAGCCTACAGGCTCATGTTGGACCAGAACGCGTCGCATGAAGTCATGAAGAGGAAGTACCGATCCCGTTTGCCTTCGGTTTTCGAGGCCAGAGACCTTTTCAACACCCCAGGAGCAGGAACCAGTAATCCGCTGGAGGGAAGCCGGGCGGAAGCTCCTGGGACCGGCGTGTCGGTTCAGCCCCGTCTGATAAATCCGCCTCGTCAAAACACTGTTATACCTCAGGCTGTTTCAACACCTCCGGGTCACTACTCCAACCCAATGGACAATCTCGTTGCCGCTGCTGCACGGCTGGAGGCCATTCCAATTGAAGGTGACTCGCCGCAGGTGGTAGAGACGCGACGGGTCAAGGAGCTTCTTAGGACAGCTCTGGTCCAACAGGAAGCATACTCGTACAGCCGCGACCAGATCCACTCGACCCCTCGTCCAAGCCAGAGCTATAGCAGGCATATGGATGAACCGGTAGTGTCAAGTAATGAACGACGTGGAGCACCCCGCGGCAACAACCCGGCGGGTGGTGCTGATAACGCTCAGGAAGTGGTGGACCGGGCCCGAGCGCGCAGGGAGGCCGTGTTAGCCGCACATTATCAGGCTCGGCAGCTTACGTCAGTTCATCCAACTATCTCGGTTGAACATGGTGTTACTTCTAGTTCTTTGGGGGTGCCTTGCCTTGTCCCCGCTTTACGCAATGTGCGCCTGCCCAAGGATTTCAAGGGCCTGCGCAAGGTACCAAATTACACGGCGGATCAACCCCCAGAGACATGGGTGGAGAGCTATGAGATGGCCATGGAGATGCTTGATGTGGATGATGCGGCATGTGCGAAGTACTTCACCATGATGCTTGAAGGAACGGCCCGCACTTGGTTAAAAAGCTTACCGGCCAATTCTATTAGTTCATGGGCCCAATTACGAGCCCGGTTTATCAGTAACTTCAAGGATACATGTAAGCAGCCTATGTCGATAGTGGACTTAGCTGCCTGTGTCCAGGAGGAAGGAGAATCGACGACTCATTGGGTGCGCCGGGTCTTGCAGGTTCTGCATTCATCAGACCGCATCAACGCTGACACCGCGGTTATAACCCTAGAAGGCAATTGCCGGTTTGGGCCCCTAAAGCTAAAGTTAGGACGAATGAAGCGCCATTGCACTGACATGGGGACCCTCATGGCTGCTTTGGTAAAATATGCTGATTCTGATAGTACCAAGGATCCCGAGTCTGATGATGACAAGACAGGGAAGGGAAAGAAGAACAACAACTCCAAAGGTCAGCATCATCACTCGGCAGGTAACGATAGCGGAGGCAAGCGTAAAGCGGATGGCAACATGGACTTCATGGCTAATACCAACGTGCAGGACAAGGGTCAACGACGCAAGGGTAAACCGCCGAATCGCGGTGGAGTGCCTAACCCTAACCCGGACCGCTTAAATTATCTATTGAACCAGCCCTATCCAAAGCATGGGACGAAGGAGGTGCCAGCAAACCACCTTTGGAAGGACTGCTTCATTATGCAGGAGTTCAAGAATTCTAATGCTTTCCGGTATGATCACGGCTCCGGCGGTGGCTCAGGATCCGGGCCGAGTTACGGTGGAGGAAATTCCGGTTCAGGATTTAATGGTAATCCGGGCGGACATAACAATCAAAATAATCAGAACAACCAGGGTGGTTACAACCAGCAGCAGCAACAGTCAGGTTACCAGAGCAACCCAAAGCAGTTGAATAGTGGGCAGTACCATGTCTTTACCACTAGCTTGGACAAGCGAGACCGGAAGGTTCAGAGGCGGGCAGTCAACTCTGTTGAACCGACCGTGCCCCGTTATCTACGCTGGTCTGAACAGCCAATCATATGGAGCAGAGAGGATCACCCTCCCCAGGTTGATAATCCGGGTCAATTGGCTCTGGTGGTGGCGCCTCAGGTGGGAGGTTACAAGTTCACAAAGGTGCTCATGGATGGAGGGAGCAGCATTAATATCATGTACTATGAGACCTTCCGTCGTATGGGACTAACAGATAAAAATCTCAAACCGTCCAATACGGTGTTCCACGGTGTGGTACCTGGCAAGTCAGCATATCCTGTTGGTAAGATAGCTCTGGAAGTGGCCTTTGGAGATGATCATGATTCTAGGTCGGAAACATTGACGTTTGAAGTGGTGAAAATCCAAAGTCCATATCACGCCCTGTTTGGGCGACCGGCCTACGCCAAGTTTATGGCACAACCCTGTTATGTGTATTTGCAGCTCAAGATGCCGGGTCACAAGGGGATAATAACGGTTCACGGAAGCCGTAAAATCTCTTTGGAGTGTGAGGAAGGAGATGCGGCCTACGCAGAGTCGGTTTGTGCCACCAAGGAGCTGAAGTATTATAAGGACAATGTTGATCCGGCGGACATGACTCCATTAAAGAAGCCAACTACGGAGCATGATCCGGCCCTGAAGTTCAAATCGGCAGCAGAAACTAAGCTTGTTGACTTCGTACCTGGCGATTCGTCCAAGCAGTTCAGCATCAGTGCCAACTTGGATCCAAAATAGGAAAGCACGCTCATCGAGTTCATCTGTGAGAATCGGGACATTTTTGCATGGAAGCCCCCTGACATGCCAGGTGTATCGAGGCAACTCGCTGAGCACACCCTTAATGTGGATCCTAAATACAAACCGGTGAAACAGTTCCTCTGCCGGTTTAACGAAGAAATACGCAAGGCGATTGGAGAAGAGGTAGCCAGGCTCTTAGCAGCTGACTTTATTGTTGAAGTTTTTCACCCTGAGTGGCTTGCCAATCCGGTGCTGATCCTTAAGAAAAACGGCACCTGGCGCATGTGTGTGGACTACACAGATCTTAATAAGGCTTGTCCAGCAGATCCTTTTGCCCTCCCCCATATTGATCAAATTATTGATGCTACGGCGGGTCATTTAAGTTTTTTGGATGCATATTCTGGCTATCATCAGATCAAAATGGCAGTTAAGGACCAGGAGAAGACGACATTCATAACTCCCTTTGGAGCCTTCTGCTATGTGTCTATGCCCTTTGGGCTCAAGAGTGCCCAGACAACTTATCAACGGTGTGTACAAAATTGTCTTCACAAGCAGATTGGCCGTAATGTACATGCTTACGTGGATGATATCGTGGTTAAGTCCAAGGAGAAGGAGACTCTGGTTGACGACTTGAAGGAAACCTTTGATAACCTGAGGACGTACAAGATGATGCTTAATCCGGCCAAGTGTGTCTTTGGTGTACCGGCAGGCAAGTTATTGGGTTTTCTGGTGTCCAACAGGGGAATTGAGGCTAATCCGGAGAAGATCACAACCATCACCTCCCTGGCTAAACCGAAGTGTATCAATGATGTTCAACGCCTGGCAGGCCAGATTGCCGCGTTAAGCCGATTTATCAGCCGCCTTGGTGAGAAGGCAATCCCTTTGTATCAGATGTTGAAGAAGACGGATCAATTCGTTTGGAGTTCTGCTGCTAATAAAGCATTTGAGGACTTAAAGCGGCAATTGGCCAATCCGCCTGTACTTGCTGCTCCCATTGACAAAGAGCCGTTGCTGCTATATGTGGCTGCTAATGCTCGTGCGGTCAGTGTGTCTATTATGGTGGAGCGAAAAGAGGCAGGTAAGGAGCATCCGGTTCAATGTCCGGTCTATTATATCAGCGAGGTACTCATTGAGTCCAAGCAAAAGTATCCGCATTGGCAGAAGCTGGTATACGGAGTTTTTATGGCAAGCCGGAAGCTTAAGCAATACTTCCAAGGGCACCCCATTATAGTGGTCAGTTCTGCTCCCTTGGGGGATATCATCCAGAACCGGGAAGCGACTGGCCGGATTGCCAAGTGGGCTATAGAGCTTGGGCCGCACGGATTGAAGTATGTGCCTCGGACGACGGTTAAGTCTCAAGCACTTGTTGATTTCATCAATGATTGGACGGAACTGCAAGCACCTGAAGAAAAGCCGGATCACACATATTGGACCATCCATTTTGATGGATCCAGGCAATTGGAAGGCTCGGGGGCTGGAGTCGTATTAACTTCCCCACGAGGTGATAAGTTTTGTCACGTTCTCCGCTTAATGTTCCCTTGTACTAACAATGCAGCTGATTATGAAGCCTTGCTCCATGGTCTCCGGATGGCTAAGGAGATGAATCTAAGTCGAGTTAAGTGCTTTGGTGACTCGGACCTCGTGGCTCAACAAGTATCTGGCAATTGGGATTCCAAGGACCCACTCATGGCAGCATATCGTCGTGAGGTGGATATTGTTGCGGGTCACTTTAAAGGCTATCAGGTGGACCACGTGGACCGAAGGAAGAATGAAGCGGCGGACGCTTTAAGCCGGCTGGGCTCTCAGCGCAAACCGGTCCCGCCGAATGTTTTTCTGGATGTGCTGCACAACCCGTCGGTTAAGCTCCCTGGTGAAGCGGATTTGGCTATTCCTGATCCGGAGGCTCAATTGGTGGCAGCTCTTCATGTCATTCCGGATTGGACGCTTCCTTACCTGGCGTACATGAACCGGGGCGAGTTACCAAAGGATAAGAGTCTGGCCCGACAGATAATCCGGTGGTCCAAGTCCATGGCTATTGTCAATGGCGAGTTGCATCATTGCAGTGTATCAGGGGCGTTTCAACGCTGTGTGTCTCCTGAAGAAGGCTGTGAAATTTTGCGTGAGATCCACGAAGGAGATTGTGGTCACCACGCCGGTTCAAAATCTTTGGTGGCTAAAGCATTTCGCCATGGCTTCTATTGGTTAACTGCTCATGCTGATGCGGAGGATCTGGTCAGACGATGTGACGGTTGCCAAAAGTTTTCAAGACGTGCTCATGTGCCGGCTCAAGAATTGAGAATGATTCCAATTACTTGGCCGTTTGCGACTTGGGGGCTGGATATGGTTGGGCCTTTCAAAAGGTCCAAAGATAAGAAGACCCACCTCCTGGTGGCGGTTGACAAGTTTACAAAGTGGGTGGAGGCAGAACCTGTTAGCAAGTGTGATGCGGCCACGACGGTTCAGTTCATCAAAAAAGTGATTTTCCGGTTTGGCTTTCCACACAGTATCATCACAGATAATGGTACCAATTTGTCCAAGGGTGCCATGAAGGAGTTCTGCGAACGGGAACACATCCGGCTTGACGTTTCATCAGTGGCACACCCACAGTCCAATGGTCAAGCAGAAAGGGCTAATCAAGAGATCTTGAGAGGCATCAAGCCCTGGCTTATGGTTCCTTTGCAGAGAACACCGGGTTGTTGGGTAGAAGAGTTACCATCTGTGTTATGGAGCATCAATACTACACCCAACAGATCAACAGGATACACGCCGTTCTTCATGGTCTACGGAGCGGAGGCGGTTCTCCCAAGTGATATCCGTCATGACTCACCTCGTGTGGCGGCTTATGTTGAAGCGGACAACGAGACAGCACGGCAAGACGCTTTGGACCTGTTGGATGAAGAACGTGACATAGCAGCCGCCCGCTCGGCGATTTACCAACAGGATCTTCGTCGTTATCACAGCCACCGAGTCAGAACCAGAACCTTTCAGGAAGGAGATTTGGTGCTTCGGCTCATCCAAGATCAGACTGATATGCATAAGCTATCCCCACCTTGGGAGGGACCTTTCGTGGTCAGCAAGAATCTGCACAACGGGTTATACTATCTGATCGATATTCGAGAGCATAAAGACTCACGTACATCAGAGGAGGAGACCAACAGGCCGTGGAACATAGCTCATCTTCGGCCTTACTATACCTGAGCCATTGGCTCTACTTATGTATATATTACGACGATGTATATATTATGATTAAATATAATAAACCGGAACCTTAGCTAAAGCGGGGTATCTGTTCTTTTACATCATGTGTGGTTACACGGAGTTGTTCTAAAGCGGCCTCCGGTTTACCCCTTGAGTTAGCTTTTCAAAGCATCATGTTATATCACTTGGGGGCTTGGTCGTGTCCGAACCAATGCAACACCTCTTGATAGGCGAGAGCCACCAGATCACTTGGGGACTTGGTCACGTCTGAACCGGTCACGCCTCTTGATCGGCCTAAGGCCACAGAATCACTTGGGGGCTTGGTCGAACCCGAACCATTGCCACGCCTCTTGATCGGCATAAATGCCACGGTTTCATTTGGGGACCTGGCTGACTTGAACCATAGCTACACCTATCGGGAGCTTGGTCGTGTCCGACCATGGTAACGCCATCTGATCGGCTCAAATAAAGCCTCTTTTTGCAAACTGTTTTATCATTGCCTTTGCTTCACATTTTTCTTTGATAGATATTTCTTTCTTTTTGTTGCGTTTTTTAAACCGACAAAGTTTTAAGCCGGTTCAAACTGTCAATTGACGGAACACGGTCCATTTTTAATCCGGAGACTATTTGCCCGGTTTGATTTTTTATAAACATCCTATTACGGAGTAACACGATGTTTTATTATAACCCGGCGCGGTTTACATGGTAAACCGGCATTATATATATACAGGAGCTGCTATCTCCTCCAATAGTGTGAGTTTACAAACCTCCGCTTCAAGATTGGCCAAGCCAACTTCATGCCCAACGATGGCAGGTATTATGTATCCCAAAGATTTGATCATATGCTTAAATTTCAGATATTTTGATTTCATATATGCAGACATCATACTCCGCCTGACGGTACAACCGCGGTGGCACTTTAAGATTTTTTGTATTGCAGAAAATACTTTGGAAAGTGCATCACCCAAAGGAAGAACAACTTGCAGTAATTATGCACGAAGGCATATCAAAGTCAAGAGTATCGGCTAGCCTATTGTAACGCCCCAGATATAACTTTCCCAATTTGTAATCCAACTCTTGCCGTTTCCGGCATTAAGTTATATTTATTTCTCGGGTTCGGGTCTTTGTCTCCGTGTGTTGTTTTCTTTTTCATGCATCTCATATCATGTCATCATGTGCATTGCATTTGCATACGTGTTCATCTCATGCATTCGAGTATTTTCCCCATTATCCGTTTTGCATTCCGGCGCTTCGTTCTCCTCCGGTGGTCATTTCTAAATTTCTTTTGTGTGTGGGGATTAAACATTTCTAGATTGGACCGAGACTTGTCATGCGGCCTTGGTCTACTACCGGTAGGCCGCCTGTCAAGTTTCGTATCATTTGGACTTCGTTTGATACTCCAACGGTTAACCGAGGGACCAAAAAGGCCTCGTGTGTGTTGCAGCCCAACACCCCTCCAATTTGGCCCAAAACCCACCAAACTCAGCTCCATCATCTAGAGCGTTCGATCACGATCGCGTGGCCGAAAACCGCACCTCATTTGGACTCTCCTAGCTCCACTTATGCCTATAAATAGCCCCCCCGTTTTCGGATCTCGGATCTCTCCCCATCCAACCCTAGAAAAAAAACAGATCACCGCCGCAGCCCGCCCACTCGCAGAGCACCATGTGGCCTCCGCCACCTACCGCGCCGCCGGCCCGGGAGGCCCACGCCCGGCCCCCGACTCCGCCACCGCGGGCCGCCGCCCAGCGCCCGCCTCCTCCGCCCTCTTCCTCGCGCCCGGTGGCCGGAGCCACCGCGCCGCCTCTCCGGCGCCACCGCGCCGCCTTGCCAACTCCGGCCGTCGCCGGCCTCGTCTTCTACACCGGCGGCCGCCGCCCACCGCCTCGGGCCACCGCTCCGCCCCGAGCCGGCCGACCGCCGCCCCGGCCTCTCCTCCACTCCGGCAAGCTCCCCACGCCCGGCCTCCTCCTCTCCAAGTCCGGCAGCTACAGTAATGGCGGCGAACCTCGGGAACCGCGCCAGATCCAGATCTAGAAAAATCACCTCGGTTGACTTTTTCCCCTCCAACCCTAAATTTTCAAGCAAACTTTGACCTGTCATATCTCCGCATCCGTAGCTCCGATTTGGACATATAGTATATCAAAATGTTTGTCTCGACGAGTACATCATTTCATTCCATTGCATCATTTTCATTTGAGTTCATCTTGATGCACGAAATGCTGCTAGAAGGAGGCTTCATGAGTTATTTGTCAGATCTGCTAGTTCATCTTAGACTTTTGTCATTTTTGCCATGATTGATGTGTGCATGATATGCCTGTGAGTCCTTCATATGTTTTGTTAAGCATTTTGTCTTCTTTCCAGAGGTGCAACCCATGCATGTTTAGGATGTGTGTGGTGACTTGTGCAAGCTTGCAAAGTGAGGCCCCCGGTAAATCTGTTTTCAGGGACAGTTGTTTTCACTAAGTCTGAGATTATTTAGTTCATGATGCCATATGTTCAGCTTGTTTCCTAGTGATCCGTGCCTCTTTTGAGGATGATAAGTAAAGGAGTTTTGTTAATCATGTTATGCTCTATCCATCCATGTCTTTACTTGCAATTATGGAGCACCCTATCTTGAGTCAATCGAGCTATACTTTTGCTTCGTTGTGAATCTGGGCAGATCGTCAACTTGTTTGCGATTTTGCCGGAGTTATTGTGGTTGATCCGTGCATGCTATGCCTTTGTTCTTTCCATGTATAGTTAGCATTTTGTGCCTTCTTAATGGATGTATGCTTGCCTTGCCATGACTTTCACCGTGGTGTGTGCACCGAGCTCGTTTACATGCCTTCGTGAGTTAAATTTCAGCATGTCTCAGTTTTCACCAAGTCTGAAAACTGATTGTGTTTGAGCTATGTTAGTGTGCTTGTTAGTATATTTTGTGAACCCTTTTGGCCCCAGGTCACTCTGGGTATTTTGTTAAGCTTGTTGAGTAGCTCCATGCCATGTTCTTACTTTTCATAATAAGGTCATGTATCATGTTGTTTTGCTGCTCCGAAGAGGGCTTCGTGATCTGAAATTTCAGACTAGTGTTAATTTCACAAAGTCTGAAATCTGTTTTGCATTTGCGTTTTTGCCATGCTTGTTTGAACCTCATAATGGATGAATTGGCCGTGGCTCAGTGCTAGTCTTTTGTTAAGCATATTGTGTACATCCCTGCCATGTCTTTTTTTGTCATGTTTGGTGGCTGTAGCATGTTCATTGCATTGCATTTAGATGCCTACTTGCTGTAAATCGCAGACCGGTGTCATATCTTAAAACGCTTGCCATTTTCAAACCGTAACTCCGATTCCGGCGTTCTTTATATCGTTTTCAAGCGATTTCATCCCATCTTTCCAGTGGCACACTTGGTTTTCCAAGTTGAGGCCAGGTTCATGCATTTCCTGTCATGTCTTGCATTTTGCATCCCGCATCGCATCCCGCATAGCATGTCATCTTTGCATCTTATTGTTTGAGCTTGCACGTGGTTGATTGTATCCTTGTTGATTGTTTGTCTTGTTTGGGTAGAGCCGGGAGACGAGTTCGCTAACGAGGAGCCCGTTGAGTTTGCTTTTGAGGATCCAGTCAACTCTGACAGCTTTGCAGGCAAGATGATCATACCCTCGAAATCACTACTATCTTTGCTATGCTAGTTTGCTCGCTCTTTTGCTATGCCAATGCTACGATGCCTACCTTTTGCTTGTCAGCCTCCCAATTGCCATGTTGAACCTCTAACCCACCATGTCCTAGCAAACCATTAATTGGCTATGTTACCGCTTTGCTCAGCCCTTCTTATAGCGTTGCTAGTTGCAGGTGAAGATTGGAGCCGTTCCTTGTTGGAGCATTTATTTACTTGTTGGGATATCATTATATTGCTATGTTATCTTAATGCATCTATATACTTGGTAAAGGGTGGAAGGCTCGGCCTCTTGCCTAGTGTTTTGTTCCACTCTTGCCGCCCTAGTTTCCGTCATATCGGTGTTATGTTCCCGGATTTTTGCGTCCCTCACGCGGTTGGGCTATAATGGGAAACCCTTGATAGTTCGCCTTGATTAAAGCTTTTCCAGCAATGCCCAACATTGGTTTTACCATTTGCCACCTACCCTCTTTTTCCCTTGGGTTTCCGGAGCCCGAGGGTCATCTTTATTTTAGCCCCCCCACGGGCCAGTGCTCCTCTGAGTGTTGGTCCGAACTAGAGTCCCGTGCAGCGCCCCCTCGGGGTAACTCGAGGTTTGGTTTTAGTTGTATGAAGAGCTCATCTGAGTGTGCCCTGAGAACGAGATATGTGCAGCTCCTATCGGGATTTGTCGGCACATTTGAGCGGTGTTGCTGGTCTAGTTTTAACCTGTCGAATCGTCTTGTTGTACCGGGATACCGAGTCTGATCAGTGTGTCTTGGGTGGAGGTCTATTCCTTCGTTGACCGTGAGAGCTTGTCATGGGCTAAGTTGGGACCCCCCTGCAGGGATTGAACTTTCGAAAGCCGTGCCCGCGGTTATGGGCAGATGGGAATTTGTTAATGTCCGGTTGTAGATAACTTGAACTAAACTTATTTAAAATGAATCAACTGTGTGTGTTACCGTGATGGCCCCATCTCGGCGGAGTCCGGGAAGTGGACACGGTGTTGGAGTTATGCTTGCGCAGGTTGTTCCTCTAGATTCTCGCTCGTGCTTTGCCTCCTCTTCTCGCTCTCTTTTGCGAATAAGTTAGCCACCATATATGCTAGTCGCTTGCTGTAGCTCCACTTCTGGTTGCCTTACCCTTCCTATAAGCTTAAATAGTTTTGATCGCGAGGGTGCGAGATTGCTGAGTCCCTGTGGCTCACAGATACTATAACTCCAGATGCAGGTCCAGGTGTTTCCGCTCCAGGTGATGAGTACGAGCTCAAGTGGGAGTTCAATGAGGACTCTCGGCGTTACTACGTGTCTTTTCCTAATGATCAGTAGAGGTGCCTAGTTGGGGTTCGGTTCAGGGCCTTGTCGCATGTTGGGTTCTTTTCTATTTTGGCGCCGTAGTCGGGCCATGAGTGTTTGAATGATGGATGTTATTTATGTACTTTGATGTGACATGGCGAGTGTAAGCCAACTATGTATCTCCCCCTTTTATTATATATATTACATGGGATGTTGTGATGATTTCCTAACTTGCGACATTGCTTTCAATGCGGTTATGTCTCTAAGTCATGCCTCGACACGTGGGAGCTATAGCCGCATCGAGGGCGTTACACCCCAAAATAAGATCATTGTTTTTTCGCAAAGGAGAAGCAGTTTAAACCGGCTTCCGGTTCAAGCTTGGTCACTAGCCTGGCCTGATGGTTGTGGGTCATCCGGCGCCGCTTCAACTTCAGCTTCTCTACCCAGCGGCTGGAAATCAACAGTTGTCTAGTCGATTCCCATTAATGCTTGAAAGACAGCTTCATCATGGATCAGCAACGACGGTTCAATATCGGGAGCGTATGTATGCTTACGGATTGGAGGGATAAGATTTTCCGCTTCAGGAATTGGTGCAGCTACTCGCTTATTTTGGTTGTCATATTGGGCTTGATAATGAGACAAGTCTGCTTCTTCAACCAATTGACAAGCTAGCGGACGCACCTCCCGGTTTATTGCTCGCAGATCCGCTTCACTAAATTCTGACCCGTCTTCCTTCAAGCTGGGATAGCCCTGAGCCGCTTCAACATGATCAAAATCTGGCACCCAAGCTTTTGCACGGATTAAGGCATTGATCGCACCAGTTCGAGCAGCAGATTTCTTTAGCTCTTCAACCCGGGCAGGAAGCATCGACAGTCTCTTCAGAGTGTCCTGAATCAAAGTGGGCGCCGGATTGTTGTGGGATGCAGTACAGATGATTCGCTGTGCACCAGTGTACAATTGTTCGATCAATGTGTAGGCGGCTTTCAATTTCTTCCGCACGTCTGACCCCAAGTGACCAATGCGTGTCCCTGAAATATTACAAAGGGTTAACAAACCGGCAGCTCTATAAGACGGCCGAATCAATCCAGAAATCAAGCCAGCTTACCAAAGATAGCAGCGGTCATGGAATGCACATGCCGCTTTATGCTGGTCAATTCGTCCACCACCGGTTTCAGTGCAGCCTCGGCATCTTCTGCTCGTTTGGTTAAAGCGGATTTTCAGTGTCCCAATCCACCCGCTCTTTCTTGAAGCCCTCCTTAAGCTGTTCCATGGCGCTTAAAGCGCTGGTTAATCCTTCTTTTGCTTTGGAGGTTTCAGCTTGTTGGGATTTCAGATTTTCTTGGAGATCGACGACTTGGTTTTCCTTTGTCTTCAGCTCAGACTGCATACAGACAGATATATGATTCCGCAAGCAGTACAACAATTGAAGTACCAACCACATAACAAGTTATGCACTTGGCCCTTGGGGGCTAATGTATATTTGATCTTAATCTTTCAATAGATTCTAAAGTCCCAAGATCAATACAAGTATTCAACTTGGCACTTGGGGGCTAATGGCTATTTGCTCAAATAAAGATGACAATTACTTAAAGTCCCGGTTTAACTACGCTAAGTTGAACCGGCCCTTGGGGGCTACATCAGTGAATTCCGACGTATGGAGATTTATATTAGCAAGTCCCGCTTTGAATGAAGATTCTAAACCGGCCCTTGGGGGCTAGGAGAATTAACAAGATTGAAATGTCCAAACAGGGAAAAGCACATGGAAGTTACCTCAAATTTCTCTTTCATCATATTCACCAGACCAGCTTCATAATCACGGCTGGTATACAGCCAGTTCAGATAGCCAGAATGAAGATCTTGGGCATTCAGAGCAGCATAGGTTGCCAAGTCAACATTCCACTTGCCTTTGCCCATGGAAGCAAATTCTTCTTTGGCGGTATGCTTAGATAAAGCAACAGGATTGCTGGGCTCTGTGCGGCCAATACCAGTAATTACAACTTCATCATCCTTAGCATCACCGGTTTGCACTGGCGCAGTCGGTTTGTCAGCAGGCTGGGATGGACTGGTGGATCTTCCAAACCGGATGGGGCTTGTGGGCAGGTTGATAGGGCCTGAGGCATCAATAGGCCTTTCTTCAGCAATAAAATCGTCATCCTGTTGTGGTGGATCATTGGGTATATCTTCATGAATAGCCGCTTCAAGATCTGGTGTTTTGCCCGGTTTAGGGACGGTGTCCTCCTCGGCCGCTTTATCCAGGCGAGCCTTCTTGCTCAGCCTAGTCTTGGCCCTAAAAGGAATAACAAAGTCAAATACAACATATGTTACAAGGTGATGTACCAGAAATATTATGATAAGTATAGCGTACCCAAGCACCGTTTTGAGCGGTGGCAGCTGAGTAGCCGATGACTCGCCAGAGGATGAGTGGGAAGTAACCTGATAATCGGAGTCAGATGGATTAAGAGGTTGACGAAAACAGCCCGCTTTAGGACAAGCACTGACAAGCAAATTAGAGACCTCTGAACGGCATTTCCGAACCAGACTGTTCGGTAAACCGGCGGAGGTAACTACCTGGCCGCTGTGCCGGGTTGTGCGGCGAGCTTCGTGCTGTTGGGTCTTCATAAGAAATTTGGGATCCAAGTAAGCAAGAGGATGAGAAAATTTAACCTTCCGGTTTGCCTGACGGATTTTTAGTGAAGGCAAAGGGTCTGAATCGGAAGAGAGAGTAATTACCTCTGCAGCATCAGCATGGCTGGCTTCGGCATCATCCTGACAAATATCATCATCAATAAGGCGCATGAAAAATAAGCCAAGTGAGTCAAGCTCTACCTCAAGGTCTGGATTACCCACATCATCATCAGGGGCCGGATCAGAAGATGCAGTGGTTTTCTTCTTATGAGCAGGCCGTTTCACGACTTTAGTCTTTGGGCGGGTTGGTCGTTCCGGTTTGTCTGTTTTTTCTGGCTTCTCCTGTGGAAGTTTCTTACTCCAAAACGGATCATTACCCTGTTTAAATAGACATTGAAATTAAACAATGACCAGATATATCAATAATAGGTTCAGTAAAAAGAAAAATCAAACTCTTACAGCTGGCGGTTTGTTGGTGGCACAGAAGGGAAGCAGGCTAGTTCGAGCACGGATGTGTTTCGGTTCATTCAGCATTTTATTCACAGCCTCTGTGATTTCTTCATCAGTGAGCTAGATGTTAGCATGTCGCAATGGGTCATCAACACTGCCAGTATACTCGCACATCAAACCGGAGCGCTGACTAAGGGGCAGTATGCTCCACGATATCCAACAGCGAGCGAGATCAACCCCTGTTAAACCGTTGGCCATGAAGGCTCTGAGCTTGGACAGTTGAGGAGCGTATTTGCTTCTCTCCTTAGCAGTCAACCTTTGCGGAAAGGGGTGTGTATTGCTAAGCCGCTCCGGACGAAGGCCAGGCAAAGGATTTTCACCAGCAGGGGAGGTGTCTTTGCAATAGAACCATGTTTGATTCCACTCTTTGGGATGGCTGTGCAGTTTGGCGTGAGGGTATGTGACCTCTTTCCTTTTCTGAATCGCCACACCACCCAATTCCGTATTGGAACCGTCAGTAAACTCAGTGCGGCGGTTTAGATGGAAGCAGTCTCTGAACAACTCAACTGTGGGCTCCTCTTGAAAGAACACCTCACAGAGCACTTGGAAGTGACACATGTTTGTAACAGAGTTGGGGCCAGTGTCTTGTGGGCGGAGTTGAAAATCGGCCAAAACATCCCGGTAAAATTTAGAACCGGGCGGCTTAAAGCCCCGAGCTAAGTGATCTACGAAAACGACAACCTCTCCTTCTTGAGGTGTGGGATGGCATTCTTTGCCAGGGACCCTCCAATGGATGGTGTTTTTGCTGCCTAAAGCGCCGATCAGGACTAAATTGTTCAGTTGAGTCTCTGTGACGCGAGAAGGAACCCAGTTGCACTCATATACTTGCTTGGCCATGATGAAATCTACAAGATAGGTGATTCCGGTTCAAGAATGCATTGATTAAAGTACACTGGTATGTACAATGGTAAACCGGAGACAGCTCTATCTAAACCAGAGTTTTATAAAGCAACAGCATCTGGCGGTTCAACAAGGGGACTAATGGTATATACCGGTTTGTTAATTTTTTCTACACCAAGTTGAACCGCCGGATCTAAGCATTGAAACAGTTGAGATTGCGGATGGATAAGTGTACAGAAACAGATTTCACAAGATTTCTATACAGCGATGGATCTGAAGCAAGTTCAGAAAAGAAGGAAAATATTCAAGGTTGAAAAAAGAACAGTACCGAATCAATGGGCAGAGATACAGGTAGATCTATGGTCTTGAGGCATGTAAGTGAAGACGGATGCTAAAAACTACCGCTACACAGAGCAAAGGTTCACAGGTTCATCTAAGATCTATCATATGAGTACGAAGCAGATGATGAACACTGAAGAAATTGGAAACCCTAGAACGGATCTACGGAGGAAAAGGCGAAGAACTCACCGGAGCCGAGGAAGAAACAGAAGGTCGCCGCGATGCTCTGGTACAATCAGAGTGATGCAGCGGCCAAGGTTGGAGCAGAGGTCGTCGACGGCAGCGGAGCTCCGAAGCTGGACGACGCGGGGAAGACGAAGCAGAAGGGCACGAAGGGGAAAAAGAAATGACCCTTCGGGTCCTATTTATAAGGCAAGGGACATGTGTCAGGCGCGAAAATCAAGGGACCGTGGGTTTGGAAACGAAGCTGTCGCCTCAATTGTCGCAGACCTATTAAACAAAAAAGGTATCATGGATAAGTTTCTTTATAACAGGTGACTTCACGCCGGTTTACAACGACCAGAGAAGATGACGTCACGGCGGTTCAACAAACTACAAGAAGATGTTGAAGATGAAGTTTTTTGCTAAAGGATTGACATGAACCTGTTCAAATCAATCTGGGGCCTAATGTTGGGGATATTACTACTGGGCGTAAACCGGCCTATCTGGGCCGGGTTAACTTCATCAGTAGTTCAGTATGTTAAAGCCCATGAAGGTATATGAGGGCTTAAAGCCCATGATCGGTTTAAGGCCTGTAGCCATAAACCGGTGTCGGTATGAAAACTTGTATTGTAAGTTAGGAATAAGTAGAGACCAAACCGAACACGTATATGAGCCGGTGTTGGGACTCTGTAAACCGATGTGCGTCACCCATGTATATAAGGGGATGACCCGGCGGCGGTTCAAGGACAACAGACAACAACTCGAGACTTAGGAGAAGCTTGTTTGTTCCCTAGTCATCAAAACCCCATCAATTCCATCACAACTAGACGTAGGCTTTTACCTTCATCGAAGGGGCCGAACTAGTATAAACTCTCTTGCGTCCCTGTGTCCGCTTTAACCCCTTCAAGCTAACCCGTTGCGATGGCTCCATGACTAAGTCCTTTCACGAGGACATCTGCCATGACAAAACCACGACAGACACCGTTAAGACGGTCCAAACTACTCTACAGCAGGAGAGCTCGGCTCGTCAGGAGCTCGACTAGCAATCCGGCCTCCGTCTCAGTCTCGATCAAGTGGTGGTATTCGTGCCGCGCGTACATAACTACGCACTCAAAATCCCATGGGCATCGACGGAGGCATAGCTAGCTTGTGGTCCGTAGTACGGATCAACTGACATCGGACACACACATACTTCACTTTTACTTGTTTCCTTTTCAGGTCTCAATCCCATAGGCCCCATCTGGTGGTCTGGTCATTGGTCCTCTTGAAGGATAAACACACCAAGACGGCGAGAAATGCAGACATATGGGGGACTTTTTACGTGATCCCATTAACGATAAATCTACCTGTTTTTAAGGACCCACATGCAGCTCTCCCTTGGTTTTGGCATGTCAAATAGCCTGTTGCTTATTGCACTACCTGTATCAATGCGCCTTGATGTACTAATTAAATTACAATGAGAACAATTTGCGGCTGGAACTTTAGGACCCCAGCTTTTTACCTTTGCACCTTTTCTGTTTTCTTTCTCTTTTTTCTCTCAGCTCCCCTGTGGATAACCCTATCAGGTAGCACCCGTACACTTTGGTACGTTTGATGTTTACCAGGGGCTTCATAGCACCCCACATTACGGCAACAAAAGTCCGAACACTTTTTATAAGTATAGTTCAGCACCCCGAATTTAGCATTATATGCATTGGCTCCGAATCATGTCTTTGGTCAATAGTTGGGTTGCCCGGCTCCTGTTCTTGCTACCTTATGTTCTGCTATATCGGCTAAGGTAGTAAAGGGAGAGCTACTGCGATTGTGCCTTGGTTTATCCAAAGGAGCACCTCCGTAGAGAAAGCCGAAAACTGACTGTCATGACGCGGCGAGAGCCGGTCAGCTGTTCAGAGGTTACAAATCATTGGAGATTTCTTTCGCATTACGCGAAGGATTGGTACTTCCTGATCACACACTTATAGCACTCTAGTTCAGATACTAGGGGTTGCGCCCATGTTTTTATTACAAAACTCCTATGGATAAGTGAGGGCGTTCAAGCCGCATAGTCTGGTTGCCTGGTTCATTGCGGTAAACAACTCCTTCAAGGACCATATAATTGGATCAAGATTGTTTAGATTCCATCCCAAACACCCCCGTACTACCTACATGGGGGCAGAAGCCGACGACTAGCCAACCCTCAGATTTCATACAACACGGCCGCACAGGAGGAAAAAATTAAAACATAACAAGCATTATATTACATAACATCATTGTTTCATGTTACATGACCGGATAATACGAATATTTTCATGGGAATATAACATCCTTCGCACATTGCTCCACCACAAGGTGGGATCCCTCCAGGACACCATCAAAATATAACTTGGGTCGACGGTGCTCCTTGCCCTCAGGCGGCCCCTCGGTCATCAGCTTCTTGGCATCCATCTTCGCCCAGTGCATCTTGACACGGGCAAAGGCCATCCAGGCACCTTCAATACAGACCGACCGCTTTATGACCTCAAGCCGTGGGCAGGCACTAACAAGCCGCTTCACAAGTCTGAAGTAGCTGCTTGGTATCGGCGCGACAGGCCATAGTCGGACTATCAGGTCCTTCAAGGCTAGCTCGGCCGCCTTGTGCAGCTCGACTAGCTGTTTCAGCTGGTCATTGAAGGGCACCGGATGTTCTGGTCAAAGATATTGAGACCAAAATAGCTTCTCCGTAGAACTCCCTTCTTCGGCTCGATAGAACTCTACAGCATCTGATACACTGCGCGGAAAATCTGTAAACACCCCTGGAGAGCTCCAAATTCGGGTAAGTAAAAGGAACATTTCCTTCACAGACTTGCTTTGCATAATGAAAGCCTTACCCGCCGCGATCTTCTTGGCCGCCTGGATTTCCTGAAGGGCGCTCTGGGCCTCAACTCGAGCCTCTTGTGCGCTCTGGCAGGCCTTCGCAAGTTCGGATGCTTGCATCTTAGAATCACGCTCCAAGGACTCATACTTCTTGACGGCGTCCTGGAGCTCTTGCTGGACCTCGCTGACCCGGGCCTCGTGCTTCTCGCGCGCGGCGCGCTCCTTGGCCGCTTTGTCCTCGGCCTCGGCTAACACCTTCTTGAGGGCCACCACCTCGGTCGTGGCCCCTAATAAAATTCATGACACTTTAGTCAACACGAAACATTCATCCTTCCTAAATATACGCGCAGGTCACTGCATACCTTGGCTGTCCTCCAACTGCTTCTTCATGAGGCCGAGCTCTTCTGCTGCCTGACCCAGGCTCTGCTTCAGGCCGGAGACCTCCGCAATATGAGCGGCAGCAGCCAGCAGCGACGCCTGCTTATTCACATAGACATATTATGTTAGACGCCTGCGAAAATTATTTTGATCCTCTATTCGACTTTTTTCCGAACACCGAACAGAGCATCAGGGGCTACTGTCTACACTGTGATATCCTTTCTACAGTTACATTACTTACCTCAAAGCCTGTTAAAAGGCTAGCGCAGGCTTCGATCGGTCCGCTTTTGGCGGACTGAACCTTCTCGATCACCGTACCCATAAGGACACGGTGTTCATCCACAATGGAAGCGCCTCGCAGCGCTTCCAGCAGATTATCTGGTGCCTCTGGTTGGACAGAGGTCACCAGCAGAACAGGCACACCTCCTCCTTTCGGGGAAGGCCATTCGCTGGATTGTGGAGCTGTGTAGGTCTCCGGAATCGTATCCGGCCGGGGGCCGAATGGGATTCGGCCCCCATCACCAGTCCCCACAGGGGCTTTTTCCCCCATGTGTCCGGCGGCCGACGAGTCCTCCTTGGGCGCCACCCCGATGATCTCCGGAACGTCCCCCCGGTCTGGGAAGGTCCTTTGGGACACCACCTCGTCATCACCCTTGGCCGAGACAGAGTGAGCGGGCGCCGGTGACATGCTAGCCATCTCCCTTGAATCTAGCGAACCCTCTGTCGAGGATCGCGGGGAGCTGTCGCGGGCCGGACTGCGATGGCATAATTTAAACATATTAATATTACAAAAATTGAAAGGTCAGGCATTTGAACGTCCATAAGGTTTTTGGTACTTACGAGGCGACCCGAGGCTTGGTCTAGAGCATTCGCTCCGGACTGCTATCGACATCCCACGCGGAGTTATCCGCAAGGGAGCCCTTCCCCCTCTTGGGCGCCTTCGCCTCCAAATTTGGGGAGGCCCCGTTGGTGTCAAAACCAGTGGATCTCGGGTAGGGGGTCCCGAACTATGCGTCTAAGGCGGATGGTAACAGGAGGCAGGGGACACGATGTTTACCCAGGTTCGGGCCCTCTCGATGGAGGTAATACCCTACTTCCCGCTTGATTGATCTTGATGATATGAGTATTACAAGAGTTGATCTACCACGAGATCGTAGAGGCTAAACCCTAGAAGCTAGTCTATGATTGTGATTGTTCTTGTCCTACGGACTAAACCCTCCAGTTAATATAGACACCGGAGGGGCTAGGGTTACACAGAGTCGGTTACAAGGGAGGAGATCTACATATCCGAATTGCCAAGCTTGCCTTCCACGCAAAGGAGAGTCCCACCTGGACACGGGACGAAGTCTTCAATCTTGTATCTTCATAGTCCAACAGTCAGGCCAAAGTATATAGTCCAGCAGTCCGAGGACCCCCTAATCCAGGACTCCCTCAGTAGCCCCTGAACCAGGCTTCAATGACGACGAGTCCGGCGCGTAGATTGTCTTTGGCATTGCAAGGCGGGCTCTTCCTCCAAATACTCCATAGAAGATTTTGAACACAAGGATCGTGTCCGGCTCTGCAAAACAAATTCCACATACCACCGTAGAGAGTATAATATTTTCACGAATCTAATCTGCTGACAACTTTTTATAATGTGACATCACGCTATGGCCCGGTCATTATTCGAACCATTTTTCTCAACCAGCTACTGCACATATTGCGAGGCGGTTTCCTTGGCACGTCTTGTCGAAGTAGAGATTGTGTCCACTTATCACGGGATTCTCATCAATACGGGTGTGGGTAACCCAACCGCGCCATCAATCACGGCGCTTGGGGAATCAATGGGTTTCTTCCGCCCTTATAAAAGGATAACGACTCCTCCCTTTCACCCACGCCTTCTTCTTCCTTGCCCATCCATTCTTGCGCACTCGAGCTCCAGCACCCAAGTTCGCATTTTCTCCGCAAAACTACTCCAAACATGTCCGGAGCGGGAGGCAAGTGGATGGTCTCCTCTGTTACGGAGGAGAACATTACGAAGCTCCGGGAAGCCGGATACCTGGCCGCAGATATCGCGCACCGGCTCCCAGACACGGGGCAGATCGTCCCTACTCCAGGACCCCATGAGAGGGTTGTATTCCTCCCTCACTTCGTCCACGGCCTGGGATTTCCCCTCCACCCATTCGTCCGCGGGCTCATGTTCTACTACGGGCTGGACTTCCATGATCTGGCCCCCAATTTCATCCTCAACATCTCGGCATTTATCGTCATGTGCGAGGCCTTCCTCCGCATCAAGCCCCACTTCGGCTTGTGGCTAAAGACCTTCAACGTGAAACCGAAGGTGGTGGTCAGCCAGCAAGCGGAGTGCGGAGGTGCCATGGTGGGCAAAATGCCTAGCGTCACCTGGCTTGAAGGCTCCTATGTGGAGACCGTGAAGGGGTGGCAATCGGGGTGGTTCTACATCACCGAGCCACGCGACATCAACTGGGCGGCGGCCCCCGAATTTCGATCCGGCATCCTGCTACGTCTTGAGCTTGCGTTGGTTTTCCCCGAAGAGGAAGGGATGATGCAGCAGAGTAGCGTAAGTATTTCCCTCAGTTTTCGAGAACCAAGGTATCAATCCAGTAGGAGCCCACGCTCAAGTCCCTCGTACCTGCACAAAGTGATAGCTACTCACAACCAACGCAATTAGGGATTGTCAGTCCCTTAACGGTCACTTACGAGAGTGAGATCTGATAGATATAATATTTTTGGTATTTTTGGTATAAAGATGTAAAGTAAAAAGTAAAAGCAAAGTAAAAAGCAAAGCAAGATTAAAGTGATGGAGATTGATATGATGAGAATAGACCCGGGGGCCATAGGTTTCACTAGTGGCTTCTCTCAAGAGCATAAGTATTCTACGGTGGGTGAACAAATTACTGTTGAGCAATTGACAGTATTGAGCATAGTTATGAGAATATCTAGGCATGATCATGTATATAGGCATCACGTCCGTGACAAGTAGATCGAAACGATTTTGCTTCTACTACTATTACTCCACTCATCGACCGCTATCCAACATGCATCTAGAGTATTAAGTTAAAAATAGAGTAACGCCTTAAGCAAGATGACATGATGTAGAGAGATAAATTCATGCAATATGAAATAAACCCCATCTTGTTATCCTCGATGGCAACAATACAATACGTGCCTTGCTGCCCCTTCTGTCACTGGGTAAGGACACCGCAAGATCGAACCCAAAGCTAAGCACTTCTCCCATGGCAAGACCTACCAATCTAGTTGGCCAAACCAAATGGATAATTCGAAGAGACTTGCAAAGATAACCAATCATACATAAAAGAATTCAGAGAAGATTCAAATATTATTCATAGATAGACTTGATCATAAACCCACAATTCATCGGTCTCAACAAACACACCGCAAAAAGAAGATTACATCGAATAGATCTCCACAAGAGAGGGGGAGAACTTTGTATTGAGATTCAAAGAGAGAGAAGAAGCCATCTAGCTACTAACTATGGACCCGAAGGTCTGAGGTAAACTACTCACACTTCATTGGAGGGGCTAGGATGATGTAGAAGCCCTCCGTGATGACGGCCCTCGGAGCTCCAGAACAGGCCCCAAGATGGGATCTCGTGGATACAGAAAGTTGCGGCGGTGGAATTAGGTTTTTGGCTCCTGTTCTGATCGTTTGGGGGTACGTGTGTATATATAGGAGGAAGAAGTACGCCGGAGGAGCAACGAGGGGCCCATGAGGCAGGGGGCGCCCCCTAGGGGGGGGGGCGCCCCCACCCTCGTGACCGCCTCTTTTGTTCCTTGGAGCAGGGTCCAAGTCTCCTGGATCACGTTCGGTGAGAAAATCACGTTCCCGAAGATTTTATTCCGTTTGGACTCCGTTTGATATTCCGTTTCTTCGAAACACTGAAATAGGCAAAAAACAACAATTCTGGGCTGGGCCTCCGGTTAATAGGTTAGTCCCAAAAATAATATAAAAGTGGAAAATAAAGCCCAATATAGTCCAAAACAATAGATAATATAGCATGGAGCAATAAAAAATTATAGATACGTTGGAGACGTATCAGGCATCCCCAAGCTTAATTCCTGCTCGTCCTCGAGTAGGTAAATGATAAAAAGAGAATTTTTGATGCGGAATGCTACTTGGCATAATTTCAATGCAAATCTTCTTAATTGTGGTATGAATATTCAGATTAGAAAGATTCAAGACAAAAGTTTATCTTGACGTAAAAATAATAATACTTCAAGTATACTAACAAGGCAATTATGTCTTCTCAAAATAACATGGCCAAAGAAAGTTATCCCTACAAATTCATATAGTCTGGCTATGCTCCATCTTCACCACACAAAGTATTTAAATCATGCACAACCCCGATGACAAGCCAAGCAATTGTTTCATACTCTAACTTTTTCAAAACTTTTTCAATCTTCACGCAATACATGAGCGTGAGCCATGGATATAGCACTATAGGTGGAATAGAATGGTGGTTGTGGAGAAGACAAAAAGGAGGGGAAGATAGTCTCACATCAACTAGGCGTATCAACGGGCTATGGATATGCCCATCAATAGATATCAATGTGAGTGAGTAGGGATTGCCATGCAACGGATGCACTAGAGCTATAAGTATATGAAAGCTCAAAAAGAAACTAAGTGGGTGTGAATCCAACTTGCTTGCTCATGAAGACCTAGGGAAATTTGAAGAAGCCCATCATTGGAATATACAAGCCAAGTTCTATAATTAAAAATTCCCACTAGTATATGAAAGTGATAACATGAGAAACTCTCTACTATGAAGATCATGGTGCTACTTTGAAGCACAAGTGTGGTAAAAGGATAGTAACATTGTCCCTTCTCTCTTTTTCTCTCATCATTTTTTTATATTTTTTTGTTTGGGCCTTTTCTCTTTTTTTGTGGCCTCTTTTTATTTGGGCTTCTTTGGCCTCTTTTTTTTCGCCCAGAGTCTCATCTCGACTTATGGGGGAATCATAGTCTCCATCATTATTTCCTCACTGGGACAATGCTCTAATAATGATGATCATCACACTTTTATTTTTCTTACAACTCAATACTTAGAACAAAATATGACTCTATATGAATGCATCCGGCGGTGTACCGGGATATGCAATATGACAATGATGGAGTGTGTCATGATGAACTAGATGGTGTAAAGTTGCATGGCAATATATCTCGGAATGGCTATGGAAATGCCATAATAGGTAGGTATGGTGGCTGTTTTGAGGAAGGTATATGGTAGGTGTACGATACCGGCGAAAGGTGCGCGGTATTAGAGAGGCTAGCAAAGGTGGAAGGGTGAGAGTGCGTATAATCCATGGACTCAACATTAGTCATAAAGAACTCATATACCCATTGCAAAAATCTAGAAGTTATCAAAGAAAAGTATTACGCGCATGCTCCTAGGGGGATAGATTGGTAGGAAAAGACCATCGCTCGTCCCCGACTGCCACTCATAAGGAAGACAATCAATAAATAAATCATGCTCCAACTTCATCACATAACGATTCACCATACGTGCATGCTACGGGAATCACAAACCTTAACACAAGTGTTCTTTAAATTCACAACTACTCAACTAGCATGACTTTAATATTATCACCTCCATATCTCAAAACAATTATCATGCTTCAATCTTTTCTTAGTATTCAACACACTCAAAAGAAAGTTTCACAAATCTTGAATACCAAGCATATTATTATTAAGCAAATTACCATGCTATTAAGAGACTCTCAAAATAATTTAAGTGAAGCATGAGATATCAATAGTTTCTTTAAAACAAATCCACCACCGTGCTCTAAAAGATCTAAGTGAAGCACATAGAGCAAAATTATAACGCTCAAAAGATATAAGTGAAGCACATAGAGCAAAATTACTTAGCTCAAAAGATATAAGTGAAGCACATAGAGTATTCTATCAAATTTTAGTCCATGTATGGATCTCTCAAAAGGTGTGTACACCAAGGATGATTGTGGTATACTAAGACACAAAGACACAAATAATACAAGACACTCCAAGCAGAACACATATCATGTTGGTGAATAAAAATATAGCTCCAAGTAAATTACCGATGGAAGTGGACGAAAGAGGGGATTCCTTCCGGGGCATCCCCAAGCTTTGAACTTTTGGTGTCCTTGGATTATCTTGGGGGTGCCATGGGCATCCCCAATATTAGGCTCTTACCACTCCTTGTTCCATGATCCATCAAAAGAATTCACCCAAAACTTGAAAACTTCACAACACAAAACTCAAAATAGAAAACTCGTGAGCTCCGTTAGCGAAAGAAAACAAAATACCACTTCAAGGTACTGTAATGAACTCATTATTTATTTATATTGGTGTTAAACCTACTGTATTCCAACTTCTCTATGGATTATAAACTATTTTACTAGCCATAGATTCATCAAAATAAGCAATCAACACACGAAAAACAGAATCTGTCAAAAACAGAACAGTCTGTAGTAATCTGTATCTAGCGCAAGATCTGGAACCCCAAAAATTCTAAAATAAATTTCTGGACATGAGGAATTTATCTATTAATCATATGCAAAAAGAAGTAACTAAATAGCACTCTTCAAATAAAAATTACAGCAGTTCTCGTGAGCGCTAAAGTTTCTGTTTTTTACAGCAAGTTCAACAAGACTTTCCCCAAGTCTTCCCAACGGTTCTACTTGGCACAAACACTAATTAAACACAAAAAACACAATCAAAACAGAGGATAAATAATTTATTTATTACTAAACAGGAGCAAAAGGCAAGGAATAAAAATAAAATTGGGTTGCCTCCCAACAAGCGCTATCGTTTAACGCCCCTAGCTAGGCATAAAAGCGAGGATAGATCTAGGTATTGCCATCTTTGGTAGGCAATCCATAGGTGGCTCTCATGATAGTTTCATATGGTAATTTTATTTTCTTTCTTGGAAAGTGTTCCATGCCCTTTTTTAATGGAAATTGAAATCTAATATTCCCTTCCTTCATATCAATAATCGCACCAACCGTTCTAAGGAAAGGTCTACCAAGAATAATAGGGCAAGAAGGATTGCAATCTATATCAAGAACAATGAAATCTATGGGCACATAATTCCTATTTGCAACAATAAGAACATCATTAATCCTTCCCATAGGTTTCTTAATAGTGGAATCCGCAAGATGCAAGTTTAGAGAGCAATCATCAAAATTACGGAAATCTAGCAAATCACACAAAGTCTTGGGAATAGTAGAGACACTAGCACCCAAATCACACAAAGCATAAAACTCATGATCTTTAATTTTAATTTTAATAGTTGGTTCCCACTCATCATAGAGTTTTCTAGGGATAGAAACTTTCAACTCAAGTTTTTCTTCATAAGATTGCATCAAGGCATCAACAATATGTTCGGTGAAGGCTTTATTTTGACTATAAGCATGTGGAGAATTTAGCACGGATTGCAACAAGGAAATAAAATCAATTAAAGAGCAACTTTCATAATTAAATTCCTTGAAATCCAATATAGTGGGTTTAGCAAGATTTTTATTTCTTTCAATCCCACTTTCGTCAATTTCATCATTAAGATCTAAATACTCCGATTTTTTAGAACGCCTTCTAGGTAAAGGAAGATCATATTCAGTTTCATCAAGATTAATATTGCAAAATAAAGATTTAATAGGGGACACATCAATAACTTTTATATCTTCATCTTGATTTTCATAGGAATTGGAGGAACACTCTTTAATAAAGGCATCTTTGGAAGCACGCATCCTAGCGGTTCTTTCTTTGCACTCATCAATGGAAATTCTCATGGCTTTGAGAGACTCATTGATATCATGCTTAGGAGGAATAGATCTAAGCTTTAAAGAATCAACCTCAAGAGAAATTCTATCAACGTTTCTAGCCAAATCACCAACTTTAAGCAATTTCTCCTCAAGCAAAGCATTAAAATTCTTTTGTGAATTCATAAACTCTTTAACACTATTCTCAAATTCAGAGGGCATCTTATTATAATTTCCATAAGAGTTGTTGTGGGAATTACCATAATTATTAGAAGGATTACTAGGATATGGCCTAGGATTAAAATTCCCTCTATAAGCGTTGTTACCAAAATTATTCCTACCAACAAAATTCACATCCATAGATTCATTGTTATTCTCAATCAAAGTAGACAAAGGCATATCATTAGGATCAGAAGAAACACTTTTAGTAGCAAATAATTTCATAAGTTCATCCATCTTTCTACTCAACACATTGATTTCTTCTATCACATGCACTTTTTTATTAGAAGATCTTTCAGTATGCCATTGAGAATAATTAACCATAATGTTATCTAGGAGTTTAGTAGCATCTCCTAAAGTGATTTCCATAAGAGTGCCTCCCGCGGCCGAATCTAAAAGATTTCTAGAAGCAAAATTCAATCCGGCATAAAAAAATTGTATAATCATCCACAAATTCAAACCATGAGTAGGGCAATTACGTATCATTAATTTCATTCTCTCCGAAGCTTGTGCAACATGTTCATGATCAAGTTGTTTAAAGTTGATAATATCGTTTCTAAGAGAGATGATCTTAGCGGGGGGAAAATACTTAGAGATAAAAGCATCTTTGCACTTGTTCCATGAATCAATACTATTCTTAGGCAAAGACGAAAACCAAGTTTTAGCACGATCTCTAAGCGAAAAAGGAAATAGCTTCAATTTAACGACATCATTATTGACATCTTTTTTTCTTTTGCATATCACATAAATCAACGAAGCTATTCAGATGAGTAGCAGCATCTTCACTAGGAAGGCCGGTGAATTGATCTTTCATAACAAGATTGATCAAAGCAGTATTAATTTCACAAGATTTAGCATCGGTAAGAGGAGCAATCGGAGTGCTAAGGAAATCATTATTATTGGTATTGGTGAATTCACACAATTTGGTAGTATCTTGAGCCATCGCGACAAGCAAGCAATCTAACACACGAGCAAACAAAAGCAAACGGGCAAAAAGAGGCAAATAGAGAGGGAGGATAGGGAGAGAGAGGGGAATAAAACGGCAAGGGTGAATTGGGGGGGAGAGGAAAACGAGAGGCAAATGGCAAATAATGTAATGCGAGAGATAGGGATTGTGATGGGTACTTGGTATATTAACTTTTTGCGTAGACTCCCCGGCAACGGCGCCAGAAATCCTTCTTGATACGTCTTGAGCTTGCGTTGGTTTTCCCCGAAGAGGAAGGGATGATGCAGCAGAGTAGCGTAAGTATTTCCCTCAGTTTTTGAGAACCAAGGTATCAATCCAGTAGGAGCCCACGCTCAAGTCCCTCGTACCTGCACAAAGCGATAGCTACTCGCAACCAACGCGATTAGGGGTTATCAATCCCTTCACGGTCACTTACGAGAGTGAGATCTGATAGATATAATATTTTTGCTATTTTTGGTATAAAGATGCAAAGTAAAAAGTAAAAGCAAAGTAAAAAAGCAAAACAAGATTAAAGTGATGGAGATTGATATGATGAAAATAGACCCGGGGGCCATAGGTTTCACTAGTGGCTTCTCTCAAGAGCATAAGTATTCTACGGCGGGTGAACAAATTACTGTTGAGAAATTGACAGTATTGAGCATAGTTATGAGAATATCTAGGCATGATCATGTATATAGGCATCACGTCCGTGACAAGTAGATCGAAATGATTCTGCATCTACTACTATTACTCCACTCATCGACCGCTATCCAGCATGCATCTAGAGTATTAAGTTAAAAACAGAGTAACGCCTTAAGCAAGATGACATGATGTAGAGAGATAAATTCATGCAATATGAAATAAACCCCATCTTGTTATCCTCGATGGCAACGATACAATATGTGCCTTGCTGCCCCTTCTGTCACTGGGTAAGGACACCGCAAGATCGAACCCAAAGCTAAGCACTTCTCCCATGGCAAGAACTACCAATCTAGTTGGCCAAACCAAACGGATAATTCGAAGAGACTTGCAAAGATAACCAATCATACATAAAAGAATTTAGAGAAGATTCAAATATTATTCATAGATAGACTTGATCATAAACCCACAATTCATCGGTCTCAACAAACACACCACAAAAAGAAGATTACATCGAATAGATCTCCACAAGAGAGGGGGAGAACTTTGTATTGAGATTCAAAGAGAGAGAAGAAGCCATCTAGCTACTAACTATGGACCCGAAGGTCTGAGGTAAACTACTCACACTTCATCGGAGGGGCTAGGATGATGTAGAAGCCCTCCGTGATGACGGCCCTCTTCCGGCGAAGCTCCGGAACAGGCCCCAAGATGGGATCTCGTGGATACAGAAAGTTGCGGCGGTGGAATTAGGTTTTTGGCTCCTGTTCTGATCGTTTGGGGGTACGTGTGTATATATAGGAGGAAGAAGTACGCCGGAGGAGCAACGAGGGGCCCACGAGGCAGGGGGGCGTGCCCTAGGGGGGCACCCCCCACCCTCGTGACCGCCTCTTTTGTTCCTTGGAGCAGGGTCCAAGTCTCCTGGATCACGTTCGGTGAGAAAATCACGTTCCCAAAGATTTTATTCCATTTGGACTCCGTTTGAGATTCCGTTTCTTCGAAACACTGAAATAGGCAAAAAAACAACAATTCTGGGCTGGGCCTCCGGTTAATAGGTTAGTCCCAAAAATAATATAAAAGTGGAAAATAATGCCCAATATAGTCCAAAACAATAGATAATATAGCATGGAGCAATCAAAAATTATAGATACGTTGGAGACGTATCACATCCCCATGCGGCTCACCTCCTGGAAAGAAAGGCCTTTCCTGGGGTTCATCGGTAGAGCTGGCCGGACTCCAGAACTGTGTAAAGAATATGATAAGCAAGAGAATCAAGCTCGTCAACGTGGTCCAGGTCATGCTCTTTCGCCGGATCCTTCCGTGTCAAAGACGGGCATTCAATATGTGGGAGTTCTACCCGGCCAAGCACCAGACGCTGTGAGAGCTTTTCGATACGATGCACCAAGACGTCTGGAGGGTGCTATTCAAGGACGCCGAGGTACCTCCTCCCCTTACCGAGGATTGCGGACTCAGCGCAAAGCGCCCTACCAATCCGGTAAGCTCTTTATATCCCATAAGATGTTCCTTTCCCCAGTATAATCATGTGGGGGATCTAAGCCTCCACGCCATTTAACAGGAATGGGTCGCGACAGCGAAGCGGATCGATTGTCCGGCCCCACTGCCCGAGGATCCAGCAAGTGCTCTCTTAACAGAGGTGCTGGTTCCAGCGCCCTATGAGTCACCGGAGAAGAGGGCCACGGGGACCAGGAAAGGTCTCCGACGCAAGGTCATATCGGACTCATCGTCCGATAACACCGAGGCGCCCTCCTCCCACGAAAACAAGAAGGAGGAAGAGGAAAGTTCTCCCCCCAGCCGAGGGAGATAAGAAAAGGAAGGCCGCCCCGTCAAGGGAGGCCGAAGGGTCCAAGAAGGGAAGGACTCTCCTTCCGGACTGCTCCACGGCGGCTGCTTTTAGCGACGAGGAGTGGTTACCAGGGACAAGCCCCTGGCGAAGTCGTAAGTATCCGGATACCATAATAGTTCTTGGTATGTTTTATTTTATTTCTTCTTATCATGCCGAACATGATAATGCAGCCCATCCAAAGCCTGTATCGACGTATCCTCTTCGGATGAGTCCTTGGGCCTGTCGGAGATGAATAGCGATTCACTCCCGACCGCCTCCTCCCCCACCCTACGGACGACGTCGAGGTGTTGTCTCAAAGGGTACTAAACCAAGGGGAGACAGTTCCGGAGGCGCCCCAAGGCAACATTCCGGACGTTGGGGGCAAGAGGGGCAAGACTCCCCTGGGCTCTAATGCCGGGGGCAGCAAGTCTAGCCCCCAGCTGAATACTACGCCGGAACCTCCAGTGGTTTCGGATTCTGCTAGGCGACCCCTCGCCAAGGGGGCAAGCCGTCTGTGCCGATGGCCTCTGTCCATCCAGAGGCATCGGACAATTTGCTGGAAACACTTCGCGGCGCTTCCATTGATGAAGAGCACCACACTATCATGAGTGCGGTGGTCAAGAAGGTTCGGTCCGCCAAAAGCGGACTGACTGAAGCCTGTGCCAGCCTCCTAACAGGCTTTGAGGTAAGTAATCAAATTATGAGAAAATGTTACAGCATAGACAGTATCCCCTGATGCTCTGTTTGGTGTTCGCAAAGAAAGACCGAACAGAGGATCAAATAATAATCACAGGAGTCTAATCAGAATATGTCTATGTGAATAAGCAGACTTCACTGCTGGCCGCTACCGCTCACACGGCGGAGGTCTCCGCACTGAAGCGGGACCTTGAGCGGTCCGAGGAGGAGCTCGGCCTTACCAAGAGGCAGCTCGAAGAGAACAAAGGTAAGTAATACCTTGTCTATTTATTGATAAAGAAAAATGAAACAGGTTGTTAGATCACAGGATCGTCATGAATTTTGCTAGGGGCCACAACCGAAGTGGCGACCCTGAAGAAGGCGCTGTCCGAGGCCAAAGGCAAAGCGGCCAAGGAGCACGCCGAGCGCGAGAAGCAAGAGGCCTGAGTCTGCGAGGTTCAGCAAGAGCTCCAGGAGTTCGTCAAGAAGTACGAATCCTTGGAGCGTGACTCTAAGACGCAAGGGTCCGAGCTTGCAAAGGCCCTCGAGCACGCACAAAGTGCCAAGGCCGAAGCCCAAAAGGCCCTCCAGGAAATTGAGGCGGTCAAGAAGATAGCAGCGAGTAAGGCATTCATTATGCAAAGCAAGCATGTGAAGGAAACTTTCCTTTTACTTACCTGAATTCGGAGTTCTCCAGGAGCGTTCGCAGATCTACCCCGCAGTGTATCGGATGTCGCAGAGTTCTACCGGGACAAGGAAGGGAGCTCGACGGAGAAGTTGTTCTGGTCTCAGTATACTGGGACCGAACATCCGGTGCCCTTGAGCGACCAGTTGAAGCAGCCGGTCGATCTTCACAAGGCGGCCGAACTGCCCATGAAGGGCCTCATAGTCCGGATGTGGCCTGGCGAGCCCCTGCCTGGCAGCTATTTCGGCCTGGTAAGGCAGCTTGTGAACGCCTGCCCCCGATTTGAAGTCATAAATCGGTCGGTCTGCATTGAGGGTGCGCGCAGGGATTTTGCCCGGGCGAAAGTGCACTGGGCAAAGATGGACGACGAAAAGCTAGTGATGGAGGGGCCTCCAGAGGGCAAGGAGCATCGCCACCCCGAAAAGTATTACGATAGTGTCCTGAAGGGTGCTTGCCTTGTGGCGGAGGAGTGTGCTAAGGATGTAATATTTGAATGAATGTACTCATGTGATCCTGTAATGTGAAATGTGTTCATGTGCGCTATGTAGCGCTTGTTAATTTAAAATATTACATTCTATGCGGCTGTTTATAAAATTTGAGAGTTGGCGAGTCATCGGCTTCTGCCCCCATGTAACTAGTACTGGGGTGTTCGGGATAAACCTGATCATTCTTTATCCCAGTGTTGGGTCCTTTGAAGGAGGTGGTCAGCACAATGAACCAGGCAATCGAACTATAAAGCTTTATCACTCTCACTTAGCCATAGAAGTCTACAATTTTAAATTTCAGCGAAGCCCCTAGTATTCGGAAGGCCGAACTTGGGGTGCTATGTACGCCTAAGTCGGACAAGGCCGACTCCTCGCCCGAAGCGGAAAAAATCTTTAAGGATTTGAGACCTCTCGAACAGCGACCAGCTCTCGCCACATCATGACAGTCAGTTTTCAGCTTTCTCTACTGAGGTGCTCGTCCAGAAGAACTGGGACACAATCGCAGTAGTTCTCCTAGTGCTACCTTAGCCGATATAGCGGAACGTAAGGTACCAAAACATGGGAGCTGGGCAAACCCAACTATTGACCCAAGACATGATTCGGAGCTGATGCATATAATGCTATAAGTTCGAGGTGTCGCACTGTCAAAAGTGTTCAGACTTTTCTTGCCGTGTTATGGGGTACAGTGAAGCCCCTGGCGCACTTGGACGTACCAGAATGTACGGGTGCAATTTGTCGTAAATAAGCAAACAGGAAAAAAGATAAAGAAATGCAATAATAAGCTAACGCTATACGTTGTTATTTGAATGATACGTCAAAGCGTATGTATACAAGTAGTGAAATAAGCAAAAATAGGACTATTTGACATGTCCTATCCAAGGGCAAGCTGCGTGTGGGTATGTAAAACATGTATAGCGATCGTTATCAGAGACCACCTAGGGATTCCCTTGTACGTCAAAGCTTCTTGCTTCCTTGGTGTTTCCTTCCCATGACGGGTCCAATAATCAGACGATCGGAGAGGGCCTTCAGAGAATGGGGGCCTGAAAGGGAGAAAATGTTAAAAGTATATGGGTCCTGAAGCGGTTGAGCCGTATTGTGGGGCATGTCTCCGCCTATGCCCATGGTATCTTGAGTACGTAATTATGTATGCGCGGCGCAAATTTCGCCGCTTGACTGGGACTAGGACGGAGGCCGAATTGCTAGGCGAGCTCTAAACATGCCCGGCGATCCTCTTGCAGGGTATTCTTGACTCGCTTGAAGGTGTCCGGGGTCTTTTTCGCTGAATTGGCGGTTTGCCTCATAAGGCCGCCCTGTGCTTCTGCTGCAAGGGCCGCGGTGTGCTCCTTCGTGCGGAGCGAGCGCTCTGTGTTTCCATTGACTGTTATAACCCTGTGAGGTCCTGGCATTTTGAGCTTGAGGTATGCATAATGCGGTACTGCATTGAATCTGGCAAATGCGGTTCATCCGAGCAGTGCGTGATAGCCACTGCGGAAGGGGACGATATCGAAGATTAACTCCTCGCTTCGGAAGTTGTCCGGAGATCCGAAGACCACTTCCAGTGTGATTGAGCCCGTACAACAGGCCTCTACACCTGGGATGACACCTTTAAAGGTGGTTTTGGTGGGTTTGATCCTTGAGGGGTCTATACCCATTTTGCGCACTGTATCCTGATAGAGCAGGTTCAGGCTGCTGCCACCGTCCATAAGGACTCGAGTGAGGTGGAATCCATCAATGATGGGGTCAAGGAACAATGCGGCAGAACCGCCATGACGGATACTGGTGGGATGGTCCCCGCGATCGAAGGTGATCGGACAAGAAGACCATGGGTTGAACTTTGGGGCGACTGGCTCCATCACATAGACGTCCCTCAGCGCACGCTTCCGTTCCCGCTTGGGAATATGGGTTGCATATATCATGTTTACCATTTTCACTTGGGGAGGAAATTTCTTCTATCCTCCTGTGTTCGGCGGCCGAGGATCCTCCTCGCCATTGCTATGCAGCCCCTTTTCCTTGTTTTCGGCATTCAACTTGCCGGCCTGTTTGAACACCCAACATTCTCTGTTGGTGTGGTTGGCTGGTTTATCGGGGGTGCCGTGAATTTGACACGAACGATCGAGTATGCGGTCCAAGCTGGACGGGCCCGGATTGCTTCTCTTGAACGGCTTTTTCTGCTGACCGGATTTAGAGCCATTGAATCCGGCATTAACTGCCGTGTCTTCGGCGTTGTCGCCGTTGTTGCGGCGCTTGTGTCTGTTACGACGTGGCCTGCCATTGCTATCTTTGGCATCTGAATTTCCAGGGTTTCTTAATGTGTTGTTGCTGCGAGCCAGCCAACTATCCTCGCCCGCACAAAAGCGGGTCATGAGTGTCATGAGGGCTGCCATGGATTTCGGCTTTTCTTGGCCAAGGTGTCGGGCGAGCCACTCGTCGCGGATATTATGCTTAAATGCCGCTAGGGCCTCGGCATCCGGACAGTCGACAATTTGGTTCTTTTTAGTTAGAAACTGAGTCCAGAATTTTCTGGCTTATTCCCTTGGCTGTTGGGTTATGTGATTCAAGTCATCGGCATCTGGTGGTCGCACATAAGTGCCCTGGAAGTTGTCAAGGAATTCATCTTCCAAATTCTCCCAACTGCCAATGGAATTTGCCGGCAGGCTATTGAGCCAATGCCGAGCGGGCCCTTTGAGTTTTAATGGGAGGTACTTGATGGCATGTAGATCGTCACCGCGGGCCATGCGGATATGGAGGAGGAAATCTTCAATCCATACCGTGGGGTCTGTTGTACCATCGTATGATTCAATGTTCACGGGTTTAAATCCTTCTGGGAATTCGTGATCCATCACTTCATCAGTGAAGCATAGGGGGTGTGCGGCGCCTCTGTGCCGGGCTATATTGTCGGGTTTCGGGTTCCGGCAGACCCTTGAGGTTCGAACACTGGGGTGCGCGTGGAGATCTCTCCCCTACCGATCTACGTCCGATCCTCTCGTGCGAACTAAGATGAAAATGATGAACAACACAAGGGACACGATGTTTATACTGGTTCGGGCCACCGTTGTGGTGTAATACCCTACTCCAGTGTGTGGTGTGGTGGATTGCCTCTGGGGCTGATGATGGACAGTACAAGGGAAGAACAGCCTCGTGGGAGGTGTTCTTGAGCTGGTGCGATGAACTGCTAGGGTTAGTTCAGTCGCCTCTCTCTCTCTTTGCTATGGTTCTACTAGATTTCCAGCCGTCCCCTCCTTCTGTGGTGGCTAGCTCTATTTATAGAGGCCCTAGGCCTCTCCCCAAATAATGAGTGGGAAGGGCGCCAACAATTGGCCATTTCGAAGGGGAACATCTAGTGCAAGTTATCCTGACCAAAGGTGGTCTTCGGCTGCCAAAAGCACTGGCGATGACGCCATCTTGGGCTCCATGGTGACCTCCGTCCTGCCGTTCGGCTAGTCTTGGTCTTGTTGCACCGGAATGGTAACCTTTGCCTGATGCCTTGGCCTGTGCTTGCCCCCTTTGCACCAAAGGGGAAATAAGGACACTGCGCAAGCCGACGCCCGCCTGGCGCCCGCCTGGTCTCGATCGTCATGGCTTGCGTCATGGGTTCCTCGTGAGGTACCCCTGCCTTGATCTCTCCGCCTCCTCACGAGCCTGCCTGATGAGGCTGCCTCTGAGGAAGCTTCCTGTCGTCCGCCCCGCGAGGCTTGGCCCCTTGCGAGGGTCTTGAGCTTGAGCTGATGAAGATGGGCCGCGCTAGGCCCCCGCTTGAGCCACGCCGCAGGCCGCAGGCAGGCAAGTCTGGGGACCCCCGTTCCCAGAACGCCGACAGTAGCCCCCGGGCCCAAGGCGCGCACGGGCTTGGCTTAACAAAGAAGCGAAGGGGCAAGCGCGAAGCGCCGTGGGCCCTAACAGCCTGTGGCCTTGGGCGCCGCGTGGCGATTGATTGGGCGTGGGCGACTGCGCTTCCCCACGACGCCTCGGCGACCGCATGACTTGATAAGTCCCTGCATGCAGAGAAACCGATCATGATTACCTGCGATCGTGGTGCACGGCGGTTGGTCTCCTCCGGCTATAAGTACGGGGCTGGGCGACCCCCTTCGGCCCGTCCCTCCTTGCTGCTCCTTTCCTTCTTCTCGATTACTCGTCGCTCCCATGGCTCCAAAGAGATTCTCGGCCGCGGAGAAAGGAAAGGCCCCCCAGGCTGGGCCTGACTCCCCTTGGCCAAGCGCAGCCGAGGCCGCCCTCGCAAGTATACCATGGTCCCCGTGGTGGCCTCCCGTGGCCATGGAGGCGGTTCCCGGCGCGGTCGTGAGCGCCTGGTTGCCGACGGGGGGCACGTCGTGGGTGTGCGCCCCCCTAGGCCACGCTTTCGCTCTGCGGAGGTGCTGCCGGAGTTCGTCGTGTGGTCGGCAGACCCATCCAGCACCAGGCTCCCGCTCCCCTGTTTCTTCGTAGATGTACTGCCGGCCAGCGCCCGGTGTGGCTTCTGGCTCCAGGTAGACGGATGCTGCAGCAGGGCCTCCTGGGCGTCGCTGGAGGTCTCCGTTTCTGGGAACGGGGCTCTGACACGCGGCTGGCAAACGTTTGCCCGCGCGCATGGCCTGAGCCGGTGGTGCACCCTGTACTTCAAGTTTGATGGCGACGCCACCCTCTACGTGAGGGTGTTCGGGGAAGACGGTCACCGTGCCGGGTGTTGCCCTGAAGACGACGGCCGCGGCCGCCTGCCCAGCCCTGGCTCTGACCAGGATGAAGATGGCGGTTGGCGTACAGGCGGCGGTGCTCGGGGTTCGCGGAGCTTCGGCAACCCCCTCTCAGGCAGCAGCTCCTCCAGCGGTGGCCGCGACCAGCCTCCTCGCCGTCGCGCCCACTTGGGTGAAGGTAGCGGGTCAGCCCGCCGTCGTGCCCCGGTGAAGCGAGAGGAGGGATCCGCCTGAGCCCCAGGAGCAGCTCGAGCCTTCGCTGTGGGTTGGCGCAGGATGAATCATGCCCGTTTTGTTTTCTTTCTTATCCTGCGCAAAAATAGTAAGTAATGTAGGGCCCCGCGGGGGCGTATTAGAACTGTTGTTGTTTAACCATCGCGCCGTTTCCGCTATTTCTACGTCGTGTTTTCGCGCCTCGCTCCCATGTGCGGGGACTATTTTAGCTCGGCAGGGCTTGGCGCGGTCCTCGCCTCTCGAGGCCGTGGCCTCCTCATGCGCTTCGTGCACTGCAAGGATCAGTAGGAGGGGTAACTTATGGTCTTAGCTGTGAGGGCGATCGGCCCAGGTCCTGCGCTCGTGTCACGATGCCCGTGGGGCACAGACTGGGAGGGGTGCTCCTGCAGAGGACTTGGATAGGAAAGCTCCAAACGATCGGGGCAGAAAACACTCGCGAGGGCGCCCGCGATCCTCCCTCGCGAGACTACACGAGAGAAAATGAGGTGAGCGAGCGAGAAAGACAAAGAGCCACAAGCCAGGAGCGCCAGCAACTCCAATAAAAACTTCAAACGAGAATAAACAAGCCAACTGCAGAAAGCAAATGGGAAAGCTGCGTCCGGCGCCTATTCTAGTCTTCGACGTCTTCTCACTAGCGCGGAGCTAAGTGCTGCCACTGGGCGTGGGCGGGAGCCCCCGAGGCCCGAGGGCGGCACTCCGGAGACTCCGGGGCATGTACAACCCCACTCATTACTACGTGAGAGTGTCACGAGCGGCGAGCTTCACAGGCATTGGCCTTCTTCACAAGCACCGGGCCTTTCTTGAAATGCGGCAGCTTCACAGGCGTTCGCCTTCTTCACAGGCTCCGGGCCTTTTCCAAAACGCAGCGGCTTCATGGGCATTCGCCTTCTTCACAGGCACCGGGCCTTTTCCAAAACGCGGCGGCTTCACAGGCATTCGCCTTCTTCACAGGCACCGGGACTTTTCCAAATCGCAGCGGCTTCACAGGCATTCGCCTTCTTCATAGGCACCGGGCCTTTTCCAAAACGCAGCGGCTTCACAGGCATTCGCCTTCTTCACAGGCACCGAGCCTTTTCCAAAACGCAGCGGCTTCACTCAGGGGTAGAACCTCCGGAGATGTTGAATGTTCCATGGGTTCTGGATGGGTACTCCCTTCGGAGTCTCCAAGCGCGCGGAGCCAGGCCTGGAAACATGAACAACCTTGAACGGGCCCTCCCACATGGGAGAGAGCTTGTGCAGCCCCTCCCTGGAGAGAACCCTTCTGAGCACGAGATCCCCTACCTCAAGGGTCCTGGGGCGGATGTTGCGGCTGTGGTATCGTCGTAGCGCCTGTTGATACCTTGCCGCTCGCAGTGCGGCTTCCCGACGGCGTTCCTCCCCCGGCACGAGATCCGTCCCCCGCAGGGCGTCCTGCTGAGCCTCGTCGAATGCCAGGACCCGTGCGGAGCGACGTCTGACCTCGTGAGGGAGAACAGCCTCCGCTCCGTAGACGAGGAAGAACGGGGTCTCGCCAGTCGGCTTGGTTGCGGTCGTGCGGATTGACCATATCACGGACTGGAGCTCGTCGTGCCAGCCCCTGCCACAGGCCTCCAGCTTATTCTTGAAGGTCCTGGCCTTGAGGCCCCTCAGGACCTCCGTGTTGGTTCGTTCGGCCTGGCCATTACTCCGGGGGTGTGCTACCGAAGCGTAGCATATCTGCGTTCCAAGGTTAGCGCAGTACGTTTTGAAGAGATTACTGGTGAATTGCGAACCGTTGTCAGTGATATGCGGTTAGGCACTCCAAACCGACTCACGAGGCCCTTGATGAACTTGACTGCCGAGCCTACCGGGATTGTGCGGACAACTTCCACCTCGGCCCACTTGGTGAACTTGTCCACAGCGACATAGAGGTAGCGATAGCCCCCTGGCATCCGAGGGAACGGGCCCAGAATGTCCAACCCCCAAACTGCGAACGACCAAGAGAGGGGTATGGTCTGCAGACCTCCCGCAGGCTGATGGATCTGTTTAGCGTGAAACTGGCAGGCCTCGCAAGCCTTCACCAGCTCAACAACGTCGCTGAGTGCTGTGGGCCAGTAGAACCCGCTGCGGAATGCCTTGCCGATGAGGGTTCGTGACGACGAGTGGTGCCCGCAGTCTCCGCTGTGTATGTCCACCAGCAGTTCCTTTCCTTGCTCCCTGGAAATACAACGTAGGGACACGTCATTTGGCCGCTTCCTGTAGAGCTCGCCATCCTGGATGCAATAAGCCGTGGCCTGCCGCGCCACATGCTCCGCCTCCTCCTCGTTTTTGGTAGAATCCCTCGCATCAGGTAGTCCCTGAGCTCTGGGATCCAACATCCCTCCTGAGGCTCCAACGCCAGGAGCAGGCATGCCCCTGATGCCGGGCCGCAGAACGGAGCTCCCGAGCCAGGAGGCTGAGGAGGCTCCTCCCTTGGTTGCACCGCGCCTGATAGCGACGGCACCACCGAGGGCTTGAAGAGCCGCTCCCCGAAGACGCCAGGTTCCTGCGACAGCTGCCTAGACGCCCTCTTGGCAATGTCGTCAGCCTCCTGATTGGTGCCGCGAGGCACATGATGCAGCTCCAGCCCCCAGAACTGTTTCTCCATCCTGCGGACTTCAGCGAGGTAAGCTTCCATGTGCTCGTCCTTCGGCTCATATATCTTGTTGGAGAAGTTGACGAGGAGCTGTGAATCGCCCTTGATAGTGAGGCGCTTTACCCCTAAGGCGATCACGGCTTTCAAGCCTGCTATCAGGCCTTCGTATTCTGCTATGTTGTTGGAGACCTTCTCTCCGTGCTGTAAGTAGAGTTGCACGGCGTAATAGAGTTTGTCCTGGGTAGGGGACACAAGCACTGCGCCAGCTCCTGCACCGTGTCGGGAGAACGCCCCATCGAAGTACACGACCCAGCCGTCCGGTGCTTCACTTCCCGGGGAAAGTGATCGGTCTTCGCCTGCCTCGAGATCCGGCGCTTCTGCCCATTCTACCATGAAATCTACAAGTGCGGCTCCCTTGATAACTCTGGTCATGCTGAAATCTAGCTGAAATGCCTGTAGCTCAATGTTCCATTCGGCGACCTTTCCATCTGAGTTGGGGCTCCTAAGCACTCTTTCCAAGGGGTATGCTGAGACGACCTTGATGGGATGTCCTTGGAAGTAGTGGCGCAGCTTGCGCGAGGCCACTAGTAGCGCGAGGAGGAGTTTTTGAGGCATGGGATACCATGCCCTTGTGTCCCGTAGCACCGTGCTGACGAAGTACACGGGGTGCTTGACGAGGTTGAGGGTGTTGGCGCTGCTTGCGTCCTCCAGAGGTCGAGGCGTCTCTGGAGACGACGGAGCCCCCGGGTTTTGGTCACCAGAAGAGGCCTCTCCTGCTCCGGGTGCATTCTCCTGCTGCGGCTGTCCCTTTCCGGCTGTGGTTGCGGCCTTCGCGTGTCCCTCCTGGCTCTGCTTTGCTTCAGTTCGGACAGTCGATGCGGCCTTGGCACAACGCTCCTCCCTGACCGCCACCAGGGTTGCGCTGGCGGAGTAGGGGGTGGCTGCAAGGTAGAGCACCAGGGGCTCCCGAGGACGTGGAGCTACCATCACTAGCGGACTGGTAAGGTACCTCTTGAGGTCTTGGAATGCCTTGTCGGCCTCTTCAGTCCATTCGAAGGGGCCCTTTTTCTTCATCAGCTTGAGGAAGGGCAGGGCTTGTTCCCCCAGCTTGGAGATGAAGCGCCCCAACGCAGTCACACGCCCGATGAGCTTCTGCATTTCTCTGAGGGTCCTCGACGGGCTCATATCTTCGACTACCTTGACCTTCTTCGGGTTGGCCTCGATGCCCCTGTGGGATATGAGGAAACCCAAGAGCTTGCCCGAGGGGACTCCAAATACGCACTTCTCCGGGTTGAGCCGTAGGTCCACTTCGTTGAGGCTGGCAAAGGTTTCTTCCAGGTCCTGTGTAACACCCCGAATATAACTTTCCCAATTTGTACTCCAACTCTTGCCGTTTCCGGCGTTAAGTTATTTTATTTTCTCGGGTTCGGGTCTTTGTCTCCGTGTGTTGTTATCGTTGTCATGCTTCTCATATCATGTCATCATGTGCATTGCATTTGCATACGTGTTCGTCTCATGCATTCAAGCATTTTCCCCGTTGTCCGTTTTGCATTCCGGTGCTTCCTTCTCCTCCGGTGGTCAATGCTAGCTTTCTTTCGTGTGTGGGGATTAAACATTTCCGGATTGGACCGAGACTTGCCAAGCGGCCTTGGTTTACTACCGGTAGACCGCCTGTCAAGTTTCGTACCATTTGGACTTCGTTTGATACTCCAACGGTTAACCGAGGGACCGAAAAGGCACCGTGTGTGTTGCAGCCCAACACCCCTCCAATTTGGCCCAAAACCCACCTAACTCTGCTCCATCACCTAGAGCGTTCGATCACGATCGCGTGTCCGAAAACCGCACCTCATTTGAACTCTCCTAGCTCCCTCTATGCCTATAAATATGACCCCCCGAAATTTCGCGGATCCCCTCTCTTCCTAACCCTAATTTTTCCACTCCGTCGCCCGCCGGACAAAAATCCCAGGCCGGACGTGTCCGGATCCGTCCGCCGCCCGCCCGCACCAGTGGCAAGCTGCCACGTGGCGCGCCGCCGCGGCTGCCGCCGAGGCCCGCGAGGCCCAGCCGGGGCCCCCGCGGCCCACTCGCCATCCGCCGCTGCCCGCTGCTTCTTCTTCGTCCACGCCGCCCGACCGCGTGCCGGCCACCACCGTCACTCCGGCCGCCGCCAAGCTGCTCCGCGCCGACGAGCTCGATGCCCGGCCTCGCCCTGCCGCCGTTCGGTCGCCCCGCCGCCTCGCCCTCGCCTCGCCGCCTCACCCTCGCCGCCCCTCGGGTCCCGAGCCCCGGGCCGACCTCCTCCTTCCTCTGGCGATCCCCGTCACAGCTCCGGTGAGGGATCCGGTGGACCTCGGATTTCGTGCGCCAGATCTAGATCCGGTGAACAGTAACCCTAGGTTGATTTTTTCCAAGTCCCAAATTCTCAGATCCAAGTGCCCCTGTTCATAGCCCTGTAACTTTGCATCCGTAGCTCCGATTCATGCATATAGCATATCAAAATGTTCATCTCAGAGAGTACATCATTTCATTCCGTTGCATCATTTTCATTTGAGTTCATCTTGATGCCCGAAATACTGTTAGAAAAGGGCTACTTGAGTTAATTGTCAGATCTGCTACTCCATTTAGCTATTTGTCATTTTTGCCATGATTATTGTGTGCATGATATGCGCTGATGCTCTACATATGTTTTGTTAAGGGTTTTGTCATCTTTCCGGAGGTGCAACCCATATATTTTTGTGATGTGTGTGGTGACTAGTGCAAGCTTGCAAAGTGGTGCACTTGGTAAATCTGTTTTCAGAGACTTAGCATTTCCACTAAGTCCTTGAGCTGTTTATCTCATGATGCCATATGTTCATGTTGTTTCCTAGTGATCCGTGCCTCTTTTGAGGATGATCAGTAAGGATGTTTTATTCATATTGTGGTGCTCTATCCATCCATGTCTTTGTTTGCATTTATGGGGCACCCTAGCTTGAGTCAATCGAGCTCTACTTTTGCTACTTTGTGAATCTGGGCAGATTGTCAACTTGTTTGCAATTTTGCCGGTGATGTTGTAGTTGATCCGTGCATGCTATGCCATTGTTCTTGCCATGTCTAGCTTGCATTTTGTGTGTTCTTGATAGATGTATGCTTATCTTTTCATGACTTGCTCCGTAGTGAGTGCATCGAGCTCGTAAACATGCCTACTTGAGTTATGTTTCAGCATGTGCCAGTTTTCACTAAGTCTGAAAATTGATTATGTTTTTGCTATGTTCACATGCTTGTTAGTATATTTTCTGATCCCTTTTGGCTCAAGGTCACTAAGGGACTTTTGTTAATCTATTTGATTAGCTCCATGCCATGTTTTACTTTGCCTTGTTCAGATCCTGTAGCATGTAGTTTTGTTGCTCCGAAGAGGGCTACTTGGTCTGAAATTCCAGACAAGTGTTAATTTCACTAAGTCTGAGATCTGTTTTCCATATGCATTCTTGCCATGCTTGTTTGAACCTGTTAATGGATGAATTGTCCATAGCTCAGTGCTAGACTTTTGTTAAGCAACTTTAATGCATCCCTGCCATGTATTTTGTTGTCATGTTTGGGTGCTGTAGCATGTTCATCTCATTGCATTTAGATGGCTACTTGCTGTAAATCACAGACCGGTGTCATATTTGAATCGCTTGCCATTTCCAAACCGTAACTCCGATTCAGGCGTTCTTTATATCGTTTTCAAGCGATTTCATCTCATCTTTCCATTAGAACACTTGGATTCCCAAGTTGAGGCCAGGTTCATGCATTCTTTTTCAAATCTTGCATATGCATCCCGCATTGCATCCCGCTTAGCATATCATCATTGCATCATATTGTTTGATCCTTGCACGTGGTTGATTGTGTCCTTATTGCTTGTTTGTCTTGTTTGGGTAGAGCTGGGAGACGAGTTCGCTAATGAGGAGCCCGTTGAGTTTGCTTTCGAGGATCCAGTCAACTCTGACAGCTTTGCAGGCAAGATGATCATACCTTCGAAATCACTACTATCTTTGCTATGCTAGTTTGCTCGCTCCTTTTCTATGCCAATGCTACGATGCCTACCACTTGCTTTCAAGCCTCCCAAATTGCCATGTCAAACCTCTAACCCTTCATGTCCTAGCAAACCATTGATTGGCTATGTTACCGCTTTGCTCAGCCCCTCTTATAGCGTTGCTAGTTGTAGGTGAAGATTGGAGACCGTTCCTTGTTGGAACATTTATTTACTTGTTGGGATACCATTATATTGCCATGTTATCTTAATGCATCTATATACTTGGTAAAGGGTGGAAGGCTCGGCCTCTCGCCTAGTGTTTTGTTCCACTCTTGCCGCCCTAGTTTCCGTCATATCGGTGTTATGTTCCCGGATTTTGCGTTCCTTACGCGGTTGGGTTATAATGGGAACCCCTTGATAGTTCGCCTTGATTAAAGCTTTTCCAGCAATGCCCAACCTTGGTTTTACCATTTGCCACCTAGCCTATTTTCCCTTGGGTTTCCGGAGCCCGAGGGTCATCTTATTTTAACCCCTCGGGCCAGTGCTCCTCTGAGTGTTGGTCCACCTGTCAGCTGCCGGTGGCCACCAGGGGCAACTCTGGGCTGGCCTACCCGTACCTAGGACAATCTGAGTGTGCCCTGAGAAAGAGATATGTGCAGCTCCTATCGGGATTTGTCGGCACATTCAGGCGGTGTTGCTGGATTAGTTTTAACCTGTCGAAGTGTCTTGAAGAACCGAGATACCGAGTCTGATCGGAACGTCTTGGGAGGAGGTCTATTCCTTCGTTGACCGTGAGAGCTTGTCATGGGCTAAGTTGGGACTCCCCTGTAGGGATTTGAACTTTCGAAAGCCGTGCCCGCGGTTATGGGCAGATGGGAATTTGTTAATGTCCGGTTGTAGATAACTTGAACCTTAACTTAATTAAAATGAATCAACCGTGTGTGTTACCGTGATGGCCTTTTCTCGGTGGAGTCCGGGAGGTGGACACGGTGTTGGAGTAATGCTTGCGCAGGTTGATCTCTAGTTTCTCGCTCGCGCTTTGCCTCCTCTTCTCGCTCTCTTTTGCAAATAAGTTAGCCACCATATATGCTAGTCGCTTGCTGCAGCTCCACATATATTTACCTTACCCTACCTATAAGCTTAAATAGTCTTGATCGCGAGGGTGCGAGATTGCTGAGTCCCTGGTGGCTCACAGATTACTATTACACCAGATGCAGGGCCTGATGATTCCGCTCCAGGTGACGCGCTGAGCTCAAGTGGGAGTTCGACGAGGACTCTCAGCGATACTATGTTTCTTTTCCTGATGATCAGTAGTGGTGCCCAGTTGGGGGTGATCGGGACCGTGTCGCATGTTGGGTTATCTTTTATTTTGGCCGTAGTCGGGCCATGAGTGTTTGAATGATGTAATGTTATTTATGTACTTGATTGACGTGGCGAGAGTGTAAGCCAACTATGTTATCCCTTTTCATTATCTATATTACATGGGATGTTTGTGATGATTGCCTGACTTGCGACATATGCCTTCAATGCGATTATGCCTCTAAGTCGTGCCTCGACACATGGGAGCTATAGTCGCATCGAGGGTGTTAGAAGTTGGTAATCAGAGCCTTCCCCGACCTTAGGAGTCCCATTGCTTGATCGTTTTTAGCAGCCGAGTTGTGTCTAGAAAAATGTTTTGAGTCATTTAGGAATTATATATCGGAGAGTTTAGGAATTCTTTTTTACTTCCCAGTCTCCTCATCGCTCTGGTAAGGCATCCTGACGTAGAGTTTTGACTCTTCTCTTCTCAAATTTCGCTAATTTTTTTTAGGATCACGCGGGTATATTGGAATCGTTCCGATGGTTTTATGATGAGAACATTGTCTTGGTGCCTCCTGTCAGGGGTTTAGTGGAAGTGTCCCGAGGAGTTGAGCTCTAAGGTGTTGTCATCATAATTTTATCGTTACAATTCTGGAATACCTGAGTTTAGTATGCCGACATCGAAAATCTATTCTATGCAGTTCGTTGGTGAGATAACCTCGACGCCACCTAGTACTGGGGCGGGAGTTCGGGGGTATCGCCATAACTTGTATAACGGATGCTTTTCGAAGGTTGAGGTAGATGGTTTCCGAAGTTTTTTCTTGGTTATGTGTTGAAGGATGGATACAGCTGGATGTAGGATTTGCTAGATTTGGGTGAGATATTATGCTTCCCCTGTATCCCCAACACCTGATTGCATAACCGGAAAGGTTCGGGAGTTTCATAGGTGGGAATTCTTGTAGCTCTAGTTCTTCTTCCACGAATATTGGTTTGAGATTGGGATTTCTTACCGATTATTCGTTCTTGATCCGTACCTTGTTGATTTATTTCTCTACCTTAATTCTTCGTGGCTTCTCAATTTATGGATATGTGACCATTTCAAGAGGAATGCATTCGTTCATTTTGTTCGGATGTGAAGGCTTTATGTTGCAATTTTTCATTCCGTTGGATTCAGCTTCATTTTATCTGTCTATGTGCTAACGGTGGTCAACCTCTTCAGGATGGCTCCCGCTAAGAGCACCAGTCAGAATCAGAATCAAGATCCGCCACCTCCTCCACCTCCTCCGGAGGCATGGCAAGCTGTGATGGCCGCAACCAATGCAAACACACAGTTGATCATGCAAATTCTCCAAGAGCGCAATCAAGGCAACCAAGGGAATCAAGGCAACAATCAGAATCACTTTGCTACACTCAACCAGTTCCTTGCTAATGGGCCAAAGACTTTCAGCAATTGTGTTGAGGCAACCGATGCTGACGATTGGCTCGTGGATCTGTGCAAGCATTTCGAGTGCAGTAACGTTAGGTCTGAGGACTTTGTCAAGTTCGCTTCCTTCCAACTCAAAGATCAAGATGTAGAATGGTTCCAGCAGTACAAGGATTCCAGAGGTGGTCGTGTTATCAAGTGGGATGAATTCCGTCAAGATTTCCGAGCTCATCATATTCCTCAGAGCGTGGTTGAAAGTAAGCGTGAGGAATTCCGCAACCTGAAGCAAGGCTCTTTGTCTGTCTATGACTACAACAAGTTGTTTCAGAAGCTCGCCCGCTTTGCCAAGCAGGACGTACCTGATGAGAAGGGCATGATATACCAATTCAGGGGTGGTCTCAGAGAAGAAATTCAGCTAGCTCTTGTTCTCTTTGAGCCCTTGAGGTACGATGAGTTCTACAACATGGCACTGAAGCAAGAGGCCGCTCAGTTGAGGTGGTGATGCTTCCAAGAAGCGAGTCAGAGATGTTACTCCTTCCTCTACTCAAGTGGCCAAGCAGCAGAAGTATTGGCTTCCTCCTCCTCCGTTTCGTCAGCCGTATCAGAAAAAGAGCAAAGGTGGCAGTGGTTCTTCCCACCCACCCAACCCTGGCTTTCAGAACAAGACTTCGTCTCAAGCTCCAAGATCGAGTGCTCCGTATCACCGTCCGCTTTCGGAGGTCACGTGCAACAAGTGCCAACAGAAGGGTCACTATGCCAACAAGTGTTTCAATCAGAGGCGTCTTCCTCCTCCTCCTCCTGTCAGATCGGCAAGTACAACTGTGGTCAAGCATAACCCCAAGCACGCCAAGGTCAATTTGATGAATGCAGCTCAGGCAGAGGACTCGTCAGCTGTCATCATGGGTAACCTCCCTGTTAATGATATTCCAGCTAAAGTTCTTTTTGACACTGGTGCATCGCATTGTTTCATCTCGAGACCGTTTACATCTAGGCATGAATTGGTTTCACAAGTTTTGCCTAGTCCTTTAGCAGTTGTCTCTCTCGGTAAGCGCATGCATGCTAACTCCATCGTTCCGGATGTTACTATCACCTTGGGCCACTACAAGTTTCTGGCTTCTCCAACGGTTCTTGGTGACTCGGATATTGATCTTATTCTTGGAATGTATTGGCTTTCTAAGCACAAGGCACATCTTGATTGTGCAGCCAGGCAGATTCAATTGACTCATTCGTCTAAGGATGTAATTGTCTTTGCCACTCGGGATAATACCATCCGTCTGTTTTCTCTCAACGAGAAGGGTGAACTGGATGCTATCTCGCAAATTCCAGTCGTTTGCGAATATCAAGACGTCTTTCCAGAAGAGCTTCCAGGAATGCCTCCGCACCGGCCAGTCGAATTCGTTATTGATCTTGAGCCCGGCACAGAACCCGTGTGCAAGCGTCCTTACAAGCTCGGACCTGAAGAGTTCAAGGAGCTGAAGAAGCAACTCGATATTCAAGAAAGAATGGGTCTCATCCGGCCTAGTTCTTCTCCGTGGGGTTGTGGTGTTCTTTTTGTGAAGAAGAAGGATGGAACGGACCGACTTTGTGTTGATTACCGTCCATTGAACAAGAAGACCATCAAGAACAAATACCCACTTCCCAACATCAATGAGCTGTTCGAACAACTCAAAGGAGCCCAAGTATTCTCCAAGCTTGATCTCCGTATGGGTTATCATCAGATTCGAATCCGTGAGCAAGATATTCCCAAGATGGCTTTTAGGACAAGCTATGGTTCATATGAATACACTGTCATGTCTTTTGGCCTCGTCAACGCTCCTCCGACGTTCTCTCGCATGATGAACTTCATCTTCAACGCCTACACCAATGACTTCGTTTTGGTCTATCTCGACGACATTCTGGTTTTCTCGAAGAACAAGGAAGATCATGCCAAGCACTTGCGTTTGGTGCTTGATAAGCTCAGAGAACATCAGTTCTACGCCAAGTTCTCCAAGTGCGAATTTTGTCTCGATGAGGTTCTTTATCTTGGTCATATCATCTCTGCCAAGGGCATTGCCATGAATCCTGAGAAGGTGTCTGCAATTGTGAATTGGGAACCTCCTTAGAACGTGAAGCAACTCCGTAGCTTCCTCGGTCTCGCAAGCTATTGTCGAAGATTCGTTGAAAACTTTTCTAAGATCGCGAATCCTCTCTCAAATCTTCTTCAGAAGCATGTCAAGTACGTTTGGTCTCCGGAGTGTGACATTGCTTTCAACACTTTGAAAGACAAATTGATCACTGCTCCAGTTCTGACTCCGCCTGATGAATCCAAGCCGTATGAGGTCTTTTGTGATGCCTCTCTCCAAGGTCTCGGTGCAGTATTGATGCAAGAGAAGAAAGTTGTTGCTTATACCTCTCGCCAGTTGAAGCCTAATGAGAAGAACTACCCCACTCATGATCTCGAGTTGGTGGCAGTTGTACATGCTCTGTTGACTTGGAGACATCTTCTATTGGGAAGAAAAGTGGACATTTTCACTGATCACAAGAGTCTCAAGTACATCTTTACTCAGCCTAATCTCAACCTCAGGCAAACTCGATGGGTCGAAATGATTCAAGAGTATAATCCGAGTATTGAGTATACTCCAGGCAAGGCCAATGTGATTGCTGACGCTTTGAGCAGGAAAGCATATTGCAACAGTCTGATTCTCAAGCCTTATCAACCTGAGCTTTGTGAAGCTTTCCGCAAACTTAATCTGCAAGTTGTTCCTCAAGGTTTCCTCGCCAACCTTCAAGTCTCTCCTACCTTGGAAGACCAGATTCGCCAAGCTCAGCTTCTTGACGCTATGGTGAAAAAGGTGAAGATTGGGATTGCCAAGAGTCAACCCAAGTACAAGTGCTACCGCCTTGATGACAAGGACACTCTCTTCTTCGAGGATCGTATTGTTGTGCCCAAAGGTGACCTTCGTAAAGTGATCATGAACGAGGCTCACAATTCTCTCCTCTCCATCCACCCTGGGAGCACGAAGATGTATCAGGACCTCAAGCAGGCTTATTGGTGGACTCGAATGAAGCGCGAGATTGCTCAATTCATGAATGAATGTGATGTCTGCAGAAGAGTGAAGGCAAAACACCAAACACCAGCGGGTCTCCTCCAACCTCTTGCCATTCCAGAATGGAAGTTTGACCACATTGAAATGGACTTCGTGACTGGGTTTCCAAAGTCCAAGCGTGGCAATGATGCTATATTCGTTGTCATCGACAAACTCACCAAAGTGGCTCATTTTCCGCCTATCAAAGAGTCGATCACTGCAGCTCAATTGGCGGAACTCCATACCTCTCGAATTGTCTCTCTGCACGGTATCCCACAGGTGATCTCTTCAGACCGTGGTAGCATCTTTACTTCCAAGTTTTGGGATTCTTTTTAGAAGGCCATGGGCACCAACATCCACTTCAGCACAGCTTTCCATCCTCAAACTAGCGGTCAAGTCGAGTGTGTCAACCAGATTCTTGAAGATATGCTCAGGGCTTGTGTGATCTCCTTCGGCATGAAGTGGGAGGATTGTCTTCCTTATGCTGAATTCTCCTACAACAACAGTTTTCAAGCAAGTTCGGGCAAGGCCCCATTTGAAATTCTGTATGGCAGGAAGTGCCGTACCCCTCTCAACTGGTCTGAAACCGGTGAACGTCAGCTTTTGGGTAATGACTTAATCTCAGAGGCAGAAGTAATGTGCAAAGTCATTCGTGATAACCTCAAAGCAGCCCAATCCCGCCAGAAGAGCTACTATGATAGTAAGCACCGTGATTTGGCTTTCGAGATCGGAGATCATGTTTACCTCCGCATTTCTCCTATGAAAGGTACTCATCGCTTCGTTATCAAAGGGAAGCTTGCCCCTAGATACGTGGGATCTTTCAAGATTGTCAGCAAGAGAGGCGATCTCGCCTATCAACTCGAGCTTCCTTCAAACTTTGCAAATGTTCATGATGTGTTCCATGTCTCTCAGCTCCGAAAGTGCTTCAAGACTCCTGATCGCACCGTCAACTTCGAGGACATTGAGCTCCAAGAAGATCTCTCCTATCGTGGGGACCCAGTTGCTATTCTTGAAGAGAGTGAACGCAAGACTCGCAATAAGTCAACCAAATTTCTCAAAGTCAAGTGGTCACACCATTCCGACCGTGAAGCTACCTGGGAATGTGAGGATCACCTCCGTTCTGAGTACCCGGCGTTCTTTCAGTCCTAGATCTCGGGACGAGATCCTTTCGTAGTGGTGGAGTGTTGTAACACCCCGGATATAACTTTCCCAATTGTACTCCAACTCTTGCCGTTTCTGGCGTTAAGTTATTTTATTTTCTCGGGTTCGGGTCTTTGTCTCCGTGTGTTATTATCATTGTCATGCATCTCATATCATGTCATCATGTGCATTGCATTTGCATACGTGTTCGTCTCATGCATTCGAGCATTTTCCCCGTTGTCCGTTTTGCATTCCGGCGCTTCGTTCTCCTCCGGTGGTCAATTCTAGCTTTCTTTCGTGTGTGGGGATTAAACATTTCCAGATTGGACCGAGACTTGCCAAGCGGCCTTGGTTTACTACCGGTAGACCGCCTGTCAAGTTTCGTACCATTTGGACTTCGTTTGATACTCCAACGGTTAACCGAGGGACCGAAAAGGCACCGCATGTGTTGCAGCCCAACACCCCTCCAATTTGGCCCAAAACCCACCTAACTCTGCTCCATCACCTAGAGCGTTCGATCACGATTGCGTGGCCGAAAACCGCACCTCATTTGGACTCTCCTAGCCCCCTCTATGCCTATAAATAGGACCCCCCCGAAATTTCGCGGATCCCCTCTCTTCCTAACCCTAATTTTTCCACTCCGTCGCCCGCCAGACAAAAATCCCAGGCCGGACGTGTCCGGATCCGTCTGCCGCCCGCCCGCACCAGTGGCAAGCTGCCACATGGCGCGCCGCCGCCGTCGAGGCCCGCGAGGCCCAGCCGGGGCCCCCGCGGCCCACTCGCCATCTGCCGCCGCCCGCTGCTTCTTCTCCGTCCGCGCCGCCCGACCGCGCGCCGGTTACCGCCTTCACTCCGGCCGTCGCCAAGCTGCTCCGCGCTGGCGAGCTCGACGCCCGGCCTCGCCCCGCCGCCGTTCGGTCGCCCCGCCGCCTCGCCCTCGCCTCGCCGCCTCACCCTCGCCGCCCCTCGGGTCCCGAGCCCCAGGCCGGCCTCCTCCTTCCTCCGGCGATCCCCGTCGCAGCTCCGGCGAGGGATCCGGTGGACCTCGGATTTCGTGCGCCAGATCTAGATCCGGTGAACAGTAACCCTAGGTTGATTTTTTCCAAGTCCCAAATTCTCAGATCCTAGTGCCCCTGTTCATAGCCCCGTAACTTTGCATCCGTAGCTCCGATTCATGCATGTAGCATATTAAAATGTTCATCTCAGAGAGTACATCATTTCATTCCATTGCATCATTTTCATTTGAGTTCATCTTGATGCCCGAAATGCTGTTAGAAAAGGGCTACTTGAGTTAATTGTCAGATCTGCTACTCCATTTATCTATTTGTCATTTTTGCCCTGATTATTGTGTGCATGATATGCCCTGATGCTCTACATATGTTTTGTTAAGGGTTTTGTCATCTTTCCGGAGGTGCAACCCATATATTTTTGTGATGTGTGTGGTGACTAGTGCAAGCTTGCAAAGTGGTGCACTTGGTAAATCTGTTTTCAGAGACTTAGCATTTCCACCAAGTCCTTGAGCTGTTTATCTCATGATGCCATATGTTCATGTTGTTTCCTAGTGATCCGTGCCTCTTTTGAGGATGATCAGTAAGGATGTTTTATTCATATTGTGGTGCTATATCCATCCATGTCTTTGTTTGCATTTATGGGGCATCCTAGCTTGAGTCAATCGAGCTCTACTTTTGCTACTTTGTGAATCTGGGCAGATTGTCAACTTGTTTGCAATTTTGCCGGTGATGTTGTAGTTGATCCATGCATGCTATGCCATTGTTCTTGCCATGTCTAGCTTGCATTTTGTGTGTTCTTGATAGATGTATGCTTATCTTTTCATGACTTGCTCCGTAGTGAGTGCATCGAGCTCGTAAACATGCCTACTTGAGTTATGTTTCAGCATGTGCCAGTTTTCACTAAGTCTGAAAAATGATTATGTTTTTGCTATGTTCACATGCTTGTTAGTATATTTTCTGATCCCTTTTGGCTCAAGGTCACTAAGGGACTTTTGTGAAGCTATTTGACTAGCTCCATGCCATGTTTTACTTTTCCTTGTTCAGATCCTGTAGCATGTAGTTTTGTTGCTCCGAAGAGGGCTACTTGGTCTGAAATTCCAGACAAGTGTTAATTTCACCAAGTCTGAGATCTGTTTTCCATATGCATTTTTGCCATGCTTGTTTGAACCTGTTGATGGATGAATTGGCCGTAGCTCAGTGCTAGACTTTTGTTAAGCAACTTTAATGCATCTATGCCATGTATTTTTTTGTCATGTTTGGGTGCTGTAGCATGTTCATCTCATTGCATTTAGATGGCTACTTGCTGTAAATCGCAGACCGGTGTCATATTTGAATCGCTTGCCATTTCCAAACCGTAACTCCGATTCCGGCGTTCTTTATATCGTTTTCAAGCGATTTCATCTCATCTTTCCAGTGGAATACTTGGATTCCCAAGTTGAGGCCAGTTTCATGCACTCCTTGTCAAATCTTGCATATGCATCCCGCATTGCATCCCGCTTAGCATATCATCATTGCATCATATTGTTTGATCCTTGCACGTGGTTGATTGTGTCCTTGTTGCTTGTTTGTCTTGTTTGGGTAGAGCCGGGAGACGAGTTCGCTAACGAGGAGCCCGTTGAGTTTGCTTTCGAGGATCCAGTCAACTCTGACAGCTTTGCAGGCAAGATGATCATACCCTTGAAATCACTACTATCTTTGCTATGCTAGTTTGCTCGCTCCTTTGCTATGCCAATGCTACAATGCCTACCACTTGCTTTCAAGCCTCCCAAATTGCCATGTCAAACCTCTAACCCTTCATGTCCTAGCAAACCGTTGATTGGCTATGTTACCGCTTTGCTCAGCCCCTCTTATAGCGTTGCTAGTTGCAGGTGAAGATTGGAGACCGTTCCTTGTTGGAACATTTATTTACTTGTTGGGATACCATTATATTGCCATGTTATCATAATGCATCTATATACTTGGTAAAGGGTGTAAGGCTCGGCCTCTCGCCTAGTGTTTTGTTCCACTCTTGCCGCCCTAGTTTCCGTCATATCGGTGTTATGTTCCCGGATTTTGCGTTCCTTAGCGGTTGGGTTATAATGGGAACCCCTTGATAGTTCGCCTTGATTAAAGCTTTTCCAGCAATGCCCAACCTTGGTTTTACCATTTGCCACCTAGCCTCTTTTTCCCTTGGGTTTCCGGAGCCCGAGGGTCATCTTATTTTAACCCCCCCCCCCAGGCCAGTGCTCCTTTGAGTGTTGGTCCACCTGTCAGCTGCCGGTGGCCACCAGGGGCAACTCTGGGCTGGCCTACCCGTACCTAGGACAATCTGAGTGTGCCCTGAGAAAGAGATATGTGCAGCTCCTATCGGGATTTGTCGGCACATTCAGGCGGTGTTGCTGGATTAGTTTTAACCTGTCGAAGTGTCTTGAAGAACCGAGATACCGAGTCTGATCGGAATGTCTTGGGAGGAGGTCTATTCCTTCGTTGACCGTGAGAGCTTGTCATGGGCTAAGTTGGGACTCCCCTGCAGGGATTTGAACTTTCGAAAGCCGTGCCCGCGGTTATGGGCAGATGGGAATTTGTTAATGTCCGGTTGTAGATAACTTGAACCTTAACTTAATTAAAATGAATCAACCGTGTGTGTTACCAGGATGGCCTCTTCTCGGCGGAGTCCGGGAGGTGGACACCATGTTGGAGTAATGCTTGCGCAGGTTGCTCTCTAGTTTCTCGCTCGCACTTTGCCTCCTCTTCTCGCTCTCTTTTGCGAATAAGTTAGCCACCATATATGCTAGTCGCTTGCTGCAGCTCCACATATATTTACCTTACCCAACCTATAAGCTTAAATAGTCTTGATCGTGAGGGTGGAGATTGCTGAGTCCCTGTGGCTCACAGATTACTATTACACCAGATGCAGGTCCAGATGATTCCGCTCCAAGTGACGCGCTCGAGCTCAAGTGGGAGTTCGACGAGGACTCTCAGCGATACTATGTTTCTTTTCCTGATGATCAGTAGTGGTGCCCAGTTGGGGGTGATCGGGACCATGTCGCTTGTTGGGTTGTCTTTTAATTTGGCGCCGTAGTCGGGCCATGAGTGTTTGGATGATGTATGTTATTTATGTACTTGATTGACGTGGCGAGTGTAAGCCAACTATGTTATCCCTTTTCATTATCTATATTACATGGGATGTTTGTGATGATTGCCTGACTTGCGACATATGCCTTCAATGCGATTATGCCTCTAAGTCGTGCCTCGACACGTGGGAGCTATAGTTGCATCGAGGGTGTTACATCCTGTATCAGGGTTCTTGCCTCACGAGACTTCACCACAATGTCATCGACGTAAGCTTCAGCGTTCCTCCCGAGCTGCCGACCTAAGGCGATGTGCATCAGCCGCTGAAAGGTCACGCCTGCGTTGCGCAGCCCAAACGGCATGCACGTATAGCAGTACACTCCACACGGGGTCAGGAAAGCTGTCTTCTCCACGTCTTCTACCGCCATCTTGATCTGGTGATAGCCCGAGAAGGCATCCAGGAAGCACAATAGGTCACACTCTGTGGTGGAGACGACTATCTGGTCGATGCGAGGGAGTGGAAATGGATCCTGCGGGCAGGCCATGTTGAGGTTGGTGAAGTCGATGCACATGCGCTCTTTCCCCCTTTCTTTGGCACGACAACAGGATTAGCCAGCCAATCGGGGTAGCGGACCTCGCGGATAACCCCTGCCGCCTCTAGCTTCTGGGTCTCTTGAACGATGAAAGCCTGTTTCTCAGTAGACTGCCGCCTTGCCTTTTGCTTCACGGGGCGTACATTGGGGCACACATTGAGGTGATGCTCAATCACTTCCCTTGGGACCCCCGCTAACTGATCTGGTTCCCACGCGAACACCTTCTTGTTCGCACGCAGGAACCTGATTAGGGCCTTCTCCTGCTCGGGCTTGAGGTTGGCCCCTATGGTGAAGGTGGCGCCAGTGGACCCGTCCTCGTCGACTGGTACTTGCTTGGTTTCCGCCTTGTCTTGGGTGAACATCTGCTTCTTTTTAGCCGGCGCAGCCCCCTTGGGCTCAAGGGCGTCGGTGCTAGTGGGCTGCGCCACCGCGGCTACCCTGAAAACAAGCCAGAGCACCTGCAGCGCATCCCTTGTGTCTCCTGACACGGTGAGGGCGCCGCTGCTCCCGGGCATCTTCATGAGGTTGTACGCCAGGTGAGTTGCCGCCATGAACCGAGCCAAGGCCGGATAGCCCAGGATGGCGTTGTAGGGGAGGCCGATAGGGGCGATGTCGAAGTCGATCAGCTCCGTGCGGAAGTTATCGCAGGTGTCGAAGGTCACTGGGAGGCGGTGGAACCGGCTCCGATGCCCGAGAAAGGCTTGCTGGGTTGGAGCCGCTCCAGCGGCACGTGGAGTAGGCTGAAGGCCTCCACCGAGAGCACGTTGAGGCCGGCACCACCATCGATGAGGGTCCTGGTGACGGCTACCTGGCAGATGGTGGGGGTGCACAGCATCGGGAGCGCGCTCGAACCAATGGGGTTGAAGGGGTGGTCCTCCGAGTCGAAGGTTAGATTGGCCTCGGGCGCCACCCAGCCCGGGGGGGCTTCTTGGCGCCTGGAGGCGGTGCTGATCCGGCGGGCGAACGGCTTGACGTGATGACTCGAGGGTGGTGCCTGGGAGCCACCCAGGAGAGCCACGACGATGGGTGGCGCTGGTGCGGCGAAACGGGCGAGGAAGAGGTCACGCAGCTCCTCCCAGGAGGTGACAGAGGCCGTCGGCAGGTAGAGGAGCCACACGCGCGGGATGCCGGTGAGGGCCATGGGTAACCAGTTGGCCATCACCCGATCGTCGCCATCGGCTCCGAGGACGGCCTCCTCGTACGCCAGCAGGAAAATCATCGGGTCCGTCGCGCCGTCGTAGCGCGGCGGCATCTCGGGCCTGAACTTGCGCGGCCACTTCACTTGCCGCAAGACGGGGCCAAGGCCCGGAGCCCCCTAGCCCCAGTGCCGGCATCCGTTGCTGGAGCGGGCGGCGCGTTGTCCGCCATGAGGGCGGGATGCGATGTCGGGGGAGAGCGGGTCGTTAGGAGGGAGGACTCTGGCGCACCCCTACCTGGCGCGCCAAATGTCGGGTTTCGGGTTCCGGCAGACCCTTGAGGTTCGAACACTGGGGTGCGCGCGGAGATCTCTCGCCTACCGATCTACGTCCAATCCTCTCATGCGAACTAAGATGAAAACGATGAACAACACAAGGGACACGATGTTTATACTGGTTCGGACCACCGTTGTGGTGTAATACCCTACTCAAGTGTGTGGTGTGGTCGATTGCCTCTGGGGCTGATGATGGACAGTACAAGGGAAGAACAGCCTCGCGAGAGGTGTTCTTGAGCTGGTGCAATGAACTGCTAGGGTTAGTTCAGTCGCCTCTCTCTCTCTCTCTCTTTGCTATGGTTCTACTAGATTTCCAGCCGCCCCCTCCTTCTGTGGTGGCTAGCTCTATTTATAGAGGCCCTGGGCCTCTCCCCAAAGAATGAGCGGGAAGGGCGCCAACAATTGGCCATTTCGAAGGGGAACATCTAGTGCAAGTTATCCTGACCAAAGGTGGTCTTCGGCTGCCAAAAGCACTGGCGATGACGCCATCTTGGGCTCCATGGTGACCTCCGTCCTGCCGTTCGGCTGGTCTTGGTCTTGTTGCACCGGAATGGTAACCTTTGCCTGATGCCTTGGCCTGTGCTTGCCCCCTTTGCACCAAAGGGGAAATAAGGACACTGCGCAAGCCGACGCCCGCCTGGCGCCCGCCTGGTCTCGATCGTCATGGCTTGCGTCATGGGTTCCTCGTGAGGTACCCCTGCCTTGATCTCTCCGCCTCCTCACGAGCCTGCCTGATGAGGCTGCCTCTGAGGAAGCTTCCTGTCGTCCGCTCCGTGAGGCTTGGCCCCTCGCGAGGGTCTTGAGCTTGAGCTGATGAAGATGGGCCGCCCTGGGCCCCGCTTGAGCCACGCCGCAGGCCGCAGGCAGGCAAGTATGGGGACCCCCGTTCCCAGAACACCGACATATATCACGACGCAGTTCATACGAGTCTTGTCTGCTGTATTCGGCCTGGCCGGATTTGCTTTTAGTATATCCGGCGTGACGGTCGTCGTCACTCATTGGGGCGCGCCCCCGTGATCCATAGATCGATCTTGCATGTCCTGTTTTGTTTTCCAATACGTCTCACAGGTCCTGCGTGTTGCCCCGGGCCTTGGTATTTTTGTTTGACTGGCGACGGGGTGCGGGCTGGACTTCGGCCTGATATGCCGCTTTGTCTCGGACACGAGGTGGTCGGTCAGCCGCATCATACGCTGGGAGCGTAGGCCTTAATGCTTCCTCCTCGAGTTGGGGTAGCAACCTGCGCTTTGGGTAACTTTTGATTGGGCGTTTGGGTTCGTATTCCTCGGCCGCCAGGACCTCAGTCCATCTATCCGCTAGTAGATCTTGGTCAGCTTGAAGCTGTTGTTGCTTTTTCTTCAGGCTTTTTGCTATGGCTATAAGCCGGCGCTTGAAGCACTCTTGTTCGGCAGGATCCTCAGGCACGATAAATCCGTCGTCGCCGAGGCTCACCTCACCTTCGAAGAGAGGCATGTAATTGTCATCCTCTGATTCTCCGTCTACTGCCTGTTCCTTAGGGCTGGCTTGCCCATCCTCCCGCTCGAGGCCTGGCTGGAGGGGATTGTCTTCGTCTTCGGCGCTATCCGCAGCGTTATTGTCTCTTGTGCCGGTATCGCCGTTTTTTCTATGGCGGGGCTTAGAGCGGCGCCGTTGACGCCGGTTCTTAGATTGCTTCTCGGGGGGATTATCCTCTGTTGCCTTATTGCCATCGCTTTCTTTGGGGGTGTCCACCATGTATATATCATATGATGAGGTGGCAGTCCAGCGCCCTGTGGGCGGTGGTTCCTATTCTTCTCCTACATCGTCGTCCATACCGTCGATGTCTTCGGAGCCAAAATCAAGCATGTCGGTTAAGTCTTCGACAGTGGCTATTAAGTGGGTGGTGGGTGGGGAATGAATTTCTTCGTCGTCCGCTTCCCACTCAAGCCGGACATAGTTAGGCCAAGGGTCTCCTGAGAAGGAGAGAGATTTCAATGAATTTAGCAAGTCGCCCAAGGGCGAGTGCTGAAAGATATCCGCGGAGGAAAAATCCATGATCGGCGCCCAATCAGATTCGATAGGCATGGACGCAGGCGGTTTGGAGCCCGTGGCCGGGGACGAATCCAAGGATCCGGCAACACAGGTCTCGTAGGGGGTGAAGTCAGTATTCGGCTCTATCGCCGCTGAGTGTGCGGCCTCCGTGGCAGGGTCTATCCACCCGTCCTTGGACGGCACGATCTGCTTCAGATTGAGGACCGGAGTTGCCATAGGTGTGATCTCCCGAACACCGTCCGGCGGCAGAGCTAAGTCATGCTCGTTGTGACTGTGCGGCGCACCTGACATGGGCTCGAATCCGTCGAAGATGAAGTCTCCGTGGATGTCAGCAGTATAGTTTAAGTTTCCGAATCTGACCTGACGGCCAGGGGCGTAGCTCTCGATCTGCTCCAGATGGCCAAGCGTGTTGGCCCGCAGTACGAAGCCGCCGAATACGAAGATCTGCCCGGGGAGAAAAACCTCACCCTGGATCGCATCGTTGCCGATGATCTAAGGAGCCATCAAGCCTTATGGCGACGACACAGTGGAACTTTCAGTGAAACCACCAATGTCGGTGTCAAAATCGGCGGATCTTGGGTAGGGGGTCCCGAACTATGCATCTAAGGCGGATGGTAACAGGAGGCAGGGGACACGATGTTTACCCAGGTTCGGGCCCTCTTGATGGAGGTAATACCCTACTTCCTGCTTGATTGATCTTGATGATATGAGTATTACAAGAGTTGATCTACCACGAGATCGTAGAGGCTAAACCCTAGAAGCTAGCCTATGATTCTGATTACTCTTTTCCTACGGACTAAACCCTTCGGTTTATATAGACACCGGATGGGCTAGGGTTACACAGAGTCGGTTACAAGGGAGGAGATCTACATATCCGAATTGCCAAGCTTGCCTTCCACGCAAATGAGAGTCCCACCCGGACACGGGACGAAGTCTTCAATCTTGTATCTTCATAGTCCAACAGTCCGGCCAAAGTATATAGTCCGGTAGTCCGAGGACCCCCTAATCCAGGACTCCCTTAGGCCCCCCTTTTCTTCCTTCCCCCCAAGGGGGGAGTCGCTTTCTTCCTCCTCCTCGTCATCGTCTTCGGCAGCCGAAGAGTGAGTCTCGTCTTCGGAAGTCACATCCGCAGCGCCTTTTCGGCGAAGGCCACTTCGGGCCCCCTTGGCCGTTTTCTTGGCCTTCTTCTCTGGCACACCATAAGGCGCCGGAAACAGTATCTTCGTTGGAAGTGGGGTTTCTTGGTCTTCGGGCAGTGGAGCCGGACAGTTAATCCGCCCCGCTATGTCGATCTAGGCCTAAAAAATTGATAGTAAGGCTTAGACTACTTCTCAAAATATGCCAGCAAAGGCTATACCTTGAAAACATGAAAGAACTTACCAAATTAGCCCGGCATTTTAAGCTAAGCCCGCGATCCTCGATCGTAGGCGGTGGTGTCTCGCCGGCCTTGAAGAGCACTTTCCAGATGTCTTCGTGCATCATGCTGAAGAGCTCTAGCAGCGTCTGGTGCTTGGCCGGATCGAACTCCCACAAATAGCAAGTCCGGCGTTGGCACGGAAGGATCCGGCAAATGAGCATAACCTGGATCATGTTGAAAAGTTTTATTCTCTTGGTTATCATGTTCTGGACGCACGTTTGGAGCCCAGTTAGCTCGTTCGAAGAACCCCAGGTTAGACCCTTCTCTTGCCAGGAGGTGAGCCGCATCAGAACTCCGGATCAGAATTCAGGGGCCGTCGCCCAGTCGGTGTCGCGTGGCTCGGTGATGTAGAACCACCCCGACTGCCACCCCTTCACGTCTCCACAAAGGAGCCTTCAGGCCATGTGACATTAGGCACATTGCCCACCATAGCGCCTCTGCACTCTACTTGTTGGCCTCTCATCACCTTCGGCTTTACATTAAAGGTCTTCAGCCATAGGCCGAAGTGAGGTGGGATACGTAGAAAGGCCTCGCAAATGACTATAAATGCCGAGATGTTGAGGATAAAGTTGGGGGCTAGATCATGGAATTCCAGCCCGTAGTAAAACATCAGTCCACGGACAAACGGGTGGAGAGGGAATCCCAGCCCGCGGACGAAATGTGTGAGAAACACAACCCTCTCATGGGGCTCTGGGGTAGGGACGATCTGTCCCTTGGCCGGGAGACGGTGAACGATCTCCTTGGCTAGATATCCGGCCTCTTGGAGCTCCTTGATGTCTTTCTTCTTAACAAAGGAGGCCATCCACTTGCCTCTAGCTCCGGATCCGGACATGGTTGGAGTGCTTTCTCCTGCGGGGGATGCTAGATCTTGGGCGCTGGAGCTCAAGAATGGATGGGCAGAGGAAGGAGAAGGCGTGGGTGAATGAGGACAAATCCTTATCCCCTTATAAAGGCCGCGAATGTCAAACGCCTTCCTACTCGCCTTAAAACTCGCCTACTCCCAAGGGCTGTGTAAACGGCATGGATGGGATATCCACGCCCGTATTGATGAGGATCCCGCAATAAGGGGACACAATCTCTGCTTTAACAAGGCGTGCCAATGGAAATCGCATCTCGAAACACGGGATGGCAGACAAAACGGTTCGATATGGTGACCGGGCAGACGTGATGTCATGTTGTAAAAAAAAATGTCAGCAGATTGGACTCGTGGAATATTATATTCTCTCCATGGTTGTGTGTGGTGTGTGTTACAGGTCCGGACACGTTGATACGTCTGAAGACTATCTTGGATTTTGGAGGAAGGAACCCGCCTTGCAATGCCAAAGACAGATCTACGTGCCGGATACGTTGTCATTGAAGCCAGGTTCAGGGGCTACTAAGGGAGTCCTGGACTAAGGGGTCCTCGGGCATTCGGCCTATTAGCCATGGGCCGGACTGATGGGCTGTGAAGATACGAAGATCGAAGACTGCACCCGTGTCCGGATGGGACTCTCCTTGGCGTGGAAGGCAAGCTTGGAGACCAAATATGTAGATTCCTTTCTTTGTAACCGACCTTGTGTAACCCTAGATCCTCCCGGTGTCTATATAAACCGGAGGACTTAGTTCGGAGGAGGGAGACATTACCATAGCCATACAAGCTAGACCTCTAGGGTTTAGCCATTACGATCTCGTGGTAGATCAACTCTTGTAATACTCATATTCATCAAGATCAATCAAGCAGGACGTAGGGTATTACCTCCATAGAGAGGGCCCGAACCTGGGTAAAACATTGTGTCCCCTGTCTCCTGTTACCATCGACCTTAGACACACAGTTCGGGACCCCCTATCCGAGATCCACCGGTTTTGACACCGACAGGGGCCACCTGCCATCCGCAAGGGTGGAGGGCGCGCCCTACCCCTAGGCGTGCCCCCCGTACTTGTGGGCCACCTGGCAGGGCCCCGGTGCTCATCTTCTGCTATATGGTGTGTTTTGACGTGGAAAAAATCATGATGAAGCACCGCCGTCTCGAGACGGAACCTGGGCAGAACCAATCTAGGGCTCCGGCGCAGCTGTACTACCGGGAAAAATTCCCTCCGGGAGGGGGAAATCGAAGCCATCGTCATCTACAACGATCCTCTCATCGAGAGGGGGTCAATCTCCATCAACATCTTCACTAGCACCATCTCCTCTCAAACCCTAGTCCATCTCTTGTATCCGATCTTTGTCTCAAAACCTCATATTGGTACCTGTGGGTTGCTAGTAGTGTTGATTAATCCTTGTAGTTGATGCTAGTTGGTTTATTCAGTGTAAGATCATATGTTCAGATCCTTAATGATAATTAATACTCCTCTAATTATGAACATGAATATGCTTTGTGAGTAGTTACGTTTGTTCCAGAGGAAATGGGAGAAGTCTTGTTATAAGTAATCCTGTGAATTTGGTATTCATTCGATATTTTGATGAGATGTATGTTGTCTTTCCTCTAGTGGTGTGATGTTGCCAAGAAGAATGTCTTCCCTTTATCTTTGAAGGGGAAGGCATTGACATGGTATAGGCTATGTGATGATATTGGATCATGGAACTACAACCGATTGAAATTGGAATTTCATCAGAAGTTTTATCCTATATGCATCTGGTTCATCGTGATCGGAATTATATATATAATTTTTTGGTCTTGTGAAGGAGAAAGTATCGCTGAAGCTTGGGGGAGGCTTAAGTCAATGTTATATTCATGCCCCAGTCATGAGCTCTCAAAGGAAATTATTATTCAAAAAATTTATGCTCAACTTTCTCATAATGATCGATCCATGCTCGATACTTCTTGTACTGGTTCTTTTATGAAGAAGGATATTGAATTCAAATGGGAATTATTGGAAAGAATTAAACACAACTCTAAGGATTGGGAACTCGATGAAGGTAAGGAGTCAGGTATAAACCTTAAGTTTAATTGTGTTAAATCTTTTATGGATACCGATGCTTTTCGTGATTTTAGCACTAAGTATGGATTTGACTATGAGATGGTAGCTTCTTTTTGTGAATCTTTTGCTACTCATGTTGATCTCCCTAAGGAGAAGTGGTTTAAATATAATCCTCCCATTGAAGTGAAAGTAGTAGAACCCATTAAAGTTGAAGAATAAACTATTACTTATAATGTTAATCCTATTATTCCTACTGCTTATATTGAGAAACCACCTTTTCTTATTAGAATAAAGGATCATGCTAAAGCTTCAATTGTGGTTCATAAGAGTTATACTATAACACCTATACCCCCTGAACAAATTAAAGTTGAACCTAGTATTACTATGGTTAAAGATCTCTTGGTCGATAATATTGAAGGGCATGTTATTTGATGACCCACAAGTATAGGTGATCAGTTGTAGATCTTTTCGATAAGTAAGAGTGTCGAACCCAACGAGGAGCAGAAGGAAATGGCAAGTGGTTTTCGGCAAGGTAATGTCTGCAAGTGCTGAAATTGTAAGTAGCGGAGTAGTTTGATAGCAAGATAATTTGTAACGTGCAAGTAACGGTAGTAGTAACAAAAGTGCAGCAAGGTAGCCCAATCCTTTTGAGGCAAAGGACAGTCCAGAATGGTCTCTTAAGATGAGCAAAGCGTTCTTGAGGGTACACGGGAATTTCATCTAGTCACTTTCATCATGTTGGTTCGATTTGTGTTCACTACTTTGATATTTGATATGTGGATGGACCGGTGCTTAGGTGTTGTTCTTACTTGAACAAACCTCCTACTTATGATTAACCCTCCCGCAAGCATCCACAACTACGAGAAAAGTATTAAAAATAAATTCTAACCATAGCATTAAACTTTTGGATCCAATCGGTCCCTTATGGAAAATTGCCCATAAACTGGGGTTTAAGCTTCTGTCACTCTCGCAACCCATCATCTAATTGCTACTCCACAATGCATTCCGTTAGGCCCAAATATGGTGAAGTGTCATGTAGTTGATGTTCACATGACACCACTAAGGGAATCACAACATACGTACTATCAAAATATCGAACACATATTAAGTTCGCATGATTACTTGCAACATGATTTCTCCCGTGACCTCAAGAACAAAAGTAACTACTCACAAATGGTAAACATGCTCAAGATCAGAGGGGTATTAAATAGCATATTGGATCTGAACATATAATCTTCCACCAAATAAACCATATAGTAATCAACTACAAGATGTAATCAACACTACTAGTCACCCACAAGCACCAATCTATAGTTCCGATAACAAGATTGAACACAAGAGATGAACTGGGGTTTGAGATGAGATGGTGATGTTGAAGATGTTGATGGAGATTGCCCTCCCCAAGATGGGAGAGTTGTTGGTGATGATGATGACAATGATTTCCCCCTCTGGGAGGGAAGTTCCCCCGGCGGAATCGCTCTGCGGGAGGGCAAAAGTGCTCCTTCCCAAGTTCCGCCTCGAGGCGGCGGCGCTTCGTCCCGAAAGTCCTCCCCTTATTTTTTCTAGGTCAAAATGACTTATATACCAGAAGATGGGCACCGAAGGTGGGCCGAGGAGAGCACAACCCACCAGGGCGTGCTTGGGCTCCCTAGCGCGCCCAGGTGGGTTGTGCCCACCTAGTGAGCCCCCTCTGGTACTTATTGGCTCCAATATTCCTCATATATTCCATAAAAAATCCTCATGAAGTTTCAGCTCATTTGGAGTTGTGCAGAATAGGTAGCCTGACGTAGCTTTTTCAGATCCAGATTTCCAGCTGCCGGAATTCTCCCTCTTGGTGTATAATTTGCATATTATGAGAGAAAAGGCATTAGAATTACTCCAAAAAGATTTATTATGGATAAAAACATCATAAATAACAGTAAGAAAACATGATGCAAAATGGACGTATCAACTCCCCCAAGCTTAGAACTCGCTTGTCCTCAAGCAAAAACCGAAATCGAAAAACATGTCCACATGCTTTGAGAGAGAGAGGTGTTGATAAAAACAAAATACGGACATAGAAGCATCATGTTGATTTTGATAACAGCAATAAAATTAAACATAGGACTCTTATCATAGAACTTTTATCATATACTTCTCATGAATAAGTAACAATTCATCACACAATCGAAGTACAAAGCAAAAACTCTATTAAAAACCAACAAACTATGTTCTCAGTCAACTTTGCAACTACAATTCATCATCTTTTCAGGAAGGGTCATGTATCGGAGCCTTTGGGCAAGTCCACATACTCAACCATCATATAGTCTTCTATGATTGCTAACACTCACCGCGTACACATGAGCAAAACGTTTCAACCGGACACATAGAAAGATAGGGGCTTATAGTTTCGCCTCCCAACATATTCACCTCAAGGGTGATGTCAACATTAATAACTCATGCTATCTATATTCAACTAGACATATGTGCCTAGATCTTTCCTCGCCACATGATGCTTGCAAAAGGAGAAAAATAAAAAGGAATAGAAGGAAAACTTTGACTCTTTGCATAAAAGTAAATACATAAAAGTAAAAGATAGGCCCTTCGCAGAGGGAAGCAGAGGTTGCCATGCGCTTATTTGTTTGTATGCTCAAGCTCTTAGTGCAAAAGAACGTCACATTATGTTGCCCCTTGTAATAGCGACCTTTATTATGCAGTCTGCCGCTTTTATTCTTCACCATCACAAGTTCGTGCAACACTCAATTTTCTCTTACACTAAATGATCTCACACTCTTAGAAGAAATTTTTATTGCCTTTTTGCACCGATGACAACTTACTTGAGGGATCTTGCTCAATCCCTAGGTAGGTATGGTGGACACTTGAAAATAAGATTTGGGTTTAAGGGTTTTTGGATGCACAAGTAGTATCTCTACTTAGTGCGGAATTTTTGGCTAGAAAAGATAGGGGGCAAGCACCACATGTTGAAGGATCTATGACAATATGACTTCTATGTGAATATAAACAAACATAAATCATTAAGTTGTCTTCCTTGTCCAACATCAACAATTTTGGCATATAATATTTTGATGAGGGCTCACAATCAAAAAAGATTTCTAGGATAGTATATTTATATGTGAATATTCTCTTCCCTTATTGATTCTTTCATGAGTTGCATCATTGACTAATGCTATGTTTGTCAATCTCTAATAAAATTTTCTACTTATACTTTTCCTTATGTGGTGTCATCGCCTACCATAGGATTAGTACATGATATTTCCTTCCTTTCTTTTATTTATTTCCTTTCTCATTTTCTTTCTTATTTATTTTCTTTAATTTGCAATATGAAAGTAAAGAAAGCAAAAGCTCGAACTAACTTTATTATATAACTTGCACATGATTACAAGGATAGATCACTAAGCAAACTCTCAAAGAAGAAATGATCGAACTAAACTTTTATTCATCTAAAGCAAAAAGATAGAACTAAAATAAGTAAAAGAAAAAAGGATAGTGGGGTGATACGATACCGGGGCACCTCCCCCAAGCTTGGCGGAAGCACCAAGGGGAGTGCCCATACCCGATACTCAATTCTCCTTTGGTGATGAAGAAGAAGATGATGGTGATGAAGCGATCCTGTCTTTAAGGATCAAGGGATTCTCCAATCGACGGATGATGCTCCGGAGATGGATGATATGCTCTTGATGCAGAATATTTTCGCGAGTGAGATACTTATTTTGTATGCGAACTATTTCAATGACGCGAAAAGCTTCAATCCCAGCAAGAGTAAGCTGAGTAAGGTAGGGCTTAAGGATATCTTCTTCCTCCTCCTCGGCCAACAGTGCTTGTGCTGCCACCGGGGATGGATCTATGGTAGCTTTCTTGCCCTTGTCTCCTTTGACGGTGTCCATAGGCTCCTCCCGCTTCATCTCGATCTTCATCAACCAAGCATCTTCTTCCATGTTGTTGGAGGAGCTGGAAGACATGATGCCTGGCTTGATAAATCTGACCGGAAACAGTAAGAAAAGAGAACAGAGGATTTCTTCACGATACGGTGATCAACAGGTTCGGGAAGCATATATAGATTTTTTTTATCTTGGAGGACAAGCATACGGTAAAAAAATGGAGTCCGGAAGGTGTCCGAGGTGGGCACAACACACCTGGGCGTGCCAGGCAATCCTGGAAGTTTTTTTATTTCCAAAAAAAATATTACAAAATTGATAAAAAATATTTTTGTGGATTTTTCGGAGTCTGTTTACTTACCATATCAGGTACCTCCTTATTTTCACGATTTTGGAGTGTTCCGGAAGGACTCTTTTATGTGTTCTTTCGGTGCCGAAGTTCGGATAACATTACTTTCAACATTAATAGGCGTACCTGAGATATAATGCTTTATTCGTTGCCCATTGACAACCTTCAGGTTAGTACCTTCGGAATTATTTATTTGATGTCTCCGGACAGGTAAACCTCCTCGATAACATAGGGACCTTCCCATTTTGAGAGGAGTTTTCCTGCAAAGAATCTGAAACGAGAGTTGTACAAAAGAACATATTCTCCTACTTTAAACTCACGCTTTTGGATTCTTTTGTCATGCCATATTTTTACTTTTTCTTTGAATAATTTTGCATTTTCATAAGCTTGGGTTCTCCATTCATCTAAAGAGCTAATATCAAATAACCTCTTTTCACTAGCAAGTTTGAAATCATAATTGAGTTCTTTGATTTCCCAATATGCTTTATGTTCTAACTCAAGAGGCAAATGACAAGCTTTTCCATAAACCATTTTATAAGGAGACATACCCATAGGATTTTTATATGTTGTTCTATAAGCCCAAAGTGCATCATCTAATTTCTTAGACCAATTCTTCCTGGACCTATTGACAGTCTTTTGCAAAATTAATTTTATTTCTCTATTGCTAAGTTCAACTTGACCACTAGACTGAGGATGATAAGGTGATGCAATTCTATGGTTAACATCATACTTGGCAAGCATTTTACGAAAAGCACCATGAATAAAGTGTGAGCCACCATCAGTCATTAAATATCTAGGGACTCCAAACCTCAGGAAAATAACTTCCTTAAGCATTTTAGTAGAGGTGTTGTGATCAGCACTACTGGTTGGAATAGCTTCTACCCATTTAGTAACATAATCAACAACAACCAAAATATGTGTATACCCATTAGAGGAAGGAAAAGGTCCCATGTAATCAAATCCCCAAACATCAAATGGTTCAACATCAAGTGAATAATTCATAGGCATTTCTTGACGCTTACCGATATTACCTATTCTTTGACATTCATCACAAGATAAGGCAAACTTATGGGCATCCTTGAAGAGAGTGGGCCAATAAAATCCCGACTGCAATACCTTATGAGCAGTTCTATCTCCAGCATGATGCCCTCCATAAGCTTCGGAGTGACATTTCCGTAGGATTTGTCCCTGTTCATGCTCAGGTACACAACGTCTAATAATACCATCTACTCCTTCTTTATAAAGATGTGGGTCATCCCAAAAGTAATGTATTAAATCATAGAAGAATTTTTTTATTTTGTTTGTAAGTAAATCTAGGTGGTAAATATTTAGCAACAATGTAATTAGCATAGTCAGCATACCAAGGAGTACTTTGAGCAACATTTATTGCGGCTAACTGCTCATCAAGAAAACTATCATCAATAGGTAGTGGGTCATCAGGCAAATTTTCAAGCCTAGACAAATTATCAGCTACTGGGTTCTCAGCTCCTTTTCTATCAATGATATGTAAATCAAATTCTTGTAAGAAGAGAACCCATTGAATAAGTCTAGGTTTAGCATCTTTCTTTTCCATAAGATATTTGATATGTCTCCAACATATCTATAATTTTTTATTGTTCCATGCTATTATATTATCAACCTTGGATGTTTTATATGCATTTATATGCTATTTTATATGATTTTTGGGACTAACCTATTAACCTAGAGCCTAGTGCCAGTTTTTGTTTTTTCCTTATTTTAGAGTATCGCAGAAAAGGAAAATCAAACAGAGTCCAATTGACCTGAAACTTCACGAAACTTATTTTTGGAACGGAAGCAATCCATGCGACTTGGAGTAGACGTCAGGGAAGCTTTGAGGGAGGCATGAGGCAGGGAGGCGCGCCCCCACCCTCGTGGGCCTCTCGTGGCTCCCCTGACCGACTTCTTTCGCCTATATATGTCCATATACCCTAAAAACATCGAGGAGCAGAATAGATCGGGAGTTCCGTCGCCAGAAGCCTCCGTAGCCACCGAAAACCAATCTAGACTCCTTCTGGCACCCTGCCGGAGTGTGGAATCCCTCTCCGGTGGCCATCTTCATCATCCCGGCGCTCTCCATGATGAGGAGGGAGTAGTTCTCCCTCGGGGCTGAGGGTATGTACCGGTAGCTATGTGTTTGATCTCTCTCTCTCTCTCTCGTGTTCTTGAGGTGATACGATCTTGATGTATCGCGAGCTTTGCTATTATAGTTGGATCTTATGATGTTTCTCCCCCTCTACTCTCTTGTGATGAATTGAGTTTTCCCATTGAAGTTATCTTATCGGATTGAGTCTTTGAGGATTTGAGAACATTTGATGTATGTCTTGCACGTGCTTATCTGTGGTGACAATGGGATATCATGTGATCCACTTGATGTATGTTTTGGTGATCAACTTGCGAGTTCCGTGACCTCGTGAACTTATGCATAGGGCTGGCATACGTTCTCGTCTTGACTCTCCGGTAGAAACTTTGGGGCACTCTTTGAAGTACTTTGTGTTGGTTGAATAGATGAATCTGAGATTGTGTGATGCATATCATATAATCATACCCACGGATACTTGAGGTGACATTGGAGTATCTAGGTGACATTAGGGTTTTGGTTGATTTGTTTCTTAAGGTGTTATTCTAGTACGAACTCTATGATAGATTGAACGAAAAGAATAGCTTCGTGTTATTTTACTACGGGCTCTTAAATAGATCGATCAGAAAGGATAACTTTGAGGTGGTTTCGTACCCTACAATAATCTCTTCGTTTGTTCTCCGCTATTAGTGACTTTGGAGTGACTCTTTGTTGCATGTTGAGTGATAGTTATATGATCCAATTGTGTTATTATTGTTGAGAGAACTTGCACTAGTGAAAGTATGAACCCTAGGCCTTGTTTACTAGCATTGCAATACCGTTTGTGCTCACTTTTACCATTAGTTACCTTGCTGTTTTTATATGTTCAAATTACAAAAACCTATATCTACCATCCATATTGCACTTGTATCACCACCTCTTCGTCGAACTAGTGCACCTATACAATTTACCATTGTATTGCGTGTGTTGGGGACACAAGAGACTCTTTGTTATTTGGTTGCAGGGTTGTTTGGGAGAGACCATCTTCATCCTACGCCTCCCACGGATTGATAAACCTTAGGTCATCCACTTGAGGGAAATTTGCTACTGTCCTACAAACCTCTGCACTTGGAGGCCCAACAACGTCTACAAGAAGGTTGTGTAGTAGACATCAAGCTCTTTTATGGCGCCGTTGCCGGGGAGGTTAGCGCTTGAAGGTATATATTTAGATCTTGCAATCGAATCTTTTTGTTTCTTGTTTTATCACTAGTTTAGTTTATAAAAGAAAACTATAAAAAATGAAATTAAGGATACCTCATATGCTTCATCTTTTTAATGTCTTTCGTGAGAATTAGGATTCCAATAATTGTGCTCAAGTGCTAGAAGAAGAATGCATTAGAATGTTTGGCACTAAATATTTGAATGATGAGCATGATTGCAATGTTGTTAGTATGAATTCCTTGAATATCCATGATGCTAATGATATGCAAAGCCACAAGCTTGGGGAAGCTATGTTTGATGAAGATGATATTTTTTGTCCCCCAAGTTTTGATGAGCAAATTTATTTTGATGATAGAATGCCTCCTATTTATGATGATTATATCGATGAAAGTGAGTTTGGAAGAGTGTCAACTTTAGGAAGTGATGATCCCACTATTTTGGAGGATGTTGAATCTTATTGTGATAATTATAGAGGTGGATTTGGAGAGGTCATGACTTTATTCAGTAACTAGTTGACCCATTGCGCCAACTGGCGCAGAGACCCGCTAAAGCCATGTTGTCGATGAAAATAGTTTCATTTTGCAAGGACCTATTCAATATTTGTAGTAGAATTCTATATTGCAATATGGTTATCATGTTGTGAAACCCGTTGCGCCAAATGGTGCAGAGACCTAATGATTCCAAGTTAGCGACGAAAAGAAATCCATGGTTTAGTAGATTTTGTTACGGACAAGCACATATGACAACAAATTTAATCTCTTATTAGTTAGGGAAAACAGGGCTTGTTGCGCCAAATGGCGCAGAGGCACCCTAAATCCATGTGCATGAGGAAAAAAATATCCATGGCTCAATCACATTTAATAGGAAACATGGTTGATTTTTGTCTACAATGAGATGTATATACACATTTTAAGTTGATAGCACAAAATATTTGCTACCATTTTCACAAAGACCCATTTTAAATCATGTACGCATTGAAAATATGTGCACTTTCCGGTGACTGTTTGAGCAAAAAATACATAGGCTTCTGTTTAAAAATATACGTGTCTATAAAATCATGAGTGCTTTGGCCATAAACATAGTAGAATTAATACAAATAAGTCAGGAGACTACATATCAACTCCCTTGCTCTTAAAACAAAACAACAAAACTTATCATTTCCTCTCTTTAGAGCATTCTCCTCTTCTTCTCGGGTGACCTGTTGCTACCTCTTGAGCACTGCGTTGGTTTTCCCTTGAAGAGGAAAGGGTGATGCAGCAAAGTAGCGTAAGTATTTCCCTCAGTTTTTGAGAACCAAGGTATCAATCCAGTAGGAGGCTACGCGCGAGTCCCTGATACGTCTCCAACGTATCTATAATTTTTGATTGCTCCGTGCTATATTATCTACTGTTTTGGACTATATTGGGCTTTATTTTCCACTTTCATATTATTTTTGGGACTAACCTATTAACCGGAGGCCCAGCCCAGAATTGCTGTTTTTTTGGCTATTTCAGTGTTTCGGATAAACAGAATATCAAACGGAGTCCAAACGGAATAAAGTCTTCGAGAATGTGATTTTCTCACCGAACGTGATCCAGGAGACTTGGACCCTGCTCCAAGGAACAAAAGAGGCAGACCCGAGGGCGGGGGGCGCGCCCCCCCTAGGGCATGCCCCCTGCCTCGTGGGCCCCTCATTGCTCCTCCGGCGTACTTCTTCCTCCTATATATACACACGTACCCCCAAACCATCAGAACAGGAGCAAAAAACATAATTTCACCGCCGCAACTTTCTGTATCCACGAGATCCCATCTTGGGGCCTGTTCCGGAGCTCCGCTGGAAGAGGGCTGTCATCACGGAGGGCTTCTACATCATCCTAGCCCCTCCGATGAAGTGTGAGTAGTTTACCTCAGACCTTCGGGTCCATAGTTAGTAGCTAGATGGCTTCTTCTCTCTCTTTGAATCTCAATACAAAGTTCTCCCCCTCTCTTGTGGAGATCTATTCGATGTAATCTTCTTTTTGAGGTGTGTTTATTGAGACCGATGAATTGTGGGTCTATGATCAAGTCTATCTATGAATAATATTTGAATCTTCTCTGAATTCTTTTATGTATGATTGGTTATCTTTGCAAGTCTCTTCGAATTATCCGTTTGGTTTGGCCAACTAGATTGGTAGTTCTTGCCATGGGAGAAGTGCTTAGCTTTGGGTTCGATCTTGCGGTGTCCTTACCCAGTGACAGAAGGGGCAGCAAGGCACGTATTGTATCGTTGCCATCGAGGATAACAAGATGGGGTTTATTTCATATTGCATGAATTTATATCTCTACATCATGTCATCTTGCTTAAGGCGTTACTCTATTTTTAACTTAATACTCTAGATGCATGCTGGATAGCGGTCGATGAGTGGAGTAATAGTAGTAGATGCAGAATCGTTTCGATCTACTTGTCACGGACGTGATGCCTATATACATGATCATGCCTATATATTCTCATAACTATGCTCAATTTTGTCAATTGCTCAACAGTAATTTGTTCACCCACCATAGAATACTTATGCTCTTGAGAGAAGCCACTAGTGAAACCTATGGCCCCCGGGTCTATTCTCATCATATCAATCTCCATCACTTTAATCTTGTTTTGCTTTTTTACTTTGCTTTTACTTTTTACTTTGCATCTTTATACCAAAAATACCAAAAATATTATATCTATCAGATCTCACTCTCGTAAGTGACCGTGAAGGGCTTGACAACCCCTAATCGCGTTGGTTGCAAGTAGCTATCGCTTTGTGCAGGTACGAGGGACTTGAGCGTGGGCTCCTACTGGATTGATACCTTGGTTCTCAAATACTTACGCTACTCTACTGTATCATCCCTTCCTCTTCGGGGAAAACCAACGCAAGCTCAAGACGTAGCAGTCCCTCACACCTACACAAAACAAATAAATCCTTGCAACCAACGCGATAAGGGGTAGTCAATCCCTACGCGGTCACTTGCGAGAGTGAGATCTGATAGATATGATAAGATAATATTTTTGGTATTTTTATGATACAGATGCAAAGTAAAATAAAAGGCAATGAAAATAACTAAGTATTGGAAGATTAATATGATGAAGATAGACCCGGGGGCCATAGGTTTCACCAGTGGCTTCTCTCAAGAGCATAAGTATTTTACAGTGGGTGAACAAATTACTGTTGAGCAATTGACAGAATTGAGCATAGTTATGAGAATATCTAGGTATGATCATGTATATAGGCATCACGCCCGAGACAAGTAGACCGACTCCTGCCTGCATCTACTACTATTACTCCACACATCGACCGCTATCCAGCATGCATCTAGAGTATTAAGTTCATAAGAATAGAGTAACGCCTTAAGCAAGATGACATGATGTAGAGGGATAAATTCATGCAATATGATAAAAAAACCATCTTGTTATCCTCGATGGCAACAATACAATACATGCCTTGCTGCCCCTACTGTCACTGCGAAAGGACATCGCAAAATTGAACCCAAAGCTAAGCACTTCTCCCATTGCAAGAAAGATCAATCTAGTATGCCAAACCAAACTGATAATTTGAAGAGACTTGCAAAGATAACCAATCATACATAAAAGAATTCAGAGAAGATTCAAATATTGTTCATAGATAAACTTGATCATAAACCCACAATTCATCGGTCTCAACAAAAAAACCGCAAAAGAAGATTACATCGAATAGATCTCCACAAGAGAGGGGGAGAACTTTGTATTGAGATCCAAAAAGAGAGAAGAAGCCATCTAGCTAATAACTATGGACCCGAAGGTCTGAGGTAACGTACTCACACTTCATCGGAGAGGCTATGGTGCTGATGTAGAACCCCTCCGTGATCGATGCCCCCTCCGGCGGAGCTCGGGAACAGGCCCCAAGATGGGATCTCGTGGATACAGAAAGTTACGGCGGTGGAATTAGGGTTTTGGCTCCGTATCTGATCGTTTGGGGGTACGTAGGTATATATAGGAGGAAGAAGTACGTCGGTGGAGCAACAGGGGGCGCAAGAGGGTGGAGGGCGCGCCTAGGGGGGTAGGCGCACCCCCTATCTCGTGGCCTTGACGTAGGGTCCAAGTCTCCTGGATCTTGTTCGTTCCAAAAATCACGTTCCCGAAGGTTTCATTCCGTTTGGACTCCATTTGATATTCCTTTTCTTCGAAACCCTAAAATAGGCAAAAACCAGCAATTCTGGGCTGGGCCTCCGGTTAATAGGTTAGTCCCAAAAATAATATAAAACTGGATAATAAAGCCCAATAATGTCCAAAACAGTAGATAATATAGCATGGAACAGATTTTTTGATGTGGAATGCTACTAGGCATAATTTCATAGTAATTCTTCTTAATTGTGGCATGATTATTCAGATCCGAAAGATTCAATACAAAAGTTTAATATTGACATAAAAATAATAATACTTCAAGCATACTAACTAAGCAATTATGTCTTCTCAAAATAACATGGTCCAAGAAAGTTATCTCTACAAAATCATATAGTCTTGCTATGCTCTATCTTCACCACACAAAGTATTTAAATCATGCACAACCCTGATGACAAGCCAAGCAATTGTTTCATACTTTTGACATTCTCAAAACTTTTTCAATCTTCACGCAATACATGAGCGTGAGCCATGGACATAGCACTTTAGGTGGAATAGAATGGTGGTTGTGGAGGAGACAAAAAGGAGAAGATAGTCTCACATCAACTAGGCGTATCAACGGGCTATGGAGATGCCCATCAATAGATATCAATGTGAGTGAGTAGGGATTGCCATGCAACGGATGCACTAGAGCTATAAGTATATGAAAGCTCAAAAAGAAACTAAGTGGGTGTGCATCCAACTTGCTTGCTCACGAAGACCTAGGGCATTTTGAGGAAGCCCATCATTGGAATATACAAGCCAAGTTCTATAGTGAAAAATTCCCACTAGTAGATGAAAGTGATAACATAGGAGACTCTCTATGATGAAGATCATGGTGCTACTTTGAAGCACAAGTGTGGTAAAAGGATAGTAGCATTGTCCCTTCTCTCTTTTTCTCTCATATTTTTTTATTTGGGCCTTTTCTTTTTCATGGCCTCTTTTTATTATTATTTTTCGTCTGGAGTCTCATCCTGAGTTGTGGGGGAATCATAGTCTCCATCATCCTTTCCTCACCGGGACAATGCTCTAATAATGATGATCATCACACTTTTATTTTCTTACAACTCATGAATTACAACTCAATACTTAGAACAAGATATGACTCTATATGAATCCCTGTTCAAGAATTCATCCGATTAACCAGTTAACTGGCCGATTAATCCCTACTCATAGGGTCACCGAGTAGCCGATAAACCGAAAAATCATCTGATTAATTGATTAAATGGCTGATTAACTTGCCGATTAGCCGATTAATCCCCTACTCGCTAGCCAACCGAGCAGCTACCAGTTAACGATTTCCTCAACAATGATATGAATGCCTCCGGCGGTGTACCGGGATATGCAATGACTCATGAGTGACATGTATGGAAGAATTATGAACGGTGGCTTTGCCACAAATACGATGTCAACTACATGATCATGCAAAGCAAGATGACAATGATGGAGTGTGTCATAATAAACGGAATGGTGGAAAGTTGCATGGCTATATATCTCGGAATGGCTATGGAAATGCCATAATAGGTAGGTATGGTGGCTGTTTTGAGGAAGGTATATGGTGGGTGTATGATAACGACGAATGGTGCACGGTATTAGAGAGGCTAGCAATGGTGGAAGGGTGAGAGTGCGTATAATCCATGGACTCAATATTAGTCATAAAGAACTCACATACTTATTGCAAAAATCTACAAGTTATCAAAGCAAAGTATTACGCGCATGCTCCTAGGGGGATAGATTGGTAGGAAAAGACCATCGCTCGCCCCCGACCGCCACTCATAAGGAAGACAATCAATAAATAAATCATGCTCTGACTTCATCACATAACGGCTCACCATACGTGCATGCTACGGGAATCACAAACTTCAACACAACTATTTCTCAAATTCACAACTACTCAATTAGCACAACTTTAATATCACCATCTCCATATCTCAAAACAATTATCAAGTTTCAAACTTTTCATAGTATTCAACACACTCATAAGAGAATTTTATTATTAATCTAGTATACCTAGCATATTAGGATTATTTAAGCAAATTACCATGCTATTTAAGACTCTCAAAAATAATCTAAGTGAATCATGAGAGATCAATAGTTTCTATAAAACAAATCCACCACCGTGCTCTAAAAGATATAAGTGAAGTACTGGAGCAAAACTATATAACTCAAAAGATATAAGTGAAGCACATAGAGTATTCTAATAATTTCTGAATCACGTGTGTCTCTCTCAAAAGGTGTGTGCAGCAAAGATGATTGTGTAAAACTAACAAATAAAGGCTCAAATCATACAAGACGCTCCAAGCAAAACACATATCATGTGGTGAATAAAAATATAGCTCCAAGTAAAGTTTTTGACTATGTACTGCAAGGCAAACAGCCTCACAGTCTTTTATTAAACCACAGAGCCAAAGTGTACAAAGTTACAAAGTTAAGAGAGAGGAGGAGAGAGTAATACTTACAAAAGAAATGATTAGGGTAAGGAAGCTATCCAAGAGATTAGACTATTCCTATATTTACATTTGATTCTATGTGCTAAAAGAGAAATGTCATGCAAAAAATTCCTCCTCCATGCCCTGAAAAGAAGGTGATTCATTCCTGAAGATCTTCCCATTTCTTTGTGTAAATATTCCAAGTGGCAGTGAACACTATCTCAGAGAAAAAAGGATGTCCAAAATCCCTCCTAGCATCAGAAGCCATGTCATAAGTGGTCTGGTTTGGTTGAGGATTCCATGAAATACCCAGGTAGTTCCAGATACGCTGGCTAAAATTGCAAGCGAAGAAGAGATGGGTTCTGTCCTCATGTGATGCCAAGTGACATAGAACACAAGTGTCATCCTGGATAATCCAATGCCGCCGCTGCATCATGTCTCTAGTGTTTAGGCGATCCATCAAAAGGAGCCACCCAAAAACCTTAAACTTCAGAGTACAAGAACATTTCCAAATCCACCTGAATATGGGATCAACCATTGTGTCCGAAAAGCATGACAAGTAATAAATCCTGGACTGGTAGTCCCCAGACTTGGAAGGCCATTTCCAGACATCATTTTGCCCATCTTGAAGATTAACCATAGTAAGCAACGCCTGAAGTTGATTAAACTCCTCAAAGGCCTGAGCAGACAGTGGCAGATGGAGATTGTCAGTTGAGTCTGGTAGCTCCAGAATATCCTTGACTGTTAGAGTGTCGTCGATCACAAAGGAGTGGAGCCTCGGAAACTGATGTTGCATGCTAACCGTATTGTTGCCAAGTTGCCAACGGTCAAGCCAGAAGATCACCGTATCCCCCGATCGAACTAGTGGGACTGCCAACTTGCAATACTTATCATACAGCTTGAAAACATCTCTCCACCAGAAAGAACCACAGCTTTGCGTGACTTGGGGGGGGGGGGCGTAGAGGCGTAATAAGTGTCCCAAATAAGAGATACCCATGGTACATCCATCTTATTGAAGAACTTAAAAAGATGTTTGATGAGCAGTGCATCGTTTTGAACGCTCAAGTCCATAACTCCCAGACCACCAAAAGATTTTGGACATACCAAGTCCCTAGCTGCCAAAGATTGCCGAGGCGTATCCGTGTTCCCTCTCCACAAGCATTGTCGCATAATCCGCTCAATCTGCTTCAAGATACCCTGCGGTAGCGAAAGGGTGCACAAGAAATATATTGGCATAGAACTAAGGACAGACTGTAAAAGGTGGAGCCGGCTTCCTTGATTCAAGAGACTAGAGGATGCAGATAATCGTCTCTCAATACGATCCACCAAAGGCAACATATCATAAATTGTTGGCTGGGAAGTACCCATTGGTAGGCCCAGGTAAGTGAATGGCATGGAACCAACATCACATCCAAGCAAGGCAGCAACACGCGTGCCCTCGTCATCAGTCATATTGATGGGTATCAAAGAGGACTTACTGAAATTCACCCTTAGTCCGGTTGATTTGGCAAAGACTTCAAGCATTTGTTTGAATGCAATGAGCTGGCTATCAATAGCAGGAAGAACGATGAGTGTATCGTCAGCATACTGTACGATCGGATAGTCCATCGATGTAGTTGGGATAGGCAAGGTGAGAATATTCCTGGAGCACATCTCATTTACAACCGATTGAAGTAAGTCCACCGCGATCACAAAGAGTAAGGGAGATAGCGGATCACCTTGGCGAACACCTGATCGACAAAAAAAGTGGTTACCAGGCACTCCATTCAAAAGAACCGAAGAGGAGCCTGTGGACAGAATGCTGTCAATCCAACTTGTCCAACGATCATCAAATCCCTTACATTTCAAAACCCTAAGAATCAGCTCATGCTCAATGGTGTCAAACGCCTTTGTGAAGTCAAGCTTAAGAAGAATGATAGGCCTCTTGGAAGCTTTGCATTGGTGAATGTATTCAAAACACCACGCCAGGCAGTCCTGTATGGATCGACACCATAGAAACCCATATTGGTTGCGGTGGATACATTTAAGGATCACACCCTGAAGACAATTTGCCAAAAGTTTGGTTAAGAACTTTAAACAAGTATTAGTCAAAGACATGGGCCTAAAATCGCCAACATATTCAGGGCTTAGCTTCTTCGGAATAAGGGTGATAAGAGATGTGTTGAGACACTCCAAATTACATTTTCCCTCATAGAATTCCTGCACAAGTTTCATAAAGTCCTCCTTCAAAATAGGCCAGCATTTCTTTAAGAAAAGCCCAGTAAAGCCGTCTGGTCCGGGAGCACGATCAGTAGGCATATTCTTAATTACCGTATCCACCTCAGAATCAGTGAATGGTAAAGACAACTCCTCTAGCCCATCAATTCGGGTAATTAATGTGTCTAGATCAAAACCCATCTGAATGCCTTTTGATTGGCCCATTCGCTGATTAAAATCAGCCCAGAACATTCCCGCCAACTGTTGATGGTCCGTGACCACATCCCCCTCCACAGACTTGATCGAGGAGATAGTATTCCTACGGAATCTTTCCGTAGCCATGGCATGAAAAAAAATTTAATTCTCTTCTCCAACTTTTATGTTTCTGATCGTGCAACGCTGCTTCCAATAGATAAATTGCCAATGTAAGATATCCTCAAGATGCAATTTAACAATTCTACGGAAATTAAACTCCGGCCAACTCAAAGGCCTAATTTCCTCTAGATTATCCAGGAAAATAATCACTTTATTACAATCAGCAATTAAAGCTTTGACTATGGACAGGTTTAAATGCCATTTCTTGAGAGCATATCGGAGGTACTTAAACTTAGCTGAAATTGTTAATGCAATCGATGATTTTACCACTGGCCTATTCCAAACTTCAGCAACACAGTCAGCAAACCCGGGCAAATCCATCCAATAATTCTCAAAGCGGAAAACCTTTGCCTTGGGGATAGAAGTGGCAATCGAGACCACGCACGACACATGGTCGGAGGCAGTGCGTGCAAGTGGAAAAACCATTGTGTTGGGGTGGTCTGATGTCCAAGTAACAGAAGTGAAACACCAATCTATCTGTTCTAGAAGAGGTGAGGTTTGCATATTCGACCAAGTATATTGACGCCCCTTGATTGGAAACTGAACAAATCCCAAATGACCAATTATCTCATTAAACAAGAAGATATCGTTAACATCACCTCCCAGAAGATTGCGGTTCTCCAACGATCTCATGAAGTTGAAATCACCCAAAAGCAGCTAGTTCTGACCGAACTGAATATCAAGATTATATAACCATTGAACAAATTCATCACGGGCAGGGCCTTGACACGGGCCATAAACAGAGACTAGAGACCAAGTTTCTGAGGTATGTTTGGATTTAAACTCCACAATTATCCCATAGGATTTGGACTCGATTAAAGAACCTATGAAAAAGGATGAATTCCAAACGACCACCATCCCAGCCGACGCACCAGCTGAAGGTACGTACAAATTTATCAAAACGCCTCGGGTAAAACTTCCTAATGAATCATTGATCCATTTGCATGCATTTAGTTTCCTGAAGACAGAAAACAGAACAACCACTTTCATCGATCTTCTGCCTAACTGCAAGCTGACGTGCTTCAGTATTGAGGCCACGAACATTCCAACATAGCACCTTCCACTCCTTAAATCTTGTCTGATTCATTACAAACCAAAAGTAAAAGCATAGTAAATAGGCCACTCAATGACCTACACCGACCCACACAGCAGACAAGCATAACATAGTTCTCAACAAGAAAAGAAAGATAAATGGCGGTACGCCATAGACCAAAACCCTGCAGGAAGTAACTAATCATCAGAACCCCGGCTGCTGCTGGACTTGGCCGGATCAGCAACAAGCTTATCCGTAGAGATCTTCTCAGGTGCAATGCGGAGACGGGCGCCAATGCGTTGGAGATCTGCAATAGTAGTTGGTGGTGGCACAGAAGAACTGTTTTCAGACTGGGAGTTGCTGGCCTTGCGCTTCTTCAAAGTATGAGACTTCTTGGGAGAAACTTTGCGGTAGCCATCACGGAGAGCGCTCAGACGTGCACTGCGCCGAACCTCAGTATCAACAATAATTCTTGAGGCTTGAGACTTCCTTGCTCGCTTTAGAGATACCTCAGGCACAGTAGAAAATTCAAAGGTTTCAGAAACTGGGTCATCCAGATCATCAAAGTAGAGAGCTTGAGCAACTGGCCTTTTAATAGTAGCAGTTGGCACATCCGGAGCAAAGCTGATCGAGGAGTCAGATGCAGGCAGGAGCTTAAGAGTGGAAACTGGGCCACTACAGAGAGCTTCACAGGAATGCTTGTTGAGTATAGCACTTATGTCATACTTGAAAACAAACTGGGGAATGTTTGAAGACCATATAAACGACAACATCTTCTCAAAAGAACGCTGCCACTGCTCCAAGTAAAGTTACCTATAGAAGTAGACGAAAGAGGGGATGCCTTCCGGGGCATCCCCAAGCTTTGGCTTTTAGGTGTCCTTAGATTATCTTGGGGGTGCCATGGGCATCCCCAAGCTCAGGCTCTTGCCACTCCTTGTTCCATAATCCATCAAATCCTTACCCAAAACTTGAAAACTTCACAACACAAAACTTAAAGTAGAAAATCTCGTGAGCTCCGTTAGCGAAAGAAAACAAAAGACCACTTCAAGGTACTGTAATGAACACATTATTTATTTATATTGGTGTTAAACCTACTGTATTCCAACTTATGTATGGTTTATAAACTATTTTACTAGCCATAGATTCATCAAAATAAGCAAACAACACACGAAAAACAGAATCTGTCAAAAACAGAACAATCTGTAGTAATCTGTAGCTAGCGCAATATCTGGAACCCCAAAAATTCTAAAATAAATTGCTGGACGTGAGGAATTTGTCTATTAATCATCTTCAAAAAGAATTAACTAAATAGAACTTTCCAAATAAAAATGGCATCAGTTCTCGTGAGCGCTAAAGTTTCTGTTTTTACAGCAAGATTAAAAAGACTTCCCCCAAGTCTTCCCAACGATTCTACTTGGAAAAAATACTAATTAAACACAAAAAACAACCAAAAGAGAGGCTAGATAAATTATTTATTACTAAACAGGATCAAAAAGCAAGGAATAAAAATAAAATTGGGTTGCCTCCCAACAAGCGCTATCGTTTAATGCCCCTAGCTAGGCATAAGAGCAAGGATAGATCTAGGTATTGCCATAATAGTAAGATAGATCATTAAAACTCCTTTCATATTCTCTAAGTTCGGCAGCAAGTTTTCTTTGAGGAAACCAAAAGTAATCAAAAGGGAAAAATTTAATGGGACAGAAGTCCCCAAGATCAACTTTGGGAGGTATAGGTTCCTCCTTTGGCCCTTCGTATTGCACAACCAATTCATCATTATAAGCATTTTTTGACAGAACTTTGTGAGCCTATACTCAAGAGAATATCCTAGTTCATTATTTCGAATGGCCAAATCATCATTAAGTTCAGAAATTCTATCAACTAAAACATTGGGAGGAACCCTTTTTCTAAGATTTTCATTGAAAGCAACATAGTCTAGAGATTGAAAGCGCATTATTTCTTCTTGATAAAAAAGGATAGCCTCTATGGGAGGACGACAAGTGTCCACCCTATAATGTGCAGAGATTTCTTTGGCCTCTTTTATTATGAATCTGAACTCATGGGCCAAAAAGATAGTAGCGGCACGCTTTACAGAAGAATGCCCAATATTAGAAAATTCTAGGAAAATCCTTTGTATGCAAGGGTGCATGTGCATGAATTGTCTTTCAAGTTCAACTACAAGCATGGCAATAGCGTCCACAAGACTACTAGTTCTATGAAGGATAGAACTACCCATAGAAGGTAAAGCACCGGCACAAGTAAAGAAATCTTGGATAACTCCTTTTCCAATAATATTACCACTACCAATACAGAATTTTTTTTGTATGTAAGATAGGGGGTTCTTCAGCAGGAGCATCAGAATTTTTCATGATATTATTATTGTCCATGTCGACAATAATTTCCCCAATTTCAGACATAACAGCAGAAAGTACAAAAGGAAAAAAGAGGCAAATAGAGAAAGGGAGGGAGGATAGAGAGAGAGAGGGTGAATAAAACGACAAGGGTGAAGTGGGGGAGAGGAAAATGAGAGGCAAATGGCAAATAATGTCATGCGGGAGATAAGGGTTTGTGATGGGTACTTGGTATGTTGACTTTTGTGTAGACCTCCCCGGCAACAGTGCCAGAAATCCTTCTTGCTACCTCTTGAGCACTACGTTGATTTTCCCTTGAAGAGGAAAGGGTGATGCAGCAAAGTAGCGTAAGTATTTCCCTCAGTTTTTGAGAACCAAGGTATCAATCCAGTAGGAGGCTATGCTCGAGTCCCTCGCACCTACACAAAACAAATAAATCCTCGCAACCAACGCGATAAGGGGTTGCCAATCCCTACACGGTCACTTGCGAGAGTGAGATCTGATAGATATGATAAGATAATATTTTTGGTATTTTTATGATAAAGATGCAAAGTAAAATAAAAGGAAATGAAAACAACTAAGTATTGGAAGATTAATATGATGAAGATAGACCCGGGGGCCATAGGTTTCACTAGTGGCTTCTCTCAAGAGCATAAGTATTTTACGGTGGGTGAACAAATTACTGTTGAGCAATTGACAGAATTGAGCATAGTTATGAGAATATCTAGGTATGATCATGTATATAGGCATCACGTCCGAGACAAGTAGACCGACTCCTGCCTGCATCTACTACTATTACTCCACACATCGACCGCTATCCAACATGCATCTAGAGTATTAAGTTCATAAGAACAGAGTAACACCTTAAGCAAGATGACATGATGTAGAGGGATAAATTCATGCAATATGATAAAACCCCATCTTTTTATCCTCGATGGCAACAATACAATACGTGCCTTGCTGCCCCTACTGTCACTGGGAAAGGACACCGCAAGATGGAACCCAATGCTAAGCACTTCTCCCATTGCAGGAAAGATCAATCTAGTAGGCCAAACCAAACTGATAATTCGAAGAGACTTGCAAAGATAACCAATCATACATAAAAGAATTCAGAGAAGATTCAAATATTGTTCATAGATAAACTTGATCATAAACCCACAATTCATCGGTCTCAACAAACACACCGCAAAAGAAGATTACATCGAATAGATCTCCACAAGAGAGGGGGAGAACTTTGTATTGAGATCCAAAAAGAGAGAAGAAGCCATCTAGCTAATAACTATGGACCCGAAGGTCTGAGGTAATCTACTCACACTTCATCGGAGAGGCTATGGTGTTGATGTAGAAGCCCTCCGTGATAGATGCCCCCTCCGGCGGAGCTCCGGAACAGGCCCCAAGATGGGATCTCATGGATACAGAAAGTTACAGCGGTGGAATTAGGGTTTTGGCTCCGTATCTGATTGTTTGGGGGTACGTAGGTATATATAGGAGGAAGAAGTACGTCGGTGGAGCAACAGGGGGCGCAAGAGGGTGGAGGGCGCGCCTAGGGGGGTAGGCGCACCCCCTATCTCGTGGCCTTGACGTAGGGTCCAAGTCTCCTGGATCTTGTTCGTTCCAAAAATCACGTTCCCGAAGGTTTCATTCCGTTTGGACTCCGTTTGATATTCCTTTTCTTCGAAACCCTAAAATAGGCAAAAAAACAGCAATTCTGGTTTGGGCCTCCGGTTAATAGGTTAGTCCCAAAAATAATATAAAAGTGGATAATAAAGCCCAATAATGTCCAAAACAGTAGATAATATAGCATGGAGCAATCAAAAATTATAGATATGTTGGAGATGTATCACCTGTGTGGCTTCCAACGAATCCTGCACCACCACCGCCAAAACCAAGGTAAGTGTTATTTACATATAGCAGAAAAACAATGCGTAATACAATTATATAGACATCTCTAGCAAAATTATTGATTGCACGTGTAGATGGAGACTAAAACGAAGAAGCCATTAAGAATCAAGACAGAGAAGGTCTGGTCGTTGTATCTATACTTAGCCAAGAGTCTCAAATGAAGTACCAGTCATGACATAGTTAAGTTTCAGTTCAAATATCATGTAAAAACTTTTCAACTTAACTTAAAAAAACATACTGAGGCTCCACCATTTGACTTCCACTTAGAAGGTTCTCATATAGATGGATCCATGAGACAAAATTACGACAAGTTAGACCAAAAGACAGGAAACATTTTCATGTCAAAGGTTTTCAAAATTAATGAGAGGAAAACACAGAAAAATTATAGTCTCTCGTCTTGTCAAAATTACTATATCAACCTGATTGTTTTTTAGAGGCCCAAATTTGCTTGATTCTAAATAGATGACACGGTAAACCGACTGTAAAAGCCGTCAGTGGCGGAGCTATGTAGGCTCCTGGGGTGACGAAATGTGGTTTCAACTCCACATGAGAAAAACAATGTGGGAACTAAACATATATCCAAGCATAGAAAACCAAAAATTCAAGCAAGAATTAGACAGGGCATCTAAGGCCATGATGTCATTCACTAACCTTGGTATGCAGCATCGGTGGAATGAAATGTGTCAATGCCAAGATAACATCCACATGTCCACCTTCATGCCTCCCTGACTCCTCCTGCCGACCACGCGTCTCTGCCATGGCGTGTCCCTGCATTCCCAGCCACGCCTTCTCAAGTACTCCCAAGAAGATAACGGCAATAATAGACTGTGCCAACATTATAAACTTAATATTAGTATTACTGGACAGACGTGTTTAACTTGCACATGAACCATATAAATGCAAAATTACAAATGCTAACTTAATAAAATGACTGCACGGTGTTGTACATGGCAAACCAAAGATCATGCTTGGTACTATCTCAGGTAGCAACTAATATGCTAAAAGAAGGGGAACTTAATGAAGGTGCTGAATCACGTAAAATTCATGCTGCCCTTGATAATGGATCAATCTACTCTTCCTAAATTAAACAATAGTGAAACTCTAGTAGCCTAAAGGCATGTATAGGATACAAAATCATATGAGCAAGAACAGCAGGCATGTTCAATATAACAAACTAAAAACCTGCACTACATATGTTAACCATTCTAGCTTCATCTAGTAAAATTAGAACAATATGAGATCTTATGATCAAGAACAATAGCCAACCATTGTAGCTTCATCTAGTAAAATTAGAACAATATGAGATTTTATGATCAAGAATAGTAGCACTGTTAGATGGAAGGCAATCTATTGAGGTGAAGAAGGCATGGAGAAATATCAACATGGATGCTACCCGGCACGAGGCACTACTTTTTGATATAGCAGAACTAATTATAACAAACATGATTTATTAAGTGAACAAAAGCTATTTCCCCTAAAAAATAACTCATGTTATTTTTAAGAGAAAAGCCTAAGAGTTATAAATTTAAAAAGTAGAACCATCAAAATTATTGATTTATAAGCTGCCAGATGCATCCAATCAAGTACTTTAAGAGAAAGGCAAATAGCAAGAAACCAAAGCAGACCCCCGCCTTCTAAAGAAGAGCTTCAATAAACTTAAATTTTCATCCTGTCAACTAATCTATAGAGACGAGAACCTTCCAAAATGTCTGCCTCTCAGTCAAGATATGGTGATATTCAAACCTTCACCAAAAGGAAGTAACTTCGTCAGTTGTGACCTATGACACATATATTTCAAAATCAAAACCAAAAGGAAGTAACTTCATGCGTTGTGACCTATGGGCAAGTATACATCTCAATAGTAGCTGAAAATAAGTGAACCTCTAAAGATTCTTGCCATATGTATCTAGGCTAGACATCTTTGCTTCGAGCAAACTTTAGTGCTTTCATGTTTATACATCTCAAATTCTTTCGAGTTGCATCCCTTCTTCTGCTAGTTAATACAAACACCAAACTAAAATACATTTGGAATGGTCTAGAGAGATCTCAGGAGAAATTCAATGATATTGCTCACACACATACACGAGATCTAAGTAGCACGATACTGACCATATCCGAAACATTTAAACGATCAGCATGACATACAAATATTTAAAAGATCACTAAGGCAGACAACATGACATAGAATATACTGAAAGTAAAACACACACAAATGTAGTAGAAAGGAAACAATAAAACCGTAATGAGTTGAATGATGCAGCGATAGAAGAGATCGTACAACCTATGAAATACACAAAAAAACAAGCGGTCAGAGCACAACGACACACAAGCATGCAATGAACACTCGCCGATCACAGAAGCAACAGAATGGCCTATTTACCCCAAGGCAGCAAGCAGCAGCACATTGGGTTAGTAGCAGGACAGACGAGAAGAAGCGCTAGCGACAGAAGTAGGCTGAACCGTAGAACAAGCGTCATCACACATGCATTTCATCAAACATTATATAGGCAAGCACAAGAGGAGTGTACTAACCTCAATGCGAAGGACAAACAAGACCCAAGGCTCGACACAACCAAGAACAGGAAACCATACCAAACCGCACATGAACGAAACAAAGGCAAACATGCGAAATTAGCACAATGAATCCAAAGCAAAGACGAAGAACATGCGAACCAGAGAAGGACGAACCTCAACCAGTGCAACCATCGAGTAGAGGAGGCCCATCGGAACAAGCATGGGGCGGCCTCATCTCGGCCACCAAGCGGCACGGCGAGGCATGTCGCCTGGCGCGGCTGCTGTTCCCCTCCTCCCATCGCCTAAATCTCCTTCTCGATACTACTCCTTTTTCTCCATTCCCCTCGTCCTCTAAGCGACGGGCGGTGGCCGCCGGCTGCTGACAGCGACGACGGGCCGAGCAGCTCCCAGTCGCCCTTCCCCAGGTCACCCTCATCCCCTACCCCAATTCACCGGCCTCCCCTTCCTTCCCAAGGTCGCCGACTTCCCCTTCCATCCCAAGGTCGCTGGCGTCCCCTTCCTTCCATAGGTCACCGCCGGCCTCGCCTCAGGTCGCTTGACTCACCCCAGTGTTGGGGAACGTAGCAGAAATTCAAAATTTTCTACGCATCACCAAGATCAATCTATGGAGTAATCTAGCAACGAGGGAAGGAGAGTGCATCTACATACCCTTGTAGATCGATAAGTGGAAGCGTTCAAGTGAACGGGGTTGATGGAGTCGTGCTCGTCGTGATCCAAATCACCGATGATCCTAGTGCCGAACGGACGGCACCTCCGTGTTCAACACACGTACAGCCCGGTGACATCTCCTACGCCTTGATCCAGCAAGGGGAGAAGGAGAGGTTGGGGAAGACTCCATCCAGCAGCAGCACGATGGCGTGGTGGTGGTGGAGGAGCGCGGGACTCCAGCAGGGCTTCGCCAAGCACTACGAGAGACGAGGAGGGAGAGGGGTAGGGCTGCGCCAACAGGAGATTGAATCGCGTGTCTTGGGCAGCCCCAAACCTCAAGTATATATAGGGGGAGGGGAGGGGCTGCGCCTCCACCTAGGGTTCCCTCCCTAGGGGTGGCGGTAGCCCCCAGATCCCATCTGGGTGGCGGCCATAAGGGGGAGAAGGGGAGGCGCACCTGGGGTGGGCCTTAGGGCCCATCTGCCCTAGGGTTTGCCCCCTTCCCCTCTTGGAGGCGCCTTGGGCCTTGGTGGGAGGCGCCCCAGCCCACCTAGGGGCTGGTCCCTTCCCACTATTGGCCCATGTAGGCCTCCTGGGCTGGTGGCCCCACCTGGTGGACCCCCGGACCCCTCCGGTGGTCCCGGTACACTACCGGTGATGCCCGGAACACTTCCGGTGGCCAAAACCATACTTCCTATATATCAATCTTTACCTCCGGACCATTTCGGAACTCCTCATGACGTCCGGGATCTCATCCGGGACTCCGAACAACATTCGGTAACCGCATACATACTTTCCCTATAACCCTAGCATCATCGAACCTTAAGTGTGTAGACCCTACGGGTTCGGGAAACATGCAGACATGACCGAGACACCTCTCCGGTCAATAACCAACAGCGGGATCTGGATACCCATGTTGGCTCCCACATGCTCCACGATGATCTCATCGGATGAACCACGATGTCAAGGACTTAATCAATCCTGTATACAATTCCCTTTGTCTAGCGGTACGATACTTGCCCGAGATTCGATCGTCGATATCCTGATACCTTGTTCAATCTCGTTACCGGCAAGTCTCTTTACTCGTTCCGTAACACATCATCCCATGATCAACTCCTTGATCACATTGTGCACATTATGATGATGTCCTACCGAGTGGGCCCAGAGATACCTCTCCGTTTACACGGAGTGAAAAATCCCAGTCTCGATTCGTGCCAACCCAACAGACACTTTCGGAGATACCTGTAGTGTACCTTTATAGCCACCTAGTTATGTTGTGACGTTTGGCACACCCAAAGCACTCCTACGGTATCCGGGAGTTTCACAATCTCATGGTCTAAGGAAATGATACTTGACATTAGAAAAGCTTTAGCATACGAACTACATGATCTTGTGCTAGGCTTAGGATTGGGTCTTGTCCATCACATCATTCTCCTAATGATGTGATCCCGTTATCAACGACATCCAATGTCCATGGTCAGGAAATCGTAACCATCTATTGATCAACGAGCTAGTCAACTAGAGGCTTACTAGGGACATGGTGTTGTCTATGTATCCACACATGTATCGGAGTTTCCTATCAATACAATTCTAGCATGGATAATAAACGATTATCATGAACAAGGAAATATAATAATAACCAATTTATTATTGCCTCTAGGGCATATTTCGAACAGTCTCCCACTTGCACTAGAGTCAATAATCCAGTTCACATCGATATGTGATTGACACTCAAGGTCACATCCCCATGTGACTAACACCCAAAGAGTTCTGGGTTTGATCATGTTATGCTTGTGAGTGAGGTTTCTGTCAACGGGTCTGCAACATTCAGATCCGTATGTACTTCGCAAATTTCTATGCCATCTTGTAGATGCAACTACTACGCTACATTTGGAGCCATTTCAAATAACTGTTCTACTTGGAGCTATTCTAAATTGTTGCTCCATTATATGTATCCAGTATCTCTACTCAGAGCTATCCGGATAGGTGTAAGCTTGCATCGACGTAACTCTTTACGTCGAACTCTTTATCACCTCCATAACCGAGAAACATATCCTTATTCCTCTAAGGATAATTTAGACCGCTATCTGGTGATCTACTCCTAGATCACCTTTGTACCCTCTTGCCAAATATGTGGCAAGGCTCACATCAGGTGTGGTACTCAGCATGGCATACCGTATGGAGCCTATGACAAAAGCATAGGGGACGACCTTCATCCTTCCTCTTTCTTCTGCCGTGGTCGAGCTTTAAGTCTTAACTTCATACCTTACAACTCAGGCAAGAACTCCTTCTTTGACTGATCCATCTTGAACACCTTCAAGATCATGTCAAGGTATGTGCTCATTTGAAAGTACCATTAAGCGTTTTGATCTATCCTTATAGATCTTGATGCTCAATGTTCAAGTAGCTTAATCTAGGCTTTCCATTGAAAAACACTTTCCCAATAACCCTATATGCTTTCCAGAAATTCTACGTCATTTGTGATCAACAATATGTCAACAACATATATTCATCAGAAATTCTATAGTGCTCCCACTCACTTCTTTGGAAATACAAGTTTCTCACAAACTTTGCATACACCCAAAATCTTTGATCATCTCATCAAAGCATACATTCCAACTCCGAGATGCTTACTCCAGTCCTTAGAAGGATTGCTGGAGCTTTGCATACTTGTTAGCATCTTTCAGGATTGACAAAACCTTCCGGTTGTATCACATACAACCTTTCCTCAAGAAAATCATCGAGGAAACAATGTTTGGACATCCTATCTGCAAGATTTCATAAATAATGCAGTAATCGCTAATATAATTCCAACAGACTCTTAGCATCGCTACGAGTGAGAATGTCTCATCGTAGTCAACTCCTTGAACTTGTCGGAAAACATCTTAACGACAAGTCGAGCTTTCTTAATGGTGATACTTACCATCATTGTCCGTCTTCCTTTTAAAATCCATATGTACCTAACAGCCTTACGACCATCAAGTAGTTCTTCCAAAGTCTACACTTTGTTTTCATATATGGATCCTCTCTCGGATTATATGGCCTCGAGCCATTTTGGAATCCAGGCCCACCATCGCTTCTCCATAGCTCGTAGGTTCATTGTTTTCTAGCAACATGACTTCCAAGACAGGATTACGTACCATTCTGAAGTAGTACACATCCTTGTCATCCCACGAGGTTTGGTAGTGACTTGATCTAAAGTTTGATGATCACTATCATAAGCTTCCACTTCAATTGGTGTAGGTGCCGTAGGAACAACTCCCTGTGCCCTGCCACACACTAGTTGAAGAGACGGTTCAATAACCTCATCAAGTCTCCACCATCCTCCCACTCAATTCTTTCGAGAGAAACTTTTCCTCGGGAAAGGACCCGATTCTAGAAACAATCCCTTATTGCTTTCGGATCTGAGACAGGAGGTACACCCAACTGTTTTGGGTGTCATATGAAGATGCATTTATCTGCTTTGGGTTCAAGCTTGTCAGCCTGAAACTTTTCACATAAGCGTCTGAAAGTGCGTTATATTGACTAGAGGGGGGGGTGAATAGGCGATTTTTATGAAAGTCTTCAAAACGTGGAAGTTATGAAGACAAACAATAGAGATATGCCTATCACTATGCAGCGGAAGTTAGATTACACTAGGCAAGCCATGGTCAAGTATTCAATAGAGTGAAAGCACAGTGACAGATAGCTGCAGTGTAATAAGGATCAGGTAGGAAGAAGTTATGAAGCCAAATAGATCATACAGTCACGTTGTGAAGACAGAAGATATGGCAAGCATGCAATGACTTCACAATGAGTAACAGTAAGTAAAAGGAAGTGAAGATGAAACCAGTGACTCGTTGAAGACAATGATTTGTTGGACCAGTTCCAGTTGCTGTGACAACTGTATGTCTGGTTAGGGCGGCTAGGTATTTAAACCAAAGGACACACAGTCCCGGACACCCAGTCCTGAACACGCAGCTCAGGACACCCAGTCCTCACCGTATTCCCCTTGAGCTAAGGTCACACAGACCTTGCCCAATCACTCTGGTAAGTCTTCAAGGTAGACTCCCAAACCTTCACAGACTTCATTCACTGGCAATCCACAATGTCTCTTGGATGCTCAGAACGCGACGCCTAACCGGCTGGAGGATGCACAGTCCTCAAGTGTAATAAGTCTTCAGATCACTCAGACAAGAAGACTTAAGTGATGCCCAATTCTCTCTGGCTCTGGGTGGTTAGGGCTTTTCTCCTCGCTAGGAATTTTCTCTCAAAGGCTTCGAAGCGGGTTGCTCTCAAACGACAAAAGCCGTGCACTGAAATCTGAGCAGCCAACCGTTTATGGTTGTGGGGGTGGGCTATTTATAGCCACTTGGCAACCCGACCTGATTTGTCCGAAATGACCCTGGGTCACTAAGGAACTGACACGTGTTCCAACGGTCAGATTTCAAACTCACACGACAACTTTACTTGGGCTACAAGCAAAGCTGACTTGTCCGACTCTGGACAAGATTTGCTCTCATAGTCTTCGCTCGAAGACATAGGATTTTGAATTAGGCATCACATCAGTCATTCTGACTGGTTCTCTTGGACCCCACTTAACAGTACGGTGGTTCCTATGACTCAACACAAATGAAAGAAAACTACGAAAGATCTAAGTCTTCGAGTTCCATAAGCTTCACGTGGTGTCTTCTCTTGTCATAGTCTTCAATGTGAATATCTTCATATACCACCATTGACTTCAATGTCTTCGTACATTTTTAGGGGTCATCTCTGGTAGTAAAACCGAATCAATGAGGGACTTCTACCTGTGTTATCTTGCAATTCTCACAAACACATTAGTCCCTCAACTAGGTTTGTCGTCAATACTCCAAAACCAACTAGGGGTGGCACTAGATGCACTTACAATCTCCCCCTTTTTGGTGATTGATGACAAACTAGTTGAAGTTTTCAACGGGGAATAAAATCTGTGAAGTTGTAAAGGATAAGGAATTGTCTTCATAAGTTGCAAGGGCTCCCCCTGAAGATGTGCATATAAGTAATTTGCTTTTGGTATGAAAATGCACATGGCAGGTTGTACTTGTGGAGATTCACTTCAACTTATGATGACAATCCACTATGCATGTAAAAGTATATGAAGATAATGACATGCATAATGAAAAATGGACGTCCGCAGAATGATCTAAGTGCGGAATTTATCGTCGCACATGCGGAATTTATCTTTGCAAAACATAGTGGCAAACAAGTAGCAGACGACCATTGAGTTTAAGTGTTACAACTCAAAGAAGCAAATGTAGCAAAACGGGAGTTGTAAGAACGAAGCAAAATATAGCAAAATAAAGGCACCCGCCCATATTGACCTGCTTGAAGACTATCAACTTCATATGCTTCTCCCCCTTTTGTCAGTGAGGACCAAAAGGGTTTGAAGACATAGATTTTTCTACGCGTTCCCAGGAGCAGCAGGGTCGTTGGAGGTGTTTGGCGGTGCTGAAGAGCTTGGTGCCGAGTCGACGCGTGCTGAAGGAGGTGGAGGTGATGTAGCATCATCTTCATCCTCGATGATTCTTGCAGACACGGTGGCAGCAGATGAAGAGAACTCTGAGTCTTCAAGTGATGGTGTGCCTCGCATTACAGCCCTTCTAGGAGGTGTGGTATCAAACTTGAATCGCTCTTTGAAGCCATCCTCTTGAAGATCAGCTTCAGAACACATCATCGTGAGTCCTTTCCAGGTGCGGCAACAGGTTTCATGTGCAATGAATGCATTCTTGGTGGCAAGATTTCGAAGACGATTTACATCCACCAAGAGGCTTTTCATCTATCTCTTCAGCCAGTCATGATGCCAATCCTGCTTTCGATGAAGGGCCACAAGAAGCTCTCTATCAGTAAGAGCACGAGCACGCTTCTTGGGTCTTGGAGCAGTTGTGCTGTCAGTGGCTTCTGTAGAGGCAGGGCCTGGTGCACGTGTAGTGCCAGCCAATGGATACACCCTGGAGATGGCTTCAACACCTTCAATGTTCTGAGTAAAGCTCTGGTGTTCTGCATTCTGAAGACACAAAGGTTGCTTGGCAGGTTCGGGATATATGGCTTCAGCAGAGGTATCCACATCTGGCAAGAAGATCCGATGGTTGCGGGCTGAGGGCTGATATGAGATCGCAGAGTGAAGCTTGATCAACCTCATTACCCAAGGAGCATAGAACTTTAAACCAAACAGATCTGAGCCCGATGCAGCTAGTTGGCGTATGAAGAAGTCCTGTGCATTGAAGCATTTGCCATGAAGGATACAGAATATCAGAGTCTTCATTGCACCCTCAATCTTGGAATGTGGAGAGTGTCCTTTAATGGGCCAGAGAGTCCACCGGATGATGTGATAGATGGTCCTGGGCAGGTACTCAAGGTCTTCAACGAAGAACTCTGTTGGATAAGGAGCATCGTGGGGCAATGGCTTCATCATGGAGAGCATCTGACTCATATTCGGTTCAGGCCTCTAGAATATGCTCTCAAGAGCTTCAGTGTGTAGATGACAGCCTTCCTTGAAGAATTCGCCAGGAGTGGGCAGGCCGGTGAGCTCAATGATATCAAATGCATTGGCTTCGTGATGAATATTGCCGGTCATCCACTCCAGGACCCAAGTCTTCGGATCTCTGTTGTATCCTTTGATGTGGAGGGTGGCATAGAATTGCAGCAGAAGCTCTTCATTCCAGTGCTCTTCATCAGTCACAAACTGCAGCAGACCCACTTGCTTGAAGCAATCCAACGCTTCTTCAAGACAGGGCAGACCAGCAATAGCTTCAACATCAAGGCGCATGTGTGGGAAGATGCGACCTTGGTTGTATAGGATGCATGAGTAGTAGCTGCGCTGAGGATAGCTCCAGAACCTATCTGATGAGATCCTTTCCCTTGAATAGGGGTTCTTGGAGCTGTTGAAGAACGTATTATCTGCCTTGAAGCTATTGATGTTAAAGGATCCAGGTGCTGATGCAGGACCTGGGAACCTCGGCAGCCTTGGGACTGGCTTCTAGACATGAGGCCTGTGCTCAACATGGTAATCAAATTGAGGACCTGCAGCAGACTCAGGAACAGAAGTGTCTGGATTAGTAGCTTCGCTGTCTTCTGAAGCTTTTGGTGGGGAGGGCTCCACATTGGCTTCAGTGTTGGTTGTGGCAGCCTCCATATTTTCAGCCTCCACTTGACTAGCTGGAGGGTCAGACTCAGGCACGTTCTCTTGGAGAACTGCTTCTTGGTGGAGCGGGGGAGTAGGATCTTGTGGTACTTCTTCATCTTCTTCGGTTGATGCAGCCGGAATGTCTTCAGCAGAGACTTGAGGCCTTGGACCTTTGCGAAGCCTGCGGAACGCAGACGACACCTATGGAGTTGGAGTGGGCTGGGCCTCATTGTCTTCTTCTTCCTGTGGGCGATCCGCCCATGAAGCATCCTATGCAATTGGCGTCAATGGACGACCAATGCTAATCAGTTCGCTGTTTTCAAGTTGAGGAAGGGCTGCATCATCTTGTACATTGTCATGATGACCAATGTCTTCAGCAGCGATGGGATCGGCTGCTGGAATGTCTTCAGCTTCAGGAGCCTCTGTGGAAGCTGGCTCATGAACCGTCAGCTGACGCTCTGCGTCAGGAGGAATCATAGAGATGGGTTCAACTATCAAGGGCTCTGTGGGAGCAACCCGAGCTTTCTTTGTCTTCCTCTTCTTCTTAGAGGGGGCAGGTTCAGAAGCTTTAGGACATTTTCGCTTCCTTGCTTCGGCCTCAGCAGTCCTCGTCTTCTTGAGCTCTGAAGCTGTTGACCGGCTCTTTGACTTCAAGCCAGTTATTGCAGTTGGGAAGAAAATCGGAGCTGCTTCTTGGCTTGGTGCATCAGCTTCAGCCGTAGCAGGCTTCTTCTTCTTCTTTGCGGCCATCTTGGGGTCGATGCCAGGACGCCCAAGTGCCTTGCGCTTCTCATCCTCATTGTAGGCTTGCACGCATCTGTCAGCAAGAGTCTTCATCCGCTCACGCGAACCCTGAGCTTCTGCACGCTTCTTCAGAAAGTTTTCTTTTAGCTCGTGCAACATGATCTTGAAGTTCTTCACTTCTTGCACGCTGAGCCTGGCCATATGCTTCTTGAACTGAGCCTTTTCGAAGTCAATTTTCTGCTTTAGTTCAACTATGTGCTGAGCAATGGCAAGTTCTGAAGCAATAGCGCCTTGGAAGGCGACGCTGAGGCCAATAGGTAGCTGCAGATCTTCAAAGCTGATGTTTGGTGTAGCAAACCACTCGTCAATGAAGTTGTGGATGATGGCAACATCAAAGAGAGGCAGATTGTTGAATATTTCAGCTTCTTCCTTGCTCTTGATGAGCTGCTCAAGAGCGTCATCTCCAAGATCTTCATCACTTGACAGATCAATGGTTTCACTGCGCAGAATGGCAGCAGCTGTGAGCTCTTTGCCGGTGTGTGGCTGAGGCATCTTGGCCTTCTTGGGCTTGGAGACACGTGATAAGTCTTCAGACTGCACACTGTCTTCAGGAGGTGCAGTTGCCTATGGCTTCGCCCTTGAGATTTTGGGTGAAGGGGCCTGCCTTGAAGCTTTTGGCTTCTTCGACTGCTTTGGCTTCGGTACAGCAGGCGCTTCATCAGACTCAGTGTCAGCTGCAGGCTCATTTACTGCATTTCCTTGAACCATGATGTAGGTGATGAGGCCGTCAAGGTTGGCGAAGGGACCTTTGATATTGGGTTCTGCGTCGCGTGTGCCATCTGCCCTTGGTGCTGAGGGACCAGGGTTGAAGTCTAACCCAAACTTCTTCTTGTTCTGCTTCGCTGAGTTTTGGGCAAACTGAAAGTTGCGCTTGAATAGATTGTCGTCATGACACCAGAGTAGTGACGACGGATGTGCATCATCAGGCTGTGGTCCACGGACCATGCATGGATAGAAGCTTTGGGCAATAGCTTCATCTCTGGACCTGGGTACAAGATTTTTGAATAGAATGTCTCCCCACGGTCTCTTGATGGCACTTTTCTCAGCATACTCTTGGGTTGTGAAGCGGTATTTGAACCATTGCTCTGCCCAATAGCGTCGAATCCATTGGATTCGGGTCTTGCGCTGACCGTAACTCTCTTCAGGATCTGTTTTATACAATTCTGCCAGATCATCAGGCAGATCTTTGGATGTGCCGCCACGGCGCTGTCTGCCCCCCTTCCTTGCTGCTGTTTCTGAAGCCATAAACTTTAACTTGAAAGGCTTCAAGACGTTCAAAGGCTTCAAAGGCTTTCTCTTGCTGGAACTGGCTTCAGGAGAACTGATGTGATGCTGTAAGAACTCTGCAAATGAATGCAGACTATGAGAACCAAAGGATTCTCCCACGGACATGTACCTGTGACAGCATTAAGGTGCGAGGGAAGGGGAAGAGGTCATATGCATTCTCAGAAGATTTTGAAGATAAATCAGTTTAGAAGACATTGACCTCATCGTGCGAAGACATTCACTCACAGATAAGAAGTTGGTTCCAGATTTGTACGAACCCACAGATCAGTACAAGTGAGGAATCTAACTACTTTGTGAAGCACAAGTGAATATACTAGGCATGTTATGAGATGCAGATTGAGAGAGATCTAACTTGTGTGAATAGAAACTTCTTATGGTAGAAAGTGACGAATCCATAGGATCAAAAGAGGCTGTAAAAAGAAGTTTTATTTACCACACTGGGAACTGCTAGACAGAGAGGGAGATGAGGCCGAGCAGTTCAATCTTCCGTGCCCTAACTTGGCGACGGAAGACACCTACGGCGACGGCGGAGAGGACGATGTCCGTGATCGGCGTGAGGACGGCGTCGGAGAGGTTGCGGCAGCGAAGCGCTTCGTCGCCAGCGTCGTCGAGAGCTAGCAGTGGCGCTAGGGTTCGTGCGAGGAAGGAAGAAGGAGATAATGACCGCGGTGAGTGTGTATTTATAGTCACAGGGGCGGCACTGCGCTATTACACAGGTGCCCCTGGCGATTCGCATCTGAGTAGCACGTGGCTATCATGTAGGATTTCGGGGGCAGTTCCACGTCCCACGCATGCCTGGATTGTCGGGTGGCCGTTCCTACTTCTCCAGATTTCATGTGGATAAATGAGCATTGAAAACGGACTCAAATGTTGTCTCTGTGTCTTCTGCTGACAAGGACGCAGAGAAGACATTCGACAGTTTTAATAGAATGCATATGACTTGGAGAGATAGAATTTGAGATAGAAAGCATAGAGAGGTTAGGGTCCGATCACATTCACTTAGTTCAAAAGATTCAAACAAGAAGACATAGCTATAAGTGAATGCTGTAGAGGACAGAACACTAGTATATATATCTATATAATCAACATAGTGAAGATAATCATGAAGACATGTTGAGATTGAAGCCAGACCAAATGTGAAGGCATTGCATGGTAACGCCATGAGTGAAACACTTCAAAATAAAACGTTTGGTGGTGGCGTTACCCACCGTATAGGAAGTATTAGACCCAGACACGACGCACAATTATCGTGGTGCTCCGAAGTCAATTTCCATATTAATGTATTCACACTTAGAATGTATGTCTTCATTGATTGAAGATATACGTTACTTCGTGTGTTGCACATCTAAGTCATCAATATGCATAAGTGTTAGGATGTGTGCCTGATCACAGGACATTTGAGGATTCCAGGATATTTAGCTCACACCGTAACTTGCAAAATCTCTTCTCATCCAAGGGCTTGGTGAAAATATCTGCCAATTGCTCTTCAGTGTTGACGTGTATGATATCAATATCTTCCTTCGCAACATGATCTCTGAGAAAGTGATGACGAATTTCAATGTGCTTTGTCTTCGAGTGCTGAACTGGGTTGTTGGCGATCTTGATGGCGCTTTCATTGTCGCAGTAAAGTGGCACTTGCTTCAGATGAATGCCATAGTCCTTGAGTGTTCGCTTCATCCACAGAAGCTGAGCACAGCAAGATCCAGCAGCAATGTATTCAGATTCAGCAGTGGAGAGGGAAACACAGTTCTGCTTCTTTGAAGACCAACATACAAGTGATCGTCCCAGAAAGTGGCATGTGCCTGATGTAGACTTCCGATCAACCTTGTCACCAGCATAATCAGCATCCGAGAATCCAACCAGATCAAACTCTGAGCCCTTTGGATACCATAATCCTAGAGTTGGGGTGTGAGCCAAATATCGAAGAATTCGCTTCACAGCTAAGTGATGCGACTCCTTTGGTGCCGCTTGAAATCGAGCACACATGCAAACACTAAGCATAATATCTGGCCTAGATGCACATAAATAAAGCAAAGAACCAATCATGGAGAGGTATACCTTTTGATCGATCTCTTTACCATTGTCGTCGGGACCCAGATGATGTTTGGCTGGCATTGGTGTTGTGAAGCCTTTGCAGTCTTGCATACCAAACTTCTTCAGGCACTCTTTGAGATACTTCTCTTGAGATATGAAGGTGCCATTGCGTTGTTGTCGTATTTGAAGACCGAGAAAGAACTTCAGCTCCCCCATCATAGACATCTGATATTGCTCTTGCATCATATAGCCAAACTCTTCACTGTATTTCTGATTAGTGCAGCCAAAGATAATGTCATCCACATATATTTGGCACACAAACAGTTCACCATCATATGTCTTCGTGAAGAGAGTGGGATCTAGGGAACCAGGTATGAAGCCTTTGCTCTTCAGGAAGTATTTGAGTGTGTCATACCAGGCCCGAGGGGCTTGTTTGAGGCCATAGAGTGCCTTGTTGAGCTTGTATACCATGTCAGGATGTTTTGGATCTTCAAACCCAGGCGGTTGTGCAACATACACTTCTTCTTCAATCTTGCCATTGAGAAAGGCACTCTTCACATCCATTTGATATAGAAGTATGTTATGATGATTTGCATAGGCCAGCAGTATGCGTATGGCTTCAAGTCTAGCCACAGGAGCAAATGTTTCATCAAAGTCAATGCCTTCCACTTGAGTATATCCTTGAGCAACGAGGTGAGCTTTGTTTCTGACGATTTGGCCATGCTCATCTTGCTTGTTTCGGTATATCCATTTGGTGCCTATTATGTTGTGCTTTCGTGGATCAGGACGCTTAACCAGTTCCCATACATTGTTCAGCTCAAACTGTTGAAGCTCTTCTTGCATTGCTTGAATCCATTCAGGTTCCATAAAGGCTTCTTCAACTTTCTTGGGTTCTGAAATTGAGACGAATGCGAAGTGCCCATAGAAATTTGCCAGTTGAGTTGCCCTTGAACGAGTGAGTGGACCAGGTGCATTGATGCTGTTAATTATTCTGTCAATCTGCACTTCATTGGCAACACGAGGATGTACAGGGCGAAGACTTTGCTCTTGCTGATCTGTGTTGTTGGGAGGAATATCTTCAGGCTGAGCATCGTCTTCATGTGGATCAGGTGCTGAGATGATAAGTTCTTCTTCAGGATGAGCTTCAGAAGGTATGATTTCTCCAGTTCCCATTAGCTTGATTGACTCACTAGCTGGAACTTCATCTAGCACATTTGGCAGTTGCTCTCTTTGTGAACCATTGGTCTCATCGAACCGCACATCCACTGTTTCAACCACTTTGTAGTGAAAGAGATTGAAGACTCTGTAGGAGTGCGAATCCTTTCCATATCCAAGCATAAAACCCTCATGTGCTTTTGGTCCAAACTTTGAGGTATGGTGTGGGTCCTTGATCCAGCACCTTGCGCCAAATACTCTGAAGTAACTGACATTTGGCTTCTTGCGAGTTAGGAGTTCATAGGATGTCTTGTTCAGAAGCTTGTGAAGATAAACACGATTGATTGTATGGCATGCAGTGTCAATGGCTTCGGGCCAGAATTTTCTTGGAGTCTTGTATTCATCTAGCATCGTTCTGGCCATCTCAATGAGTGTTCTGTTCTTGTGTTCGACGACGCCATTCTGCTGTGGCGTGTACGGAGCTGAGAATTCATGTGTGATGCCCAAGGTATCAAGATATGTATCAAGGCCAGTGTTCTTGAATTCAGTGCCATTGTCACTTCTGATGTGCTTTATCTTGGCGCCATAGTTGTTCATTGCTCGATTGGCGAAGCGTCTGAAGACATCCTGCACTTCAGTCTTGTAAAGGATTATGTGCACCCAAGTATATCAGGAATAATCATCAACAATGACAAAGCCATAGAGGCAAGCAGTAGTGGAAAAAGTTGAGTAGTGAGTGGGACCAAAAAGATCCATGTGAAGCAGTTCGAAGGGTCGAGTAGTGGTCATGATTGTCTTCGAGGGATGTTTTGCCCTCGTCATCTTCCCTGCTTCATAGGCACCGCATAAGTGATCTTTCTTGAACTTGACGCCTTCGATGCCTATGACATGCTTCTTCTTCGCAAGGGTGTGGTGGTTCCTCATGCCAGCATGTCCAAGCCTCCGATGCCAAAGCCAGCATTCTGAAGCCTTTGCTAGAAGACATACTGCAAGCTGTGGCCCTGCTGAGAAATCTACCACATACAAATCATCTTTCCGATACCCTTCAAACACTAGAGACTTGTCAGATTCCATTAGTACCAGGCAACGATATTTTCCAAATATTACGACCATGTTCAAATCACAAAGCATTGAGACAGACATTAAGTTGAAGCCAAGGGATTCAACAAGCATGACTTTATCCATGTGTTGATCCTTTGAGATTGCAACTCTACCTAGACCCAATACCTTGCTTTTACCAGTGTCAGCAAATGTGATGTGGTTCTTGTCGGATGGACGTAAGGTTGAGTCCATAAGAAGGCTTCTTTTGCCGGTCATGTGATTTGTACATCCACTGTCAATAATCCATTCTGAAGACTTTGAAGACACTGGTGTCGTACCCTACAGTGCAGTTAGGGGGATAGGCTTCACGAAGAGAATTGTGAAGCAAAAACATTTGACGAACCAGTCGGTTATGAAAACTTAGATCCAGATTAGGACTAATAGGAAGAGTAGCATGCGATTCAGGAACGAAATCCATTGTGATGCCATTCGGGCATTTGATCTTGCGCCCTACATGATTTTTAAGATCCCCAGCAATAGCGTCAGAAGATTTTGGTTTTCTGCTGGAGACCTTTCCCTGCAGAAGAGAGTTAAGCTTTCTTAACCACCCACATCTTCAAGGGTGGCTTAGAAGCAATAAGTCTAAGTGCAGCATCTGAGAATTTTGGCTTTGGAGCCCTAGCAAACAGTCTAGCAGGCGAACAATAGTACTCATAAGAATAGGCAGAATAATTCTTGGTCATATGAACATGGCGGTTTGATGAACCGCTCTCATATTCATATGCCCGAGTATGGTTTCCCTGCAAAACATTTGCATTAGTGCGACTCAGATGAGTCCTCTGTCTGTATGAAGCCTTTGGTCTGAGGTTTGTCTTCTTCCTGTGAGGTGTCATGAAGACATTCACAGGAAGACTTTCCAGACACGTTTTCGGAACCCAGATCTTCTTCATAGGCGGTCCATTCCTGCAGTTAGTACCAATGTACCTGGCAAACACTTCACCATTCTGATTCTTAAACAGTTTATAGTTTGCATCAAAGGATTCATCAATGATAATGGGTTAGCACAAGTGAAGCCAGACATATTGGATGGATCTGCTGAAGATTCCTTTGCAGCAACCCATGTGGTTTTGAGGTACTACTCAGGTTTCCAGTAAGAGCCATCTGCATTTATTTTCCTTACGAACCCAACATCCTCTTTCCTAGGGTTTCGGTTCAGAATCTGCTTCTTGAGGACATCACATAATGTCTGATGCCCTTTAAGACTTTTGTACATCCCTGTTTCAAGCAATGTCTTCAACCTAGCATTCTCATCAGCAATAGCAGTGGTATCCTCAGCAGAGGGGTTAGTTACCACTTCAACACTTGAAGATATTGCAACAGCAGTAGCAGTGGAACATTCAGGAACAGAAGTACCATTATCACGCTCAATGCATTTAAGACATGGTGGTTCAAATCCTTCCTGAGCGGAACTGATCTGTTCGGTGCGAAGTGACTCGTTTTCCTTTTGAAGATCTTCATGAGCCGCTCTCAATTTCTCAAGATCTTGCTTCCTTTGAAGATAATCATAGGAAAGCTTTTCATGAGTTGTTGAGAGAGTATCATGACGATCTTCAAGTTCCTGATACTTAACATGAAGATTTTTTATGTCTTCAATTAAGGATTCAGATCGAGTCATTTCAGCACCCAACAGATCATCGCTTCTATCTAACAGTTTTTGAATATGTTCCATGGCTTTCTATTATTTAGTTGCAATTTTAGCAAGCGTTTTGTAACTGCGTTTTGAATCACACTCAGAGTCATCGTCACTAGATGTTTGATAGTGAGTAGTGCGTTTGTTTACCTTGGCACCGCGTGCCATGAAGCAGTAGGTAGGAGTGGAATCATCCTTGTCATTTGCATTGGTGTCGGTGATGAAGTCATTGTCTTCAGTGTTGAAGATGGACTTGGCGACGTATGCTGTAGCCAGACTTGCAATGCCAGAATCAGACTCCTCCTTAGACTCCACCTCTGCCTCCTCAGAAGCGGACTCCTCCTCTGAATCCATTTCCTTGCCAACAAACGCACGTGCCTTGCCAGATGAGCTCTTCTTGTGTGATGAAGACTTTGAGGAAGACTTGGAAGAAGACTTTGAGTATTTCTTCTTCTTCTTGTCGTCAGAGTCATATTCCTTGCTCTTCTTCTTCCTTCTGTTCTCATTGTCCCACTGTGGGCACTCAGAGATGAAGTGTCCATTTTTCTTGCACTTGTGACATGTTTTCTTCTTGTAGTCATGAGCAGAAGCTTCATCATTCCTTGAGCTTGATCGTGAAGACTTTCTGAAGCCTTTCTTCTTGGTGAATTTTTGGAACTTCTTCACTAGCATTGCAAGTTCCCTTCCAATGTCTTCAGGATCATCAGAACTGCTGTCAGATTCTTCTTCAGATGAGGAAACAGCTTTTGCCTTCAAGGCACGAGTTCGCCCATAGTTTGGACCGTAGATATCTCTTTTCTCAGAAAGCTGAAACTCATGTGTGTTGAGCCTCTCAAGTATGTCAGGCGGATCGAGTGTCTTGAAATCAGGACGTTCTTGAATCATTAGGGCTAGGATGTCAAACAAACTATCAAGTGATCTCAGCAGCGTCTTGACGATTTCATGTTTGGTGATCTCAGTGGCGCCGAGGGCTTGAAGCTCATTTGTGATGTCAGTGAGCCGGTCAAATGTGTGCTGGACATTCTCATTGTCATTTCGCTTGAAGTGGTTGAAGAGGTTGCGAAGAACACTGATTCTCTGATCTCTCTGGGTTGAGATGCCTTCATTGACCTTGGAGAGCCAGTCCCAGACCAGCTTGGATGTCCTCAAGGCACTCACACGGCCATACTGTCCTTTGGTCAGATGACCACAGATGATATTCTTGGCAGTAGAGTCCAGTTGAGTGAACTTCTTGACATCAGCAGCAGTGACACCTTCTCCAGCCTTGGGAACGCCATTCTCGACGACATACCATAGGTCGACGTCAATGGCTTCAAGATGCATGCGCATCTTATTCTTCCAGTAGGGATATTCAGTTCCATCAAAGACGGGGCACGTAGCGGAGACTTTGATTATCCCTGCAGTCGACATAGCTAAAACTCCAGGTGGTTAAACCGAATCACACAGAACAAGGGAGCACCTTGCTCTGATACCAATTGAAAGTGCATTATATTGACTAGAGGGGGGGTGAATAGGCGACTTTTATGAAAGTCTTCAAAACATGGAAGTTATGAAGACAAACAATAGAGATATGCCTATCACTATGCAGCGGAAGTTAGATTACACTAGGCAAGCCATGGTCAAGTATTCAATAGAGTGAAAGCACAATGACAGATAGCTGCAGTGTAATAAGGATCAGGTAGGAATAAGTTATGAAGCCAAACAGATCATACAGTCACGTTGTGAAGACAGAAGATATGGCAAGCATGCAATGACTTCACAATGAGTAACAGTAAGTAAAAGGAAGTGAAGATGAAACCAGTGACTCATTGAAGACAATGATTTGTTGGACCAGTTACAGTTGCTGTGACAATTGTACGTCTGGTTAGGGCGGCTAGGTATTTAAACCAAAGGACACACAGTCCCGGACACCTAGTCCTGAACACGCAGCTCAGGACACCCAGTCCTCACCGTATTCCCCTTGAGCTAAGGTCACACAGACCTCGCCCAATCACTCTGGTAAGTCTTCAAGGTAGACTCCCAAACCTTCACAGACTTCGTTCACTGGCAATCCACAATGCCTCTTGGATGCTCAGAACGCGATGCCTAACCGGCTGGAGGATGCACAGTCCTCAAGTGTAATAAGTCTTCATATCACTCAGACAAGAAGACTTAAGTGATGCCCAATTCTCTCTGGCTCTGGGTGGTTAGGGCTTTTCTCCTCGCTAGGAATTTTCTCTCAAAGGCTTCGAGGTGGGTTGCTCTCAAACGACAAAAGCCGTGCACTGAAATCTGAGCAGCCAACCATTTATGGTTGTGGGGGTGGGCTATTTATAGCCACTTGGCAACCCGACCTGATTTGTCCGAAATGACCCTGGGTCACTAAGGAACTGACACGTGTTCCAATGGTCAGATTTCAAACTCACACGGCAACTTTACTTGGGCTACAAGCAAAGCTGACTTGTCCGACTCTGGACAAGATTTGCTCTCATAGTCTTCGCTCGAAGACATAGGATTTTGAATTAGGCATCACATCAGTCATTCTGACTGGTTCTCTTGGACCCCACTTAACAGTACGGTGGTTCCTATGACTCAGCACAAATGAAAGAAAACTACGAAAGATCTAAGTCTTCGAGTTCCATAGGCTTCACGTGGTGTCTTCTCTTGTCATAGTCTTCAATGTGAATATCTTCATATACCACCATTGACTTCAATGTCTTCGTACATTTTTAGGGGTCATCTCTGGTAGTAAAACCGAATCAATGAGGGACTTCTACCTGTGTTATCCTGCAATTCTCACAAACACATTAGTCCCTCAACTAGGTTTGTCGTCAATACTCCAAAACCAACTAGGGGTGGCACTAGATGCACTTACAGCGTCGCAGCCCCAAACCTTTTAACAAATGACAGCTTAGGTTTCTCTAAACCATAGTTCATACGGTGTCATCTCATCGGAATTATGTGGTGCCCTATTTAAAGTGAATGTGGTTGTTTCTAATGCCTAACCCATAAACTATCATGGTAATTCGATAAGAGACATCATGGTATGCATCATATCCAATAGGGTGCAGTTATGATGTTCGGACACACCATCACACTATGGTGTTCCAGGCTGTATTAGTTGTGAAACAATTTCCACAATGTCTTAATTCTGTGCCAAACTCGTAATTAAGATATTCATCTCTATGATCATATCATAGATATTTTATCCTCTTGTCACGACGATCTCTCACCTTCACCCTGAAATTACTTGAACCTTTCAATAATTCAGACTCGTGATTCCTCAAGTAAATATACGCAACATCTACTCAAATCATCTGTGAAGTAAGAACATAATGATATCCACTACACGCCTCAGCACTCATTGGACTGCACACATCAAAATGTATTACTTCCAACAAGTTGCTTTCTAGTTCCATTTTACTGAAAACGAGGCTTTCAGTCATCTTGCCCATGTGGTATGATTTGCATGTCTCAAGTGATTCAAAATCAAGTGAGTCCAAACGGTCCATTTGCATGGAGTTTCTTCATGCATATACACCAATAGGCATGGTTCGCATGTCTCAAACTTTTCAAAAATGAGTGAGCCCAAAGATCCATCAACATGGAGCTTCTTCATGCGTTTTATACCGATATGACTTATGTGGCAGTGCCACAAGTAGGTGGTACTATCATTACTATCTTATATCTTTTGGCATGAACATGTGTATCACTACGATCGAGATTCAATAAACCATTCATTTTAGGTGCAAGACCATTGAAGGTATTTTTCAAATAAACAAAGTAACCATTATTCTCCTTAAATGAATAATCGTATTGCGATAGACATAATCTAATCATCTCTATGCTGAACGCAAACACCAATCTCGATGGTAGAGGGAGCGTGCGATGCTTGATCACATCAAGCTTGGGAAAAACTTCCAACACATATCGCCAGCTCACCTTTAGCTAGTCTCCGTTTACTCCGCAGCCTTTTATTTCGAGTTTACTAACACTTAGCAGCCGAACCGGTATCTAATACCATGGTGCTACTAGGAGTACTAGTAAAGTACACATTAACACAATGTATATCCAATATACTTCTATCAACCTTGCCAGCCTTCTCATCTACCAAGTATCTAGGGTAATTCTGCTCCAGTGGCTGTTCCCCTTATTACAAAAGCACTTAGTCTCGGGTTTGGGTTCAACCTTGGGTTTCTTCACTAGAGCAGCAGCTGATTTGCCATTTCATGAAGTATCCCTTCTTGCCCTTGCCCTTCTTGAAACTAGTGGTTTCACCAACCATCAACAATTGATGCTCCTTCTTGATTTCTACTTTTGTGGTGTCAAACATCGCGAATATCTCAAGGATCATCATATATGTCCCTGATATATCATAGTTCATCACGAAGCTCTAGCATCTTGGTGGTAATGACTTCGGAGAAACATCACTATCTCATCTGGAAGATCAACTCCCACTCGATTCAAATGATTGTTGTACTCAGACAATCTGAGCACAAGCTCAACAATTGAGCTTTTCTCCCTTAGTTTGCAGGCTAAGAAAATCGTCGGAGGTCTTATACCTCTTGACGTGGGCACGAGCCTGAAATCCCAATTTCAGTCCTCAAAACATCTCACATGTTTCGCGACGTTTCAAAACGTCTTTGGTGCCTCAACTCTAAACCGTTTAACTGAACTATCACGTAGTTATCAAAATGTGTATGTCAGATGTTCGCAACATCCATAGACGACGTTCGAGGTTCAGCACACTGAGCGGTGCCTTAAGGTCATAAGCCTTCTATGAAGCAATGAGGGAAATCCTCAGTTTACGGACCTAGTCCGCATAATTGCTACTATCAACTTTCAACTAAATTTTCTCTAGGAACATATCTAGACAGTAGAACTAAAGCGTGAGCCACGACATAATTTGCGAAGACCTTTTGACTATGTTCAGGATAATTAAGTTCATCTTATGAACTCCCACTCAGATAGACATCCCTCTAGTCATCTAAGTGATTACATGATCCGAGTCAACTAGGTCGTGTCCGATCATCACGTGAGACGGACTAGTCATCATCGGTGAACATCTTCATGTTGATCGTATCTACCATACGACTCATGCTCGACCTTTCGGTCCTCCGTGTTCCGAGGCCTTGTCTGTACATGCTAGGCTCGTCAAGTCAACCTAAGTGTTTCGGATGTGTCCCGAGGCCATGTCTGTACATGCTAGGCTCGTCAACACCCGTTGTATTCGAACATTAGAATCTATCACACCCGATCATCACGTGGTGCTTTGAAACAACGAACCTTCGCAACGGTGCACAGTTAGGGGGAACACTTTCTTGAAATTTTAATGAGGGATCATCTTATTTACTACCGTCGTTCTAAGCAAATAAGATGCAAAAACATGATAAACATCACATGCAATCAAAAAGTGACATGATATGGCCAATATCATTTTGCTCCTTTTGATCTCCATCTTCGGGGCTCCATGATCATCGTTGTCACCGGCATGACACCATGATCTCCATTGTCATGATCTCCATCATCGTGTCTTCATGAAGTTGTCTCACCAACTATTACTTCTACTACTACAGCTAACGGTTAGCAATAAAGTAAAGTAATTACATGACGTTTATATTGACACGCAGGTCATAAATAAATTAAGACAACTCCTATGGCTCCTGCCGGTTGTCATACTCATCGACATGCAAGTCGTGATTCCTATTACAAGAACATGATCATATCATACATCACATATATCATTCATCACATCCTTTTGGCCATATCACATCACAAAACACTTGCTGCAAAAACAAGTTAGACATCCTCTAATTGTTGTTGCAAGTTTTTACGTGGCTGCTATAGGTTTCTAGCAAGAACGTTTCTTACCTACGCCAAAACCACAACGTGAATTGCCAATTTCTATTTACCCTTCATAAGGACCCTGTTCATCGAATCCGATCCGACTAAAGTGGGAGAGACAGACACCCACCAGCCACCTTATGCAACTAGTGCATGTCAGTCGGTGGAACCGGTCTCACGTAAGCGTACGTGTAAGGTTGGTCCGGGCCGCTTCATCCCACGATGCCGCCGAATCAAGATAAGACTAGTAACGGCAAGATAATTGACAATATCGACGCCCACAACTATTTTGTGTTCTACTCGTGCGTAGTAACTACGCATAGACCTAGCTCTGATACCACTATTGGGCAACGTAGTAGAAATTCAAAATTTTCTACGCATCACCAAGATCAATCTATGGAGTAATCTAGCAACGAGGGAAGGAGAGTGCATCTACATACCCTTGTAGATCGCTAAGCGGAAGCGTTCAAGTGAACGGGGTTGATGGAGTTGTACTCGTCGTGATCCAAATCACCGATGATCCTAGTGCCGAACGGACGGCACCTCCGTGTTCAACAGACGTACAGCCCGGTGACGTCTCCTACGCCTTGATCCAGCAAGGGGAGAAGGAGAGGTTGGGGAAGACTCCATCCAGCAGCAGCACGACAGCGTGGTGGTGGTGGAGGAGCGCGGGACTCCAGCAGGGCTTCGCCAAGCACTACGAGAGACGAGGAGGGAGAGGGGTAGGGCTGCGCCAACAGGAGATTGAATCGCGTGTCTTGGGCAGCCCCAAACCTCAAGTATATATAGGGGGAGGGGAGGGGCTGCGCCCCCACCTAGGGTTCCCTCCCTAGGGGTGGCGGCAGCCCCCAGATCCCATCTGGGTGGTGGCCACAAGGGGGAGAAGGGGAGGCGCACCTAGGGTGGGCCTTAGGGCCCATCTACTCTAGGGTTTGCCCCTTCCCCTCTTGGAGGCGCCTTGGGCCTTGGTGGGAGGCGCCCCAGCCCACCTAGGGACTGGTCCCTTCCCACTATTGGCCCATGTAGGCCTCCTGGGCTGGTGGCCCCACCTGGTGGACCCCCGGACCCCTCCGGTGGTCCCGGTACACTACCGGTGATGCCCCGAACACTTCCGGTGGCCAAAACCATACTCCCTGTATATCAATCTTTACCTCCGGACCATTCCGGAACTCCTTGTGACGTTCGGGATCTCATCCGGGACTCCGAACAACATTCGGTAACCGCGTACATACTTTCCCTATAACCCTAGCGTCATCAAACCTTAAGTGTGTAGACCCTATGGGTTCGGGAAACATGCAGACATGACCGAGACACCTCTCCGGTCAATAACCAACAGCGGGATCTGGATACCCATGTTGGCTCCCACATGCTCCACGATGATCTCATCGGATGAACCACGATGTCAAGGACTTAATCAATCCTGTATACAATTCCCTTTGTCTAGCGGTATGATACTTGCCCGAGATTCGATCGTCGGTATCCCGATACCTTGTTCAATCTCGTTACCGGCAAGTCTCTTTACTCGTTCCGTAACACATCATCCCGTGATCAACTCCTTGATCACATTGTGCACATTATGATGATGTCCTACCGAGTGGGCCCAGAGATACCTCTCCGTTTACACGGAGTGAAAAATCCCAGTCTCGATTCGTGCCAACCCAACAGACACTTTCGGAGATACCTGTAGTGTACCTTTATAGCCACCCAGTTACGTTGTGACGTTTGGCACAACCAAAGCACTCCTACGGTATCCGGGAGTTGCACAATCTCATGGTCTAAGGAAATGATACTTGACATTTGCAAGGCTTTAGGTTGGGAACTCCATGGTTTTGTGCTAGGTTTAGGATTGGGTCTTGTCATACATCATTGTGCTAATGACTCGGTACCCGGGGATCCCGTTATCAACGACATCCAATGTCCATGGTCAGGAAACTGTAACCATCTATTGATCAACGAGCTAGTCAACTAGAGGCTTACTAGGGACATGGTGTTGTCTATGTATCCACACATGTATCTGAGTTTCCTATCAATACAATTCTAGCATGGATAATAAACGATTATCATGAACAAGGAAATATAATAATAACCAATTTATTATTGCCTCTAGGGCATATTTCCAACACCCAGGTCGTCTACATCCCCTTCCCCAAGTAGCCATCAACATCATCACCTTTCTCCTTCCCCGCGATCCCCACGAGAGGCTACACCGTCCCCCTCCCTTCCGTGCATGTGCTCCGCCAAGGACACCGTCGGAGAACAAGACAGTGCGGGTCTCTTCCTCCTTTTCCTTGCGCCGGAACTAAGGCGTGTGGCCATGGAGGCGAGCCTCTCCGGTGGCGGCGGCAAAGGGCGACCACATGGATCAGGGAGGTGTCGGCAGTTATAGTAGGTCAATGGAGATTGGATAGAGAATGGGAAACTGAAGGTGCCCAGGACTCGCGAGATATTTTTCCACTCCATCTCCTCTCTCCAACCCGCAGACGGAGGTGAGGCACGCACGCCGCGCACAGATGCATCGGTCAGCCAGGGACCCACGCGCACATGCGCTAGCCAACCCGGCGCAGTCCTCGCAACTAACCGCCGGGCCACACGACCATGCAGCCGACAAGCGGACCAGCAGCAGGACCGGCCCACCTGTCATCGCAATAGGAAAGACGCGGGTGCATAAGCCGGGTAAACACGCACCAGCCGAGCCCTGCATAGCTGCTCCCCATAACGCACAACATGGGCAACGTGCAAGGAGCGCCCCCCAGGCATGTTTGACCCGAGAAAAACACCATGGGATGGGAAGCCAGTTCAACTGACGAGCAGGACCTGAAGCAACACTGGCCCACTTGTCATCGGGCCAGCATAGGCGTGGGCGGAAAACCAAGGTATATATGCATTAGCCAAACCTCCACAACGAGCCCACGACACGAGCACGCGGCTGCGCGCGCACCCAAAAATTGGCTACCCAGCCAACCAGAGTCGGCCCGACCCCATAAGTCATTGCCCACTCAAAACTGACCGCGCGGTGAAAACGACAACCCTTATTTTCACCAATGATCCAATGGCCAGCAGCGAAAAAGGACAACGTTGACCAGGATCGAACGGCAATCGAAGGAAGCGATTGGGGGAGCCTTCTCCATGCGAGTTGCCCAGCCTCATTATTGTTTTAAATGATTCCACTATTTCTGAAGAGGTTCCAATTGATTATGAGAACAAAGTTGCTATCTATGATGATTATTGTGATGACTTCTATGTTATAAAGAATAATGATATCCATGAAACTTGTCATCATGGTTTTAATTTTCAATTGGATTATGCCTCACATGATAGTTATTTCGTTAAGTTTGTTCCCACTACTATTGATGAGAAGAAATTCTCTTATGTGGAGAGTAATAAAAATTCTATGCTTGTGCATCATGGAAAGAGTGCTTTATGTGATGGTTATATTGTTGAATTGATTCATGATGCTACTGAAATTTATTATGAGGAAGGAATATATGCTTGTATGAATTGCAATAATATCAAGTTTCCTCTCTATGTGCTTAAAGTTTTGAAGTTATGCTTGTTTTGCCTTCCTATACTAGTTGATTATTGTTCCCATAAGTTGTTTTCTCACAGAATCCCTATGCATAGGAAGTGGGTTAGACTTAAATGTGCTAGTAATATTCTTCATGATGCTCTCTTTATGATTCAATTCTTATCTTTTACGTGAGCATCATTGAAATTATCATGCCTAGCTAGGGGCGTTAAACGATAGCGCTTGTTGGGAGGCAACCCAATTTTATTTTTCTTTCTTGCTTTTCGTTCCTGTTTAGTAATAAATTAATCATCTATCCTCTTTTATGATTGTGTTTTTTATGTTTTAATCAGTGTTTGTGCCAAGTAAAGCCTTTTGGATCTTCTTGGGTGATTGCTATTTGATCTTGCTGTAAGAAAACAAAAAGTATGCGCTCACGAGAATAATTTTCATTTTTACCAGAGAGCGATAAAATACCAATTCCACTTGCAGTAGATTAATAAAAAAATTGCCTAGGACTTCCTAATTTCTCAGGATTTTTGGAGTTACAGAAGTATTCGAAACCTACATATTACTACAGACTGTTTTGTTTTTGACAGATTCTGTTTTCTATGTGTTGTTTGCTTATTTTGATGAATCTATGAGTAGTATCGGAGGGTATGAACCACAGAGAAGTTGGAATACAATAGATATTACACCAATATTAATTTGGAATGAGTTCACAACAATACCTAAGTGGTGGTTTTATTTTCTTATACTAACGGAGCTTACGAGTTTTCTGTTAAGTTTTGTGTTGTGAAGTTTTCAAGTTTTGGGTAAAGATTCGATGGACCATGGAATAAGGAGTGGAAAGAGCCTAAGCTTGGGGATGCCCAAGGCACCCCAAGGTAATATTCAAGTACAACTGTCGATGTCAAAACCGCAGATCTCGGGTAGGGGGTCCCGAACTGTGCGTCTAAGGCGGATGGTAACAGGAGGCAGGGGACACGATGTTTACCCAGGTTCGGGCCCTCTTGATGGAGGTAATACCCTACGTCCTGCTTGATTGTTCTTGATGATATGAGTATTACAAGAGTTGATCTACCACGAGATCGTAGAGGCTAAACCCTATAAGCTAGCCTATGGTATGATTATATGTTGTCCTACGGACAAAACCCTCCGGTTTATATAGACACTGGAGGGGGCTAGGGTTACACAGAGTCGGTTACAAGGGAGGAGATCTACATATCCGTATTGCCTAGCTTGCCTTCCACGCCAAGGAGAGTCCCCATCCAGACACGGGACAAAGTCTTCAATCTTGTATCTTCATAGTCCAACAGTCCGACCAAAGGATATAGTCCGGCTGTCCGGAGACCCCCTAATCCAGGACTCCCTCAGTAGCCCCTGAACCAGGCTTCAATGACGATGAGTCCGGTGCGCAGTATTGTCTTCAACATTGCAAGGCTAGTTCCTCCTTCGAATACTTCATGGAAGATTTTGAACACAAGGATAGTGTCCGGCTCTGCAAAACAAGTTCCACATACCACCGTAGAGAGAATAATATTTCCACAAATTTAATCCGCTAACACGTTTTGACAGCATGGCATCACGCCATGGCCCGGTTATTATTCGAACCGATTTTCTCAACCAGCACCGCACATATCGCGAGGTGGTTTTCTTGACACGTCTTGTCAAAGCAGAGATCGTGTTCCCCTTATTACGGGATTCTCATCAATACGGACGTGGGTAACCGAACCGCACCATCAATTACGGCGCTTGGGGAATAAGAGATTTTACCAGGAAAGTGGGGAGGTGCATCTCCTCTTCCACCCTTATAAAGGGATTATGATTCACTCTTTTCACCCACACCTTCTTCCTCCTTGCTGACCCATTCTCGCACACTCGAGCTCCAGCGCCCAAGTTCGTGTCTTTCTTCTCAAACCACTCCAAGCATGTCCGGAGCGGGAGGCAAGTGGATGGTCTCCTCCGTCACGGAGGAGAACATCACAAAGTTACGGGAAGCCGGATATCTGGCCGCGGATATCGCGCACCGGCTGCCAGATGCAGGGCAGATCATCCCTACGCCCGAACCCCATGAGAGGGTAGTTTTTCTTACCCACTTCGTCCGCGGACTGGGATTTCCTCTCCACCCGTTTGTCCGCGGGCTCATGTTCTACTATGGGCTGGATTTTCATGATCTGGCCCCCAATTTCATCCTCAACATTCAGTGTTTATCGTCGTGTGCGAGGCCTTCCTCCGCATCAGGCCCCATTTCAGCCTGTGGCTGGAAACCTTCAGTGTCAAACCGAAGGTGGTGGTTGGCCAGCAAGCAGAGTGCGGAGGTGCCTTGGTGGGCAAAATGCCTAACGTCACCTGGCTCGAAGGCTCCTACGTGGAGACCATAAAGGGCTGGCAATCGGGGTGGTTCTACATCACCGAGCCACGTGACACCAACTGGGTGGCGGCCCCCAAATTTCGACCCGGAATCCCTACGCAACTCACTTATTGGAAAGAGAAGGGCCTGTCCTGGGGTTCTTCGGTAGAGCTGACCGGACTCCAGACCTGCATCAGGAACATGATGAGCAAGAAAATCAAGCTCGTCAACATGGTCCAGGTCATGCTCTTCCGCCGGATTCTCCCGTGTCAACGACGGGCATTCAATTTGTGGGAGTTCGACCCGGCCCAGCACCAGACGCTGCGAGAGCTCTATGACACGACGCACAAGGACATCTGGAGGGTGCTGTTCAAGGGCGCCGAGGTACCTCCTTCCCTCACCGAGGACCGCGGACTCAGCGCAAAGCGCCGTGCCAATCCAGTAAGTTTTGATATCTCACAGGGTATTTATTTGCCCTAGTTAAATCATGTGCGGGATCTAAGCTTCCATGCCATTAACAGGACTGGATAAAGACATCAGAGGAGCTCGATTGCCCAGCCCCCCTTCCTGAAGATCCTGCAGATGCTCTCCTAACAGAGATGCTGGCTCCGACAGCTTACGAGGTGCCGGCGAAGAAAACCAAGAAGAAGGCCACGGGGACCCGAAAGGGTCTCCGGCGCAAGGTTGTATCGGACTCGTCGTCCGATGACTCTGACACGCCCTCCTCCCATGAAAATGAGGAGGGGGAGGAGGAAAGTTCTCCCCCCCAGCTGGGGGAGACAAGAAAAGGAAGGCCGACCCAACCGGGAAGGCCGAAGGGTCCAAGAAGGGAAGGACCCTCCCTCTGGACTGCTCCACTACGGCCGCCTACAGCGGCGATGAGTGGCTACCCATGGTCAAGCCCTGGCGAAGTCATAAGTATCCGGACACCATAGTAATTCATGGTATGTTTTATTGCACTGCTTCTCCTCATGCCGAACATGATTATGCAGTCCGTCCCGAGATCATCTCGACGTATCTTCGTCGAGCGGTTCATTGGACTCGTCGGATATGAACAACGGTTCTCTTCCGACCACCTCCATCCCTCGCCCTATCGACAACGTTGAGGTGTTGTCTCGAAAGGCACCGAGCCAAGGGGAGGTGGTCCTGGGGGCGCCTCGAGGTGACCTCCTGGACCCTGGGCGCAAAGGGAGCAAAACTCCCACGGGCTCCGAGTTCGGCCCCCAGCCGAACACTACGCCGGAACCTTCGATGGTTCCGGACTCCGGCAGGCGATCCCTCGTTAAGGGGGGCCAGCCGCCCGCGCCGTTGTCTTCTGTCCATCCAGAGGCACCGGACAACTTGCTGGAAGCGCTTCGCGGCGCTTCCATCGACGAAGAGCACCGCACTATCATGAGTGTGGTGATCGAGAAAGTTTAGTCTGCCAAAAACGAACTGACCGAAGCTTGCGCCAGCATCCTAATAGGCTTTGAGGTAAGCAATCAAAATATAAGAAAATATTACCGCATAGATAGTAGCCCCTGATGCTATGTTCGGCGTTCGAGAAGAAAGGCCAAATAGAGGATCAAATGATGACTCAGGAGTCTAATCAGAATATATCTATGTGTATGTGCATGCTTCACTGCTGGCTGCTGCCGCACGTACTGCGGAGGTCTCTGCACTGAAACAGGACCTGGAGCGGTCCGAGAATGAGCTCAGCCTTACCAGGAGGCAGCTCGAGGAGAGCAAAGGTAAGCAATACCTTGTCTACGCTTTTAAAAAGAAGTTCGGTTTTAAAATAATAGGATCATCATGAATTTGCCAGGGGCCACGACCGAGGTGGCGACCCTAAAGAAGGCGCTGTCCGAGGCCGAAGACAAAGCGGCCAAGGAGCGCATCGAGCGGGAGAAGCAAGAAGCCTGAGTGGGCGAGGTGCAGCAAGAGCTCAAGGCTCTCGCCAAAAAACACGAGTCCTTGGAGCTTGACTTTAAGACACGAGAGTCCGAGATCACGCAGGCGCTTGAAAGTGCCCGGAGCGCCAAGGCTGAAGCCCACAAGGCCCTCCAGGAGATTGATGCGGTGAAGAAGATAGCAACGGGTAAGGCATTCATTATGCAAAGCAAGCATGTGAAGGAAACTTCCCTTTTTCTTACCTGAGTTCGGAGCTCTTCAGGAGCGTTCGCAGATCTTCCCCGCAGTGTACTGGATGCCGCGGAGTATTATCGAGCTGAGGAGGGGAGCTTGACGGAAAAGTTGTTCTGGTCTCAGTATACTGGTACCGAACACCCAATGCCCTTGAGCGACCAGCTGAAGCAACTGGTCGAGCTTCACAAGGCGGCCGAACAGGCCATGAGGGGCCTTATAGTCCGGATGTGGCCTGGCGAGCCCCTGCCCGGCAGCTACTTCGGTCTGGTGAGGCGGTTTGTGGAGGCCTGCCCACAGCTTGAAGTCATAAAGCGGTCCGTCTGCATCGAGGGTGCGCGCAGGGCTTTTGCCCGGGCGAAGGTGCACTGGGCGAAGCTTGACACCGTGAAGCTGGTGAAGGAGGGGCCACCGGAGGGCAAGCAACATCGCTTCCCCGAGATGTATTATGAGAGTGTCCTGAAGGGTTCCCGCCTTGTAGCGGATGAATGTGCCAGGGATGTAATTTTTGAATGAACATGCTTATGTGATCCTGTAATGTGAAACAAGTTCACCTGCGCTATGCAATGCTTTTTTTGAATTTAAAATATTACCTTCTGTGTGTCCGTTTATAAAATCTGAGAGTTGGCCAGTCGTCGGCTTCTGCCCCCATGTAACTAGTACTGGGGTGTTCGGGATAAACTTGAGCACTCTTTACCCCAATTTTGGGTCCTTCAAGGGAGGTTTTCAGCGCAACGAACCAAGCAATCATACTATAAGGCATTATCACTCTCACTTAGCCATAGAAGTCTACAATTTAAATTTTGGCGAAGCCCCTAGTATTCGGAAGGCCGAATTTGGGCCGCTATACACGCCTAAGCCGGGCAAGGCCGACTCCTCGCCCGAAGTGGAAAAAGTCTTTAAGGACTTGAGACCTCTCGAACAGTGACCAGTCTCTCGACTTATCATGACAGTCAGTTTTCAGCTTTCTCTACTGAGGTGCTCGTCCGAAAGAACCGGGACACAATCGCAGTAGTTCTCCCACCACTACCTTAGCCGATATAGAGGAACATAAGGTACCAAAGCATGGGAGCTAGGCAAACCCAACTATTGACCCAAGACATGATTCGGAGCTGATGCATATAATGCTATAAGTTCGGGGTGCCGCACTGTCAAAAGTGTTCGGACTTCTCGCGTCGTATTATGGGGTAAACGAAAGCCCCTGGCGTACTGACCGTACCCGAATATGCGGGTGCGGATTGTCGCGAATGGACATATAAGAAAAAAGGGGATGAATAATGCAATAATAGACTAATGTTGTACATTGTTATTTAAATAATACGTCGAAGCGTATTGGTACAAGTAGTGCAGTAAGCAGAAAGTGGGACTATTTGACATGTCCTATCCAAGGGCAAGTTGTGTATGGATAGTAGAAAGCGGGTATATCGATTAATATTAGAGACCACCTGAGGGTTCCCGTGTACATCTTAGCTTCTTGCCGCCTTGGTTGTTCCTTCCCATAATGTGTCCGGCAATCGTACTGCCGGAAAGGGTTTCCAGAGAGTTAGGTCCTGAAAGAGAAAAGAAAATGATAAAGGTATACAGCCCCTAGGGCGGTTAAGCCGCATTGCAGGACGTGCCCTGATCGTGCCCCCGCCTATGTCCATGGTATTTTCAGTGCGTAATTATGTACACGCGGCATGGATTTCATCGCTTGACTGGGACTAGGACGGGGGCCGAAATGCTAGGCGAGCTCTGAACGCGCCATGCGATCCTGTTGCAGTTTACTTCGGACTCGCTTGAAGGTGTCGGGGGCTGTATCGCCGAATTAGTGGTTTGCCTTAAAAGGCTGCTTTGTGCTTCTGCTGCAAGGGCCATAGTGTGCTCTTCCATGCGGAGCAAGCGTTCTGTGTTTCCATTTACTGTTATGACCCCCTAGGTCCTGGCATCTTGATCTTGATGTATGCGTAATGCGGTACTGCATTAAATTTTGCAAATGTTGTTCGTCCGAGCAGTGCGTGATAGCCACTGCGAAACGGGACGATATCCAAGATTAACTCCTTGCTTCGGAAGTTGTCCGATGATCCGAAGACCACTTCCAGTGTGATTGAGCCCGTGCAATGGGCCTCTACACCTGGGATGACGCCCTAAAAGGTGGTTTTGGTGGGTTTGATCCTCGAGGGATCGATACCCATTTTTCGCACTGTGTCCTAATAGAGCAGGTTCAGGCTGCTGCCGCTGTCCATAAGGACTCGAGTGAGGGGAAATCCGTCGATGATGGGGTCTAGGACCAGTGCGGCGGATCCGCCATGACGGATACTGGTGGGGTGGTCCCTGCGATCAAAGGTGATTGGACAAGCGGACCATGGCTTGAACTTTGGGGCGACGGGCTCCATCGCGTAGACGTCCCTTAGTGCACGCTTCCACTCCCTCTTGGGAATGTGGGTTGCGTATATCATGCTCACCGTCTTCATTTGTGGGGGGAACCCCTTCTGTCCTCCCGTGTTCGGCGGCCGGGGCTCCTCCTTGTCATCACTATGCAGCCTCTTGTCCTTGTTTTCGGCATTTAACTTGCCGACCTGCTTGAACACCCAGCATTCTTTGTTGGTGTGATTGGCTGGCTTGTCGAGGGTGCCGTGGATTTGACCTGAGCGATCCAGTATGCGATCCAAACTGGATGGAGCCGGAGTACTTCTTTTGAATGGCTTTTCCACTGACCAGATCTAGAGCCTCTGAATCCGGCATTAACTGTCGTATCATCGTTGTTATCACCGTTGTTGCGGCGCTTTGGTCTGTTACGATGTGGTCTGCCGTTGGCATCTTTGGTATCCGAAGTGCCCGGATTCCTTGATGTGTTGTTGCTGCGAGCCAGCCAGCTATCCTCGCCCGCGCAAAAGCGGGTCATGAGTGTCGTGAGGGCTGCCATAGACTTTGGCTTCTCCTGGACAAGGTGGCGGGCAAGCCACTCATCGTGTTTGTTATGCTTGAATGCCGCTAGGGCCTCTGCATCCGGACAGTTGACAATTTGGTTTTTCTTCGTCAGGAACCATGTCCAGAATTGCCTGGCCGATTCCCCTGGCTACTGAGTTATATGGCTCAAGTCATCTGCATCCGGTGGTCGCACATAAGTGCCCTAGAAGTTGTCAAGGAATGCGTCTTCCAAATCCTCCCAACTGCCGACGGAGTCTGCTGGCAAGCTATTCAGCCAATGCCGAGCTGGTTCTTTGAGTTTTAGTGGGAGGTACTTGATGGCATGTATATCGTCACCGCAAGCCATGTGGATGTGAAGGAGGAAATCCTCGATCTATACAGCGGGATCTGTTGTACCATCATACGATTCGATATTAACGGGTTTAAAACCCTCCGGGAATTCGTGATCCATAACTTCATCAGTGAAGCATAGGGGGTGTGCGGCGCCTCTATGCCGGGCTATATCACGACGTAGTTCATATGAGTCTTGTCTGCTGTATTCGGCCCGGCCGGATATGCATTTGGTGTATCCGGCGCGACGATCATCGTCCCGTGTTGGCGCGCGTGCACGTGACCCGTATATTGACCTTGCAAGTTTTGCCCTGCTGTCCAATACGTCTCGCAGGTCCCGTCTGTTGCCCCGGGCCTTGGTATTTTTGATTGAGTGGCGGCGGGGTGCAGGCTGAACTTTAGGCTGAAACGCCTCTCTGGCTCGGCCACGCGGTGGCCGGCCAGCCGCATCATACACTGGTGATGGAGGTTTCAATGCTTCCTCCTTGAGGTGAGGTAGCAACCTGCGTTTTGGGTAACTCTTGGAGGGGCGCTCGAGTTCGTATTCCTCGGCCGCAAGGACTTCGATCCATCTGTCTGCTAGCAAGTCTTGATCAGCTTGAAGCTGTTGTTGCTTTTTCTTCAGGCTATTTGCTGTGGCCATAAGCCGGCGGTTGAAGCGCTCCTGCTCGACGGGATCCTCAGGTATGACAAATTCATCGTCGCCGAGGCTCACCTCCTCTTCGGAGAGGGGCATATAATTTCCTATTCTGGTTTTCCATTTGTTGCCTACTCTGGAGGGCTAGCGTGTTCATCTTCCCGCTCTACATCGTGCTGGAGGGGATTGTGGTTGTCTTCGGCACTATCTGGAGTATTATTATCTCCTGTGCCGGTATCACTACTTTTGTTGTGGCGGGACTTAGAGCGGCGCCGCTGACGTCGGCGCTTGAGTTGCTTCTAGGAGGGGTTATCATCCACTGTCTCGTTGCCATTGCCTTCTTTGGGGGTGTCCACCATGTATATATATCATATGATGAGGTGGCGGTCCAGCGCCCTATGGGCGGTGGTTCCTGTTCGTCTCCTGCATCGTCGTCCATACCGTCGATGTCTTCGGAGTCGAAGTTGAGCATGTCAGTTAAATCGTCGACAGTGGCTACCAAGTGGGTGGAGGGTGGGCAGCAAATTTCTTCATCGTCTGCATCCCATTCTAGCCGGACATAGTTTGGCCAAGGCTCCCCCGACAAGGAGAGAGACCTTAACAAATTTAGCACATCGCCGAAAGGCGAGTGCCGAAAGATATCCGCGGAGGTGAACTCCATGATCGGCGCCCAGTCGGATTCGATGGGCACGGATGCAGGCGGCTCGGAGTCTGTGGCCGAAGACGAGTCCAGTGGTTTGGCGACACGGCTCTCGTAAGGGGTGAAGTCAGTATCCGGCTCCATCGCCACTGAGAGTGCGACCTCCATGGCGGGGTCTATCCCTCCGCTCTCGGATGGCGCAATTTGCTCCGAATTGACGGCCGGAGTAGCAGATGCGATCTCCCGAACACTGTCCGATGGCAGAGTTACGTCGTGCTCGTCGTGACTATGCGGTGCCCCTGACACGGGCTCGAATCCATCGAAGATCAAGTCTCCGCGGCTGTCGGCAGTGTAGTTTAAGTTTCCGAATCTGACCTGATGGCCAGGGGCGTAGCTCTCGATCTGCTCCAGATGGCCAAGCGAATTGGCCCGAGGTGCGAAGCCACTGAACACAAAGATCGGTCCGTGGAGGAAAACCTCACCCTGGACCGCATCGCTACCGATGATTGAAAGAGCCATCAAGCCTTACGGTGACGACACAGTGGAACTCTCAATGAAAGCACCAATGTCGGTGTCAAAACCGGCGGATCTCGGGTAGGGGGCCTCGAACTATGCGTCTAAGGCGGATGGTAACAGGAGGCAGGGGACACGATGTTTACCCAGGTTCAGGCCCTCTTGATGGAGGTAATACCCTACGTCCTTCTTGATTGTTCTTGATGATATGAGTATTACAAGAGTTGATCTACCACGAGATCGTAGAGGCTACACCCTAGAAGCTACCCTATGGTATGATTGTATGTTGTCCTATGGACTAAATCCTCCAGTTTATATAGACACCGGAGGGGGCTAGGGTTACACAGAGTCGGTTACAAGGGAGGAGATCTACATATCCGTATTGCCTAGCTTGCCTTCCACGCCAAGGAGAGTCCCATCTGGACACAGGACGAAGTCTTCAATCTTGTATCTTCATAGTCCAATAGTCCGGCCAAAGGATATAGTCCGGCTGTCCGGAGACCCCCTAATCCAGGACTCCTTCAACAACCAAGAGCCTAAGCTTGGGGATGCCCCGGAAGGCATCCCCTCTTTCGTCTTCGTTCATCGGTAACTTTACTTGGAGCTGTTCTTCTTTAGGTTCCTGTTTTTCTTTTTTTCTTTTCCTCATCTTGGGGAAGCATTGTTTTGTTCCTGCTTTTTTATTTAATAAAATGTTGTGGGGTGTAAGCCCTGCAGTCTTCAAGGTTCAAAAAACTTTACTTCGAGCTATATTTTTATTCGCTACATGATGTGTGTTTTACTTGGAGCGTCATTTTATTTTATTTAGTTTTGCTTGCTGTTTGAATAAAATACCAAGATCTGAAATTATTAAATGTTAGAGAGTCTTCACATAGTTGCATAATTATTCGACTACTCACCTTCACTTATATCTTTTGGAGTAGTTTGTCATTTGCTCTAGTGCTTCACTTACATCTTTCTAGAGCACGGCGGTGGTTTTATTTTAAAGAAATAGATCAACTCTCGTGCTTCACTTATATTATTTTGAGAGTCTTTAGAACAGCATGGTAGTTTGCTTTGGTTATGAAACTAGTCCTAATATGATGGGCATCCAAGATGGGTATAATAAAAACTTTCATATAAAGTGCATTGAATACTAAGATAAGTTTGATACTTGATGATTGTTTTGAGATATGAAGATGGTGATATTAGAGTCATGCTAGTTGAGTAGTTGTGAATTTGAGAAATACTTGTGTTAAAGTTTGTGATTCGCGTAGCATGCACGTATGGTGAACCGTTATGCGATGAAGTCGGAGCATGATTTATTTATTGATTGTCTTCCTTATGAGTGGCGGTCGGGGACGAGCGATGGTCTTTTCCTACCAAACTATCCCCCTAGGAGCACGCGCATAGTACTTTGTTTCGATAACTAATAGATTTTTGCAATTAGTATGTGAGTTCTTTATGACTAATGTTGAGTCCATGGATTATACGCACTCTCACCCTTCCACCATTGTTAGCCTCTCTAGTACCGCGCAACTTTCGCCGGTACCATAAACCCACCATATACCTTCCTCAAAACAGCCACCATACCTACCTATTATGGCATTTCCATAGCCATTCCGAGATATATTGCCATGTAACTTTCCACCGTTCTGTTTTCTATGACACGCTTCATCATTGTCATATTGCTTTGCATGATCATGTAGTTGACATCGTATTTGTGGCAAATCCACCGTTCATAATTTTTTTCATACATGTCACTCTTGATTCATTGCATATCCCGGTACACCGCCGGAGGCATTCACATAGAGTCATATTTTGTTCTACGTATCGACTTGTAATTCTTGAGTTGTAAGTAAATAAAAGTGTGATGATCATCATTATTAGAGCATTGTCCCAGTGAGGAAAGGATGATGGAGACTATGATTCCCCCACAAGTCGGGATGAGACTCTAGATGAAAAAAAGAGAAAGGCCATAAAAAGGAGAAGGCCCAAAAAAATGAGAGAAAAAGGGAGAAGGGACAATGCTACTATCCTTTTTCCACACTTGTGCTTCAAAGTAGCACCATGATCTTCATGATAGGGTCTCCTATGTTGTCACCTTCATAAACTAGTGGGAATTTTACATTATAGAACTTGGCTTGTATATTCCAATGATGGGCTTCCTCAAAATTGCCCTAGGTCTTCATGAGCAAGCAAGTTGGATGCACACCCACTTAGTTTGTTTTGTTGAGCTTTCATACACTTATAGCTCTAGTGCATCCGTTGCATTGCAATCCCTACTCACTCACATTGATATCTATTGATGGGCATCTCCATCGCCCGTTGATACGCCTAGTTGATGTGAGACTATCTTCTCCTTTTTTTCTTCTCCACAACCACCATTCTATTCCACCATAGTGCTATATCCATGGTTCACGCTCATATATTGAGTGAAGATTGAAAAAGTTTGAGAACGTCAAAAGTATGAAACAATTGCTTGGCTTGTCATCGGGGTTGTGCATGATTTAAATATTTTGTGTGATGAAGATAGAGCATAGCCAGACTATATGATTTTGTAGGGATAACTCTTTTTGGCCATGTTATTTTGAGAAGACATAATTGCTTTGTTAGTATGCTTGAAGTATTATTATTTTTATGTCAATATTAAACTTTTGTTTTGAATCTTATGGATCAGAATATTCTTGCCACAATAAAGAGAACTACATGGATAAATATGTTAGGTAGCATTCCACATCAAAAATTCTGTTTTTATCATTTACCTATTCAAGGACGAGTAGGAATTAAGCTTGGGGATGCTTGATACATCTCCAACGTATCTATAATTTTTTATTGTTCCATGATATTATATTATCAACCTTGGATATTTCATATGCATTTATATGCTATTTTATATGATTTTTGGGACTAACCTATTAACCTAGAGCCTAGTGTCAGTTTCTGTTTTTTCCTTGTTTTGAGTACCGCAGAAAAGGAAAATCAAACAGAGTCTAATTGACCTGAAACTTCACAGAACTTATTTTTGGAACGAAAGCAATCCAGGAGACTTGGAGTAGACGTTAGGGATGCTTCGAGGGAGGCACTAGGCAGGGTGGTGCGCCCTACCCCCTGGGCGCGCCCCCCACCCTCGTGGCCCCTCGTGGCTCCCCTGACTGACTTCTTTCGCCTATATATGTCCATATACCCTAAAAACATCGAGGAGCAGAATAGATTGGGAGTTCCGCCGCCAGAAGCCTCAGTAGCCACCGAAAACTAATCTAGACTCCTTCTGGCACCCTGCCTGAGGGGTGCCGGGGTGCTGATCCACGGGCACCTATGGGACCGGCGGACCGGGTCCCTTTCGGTTCGGCGGGGGCGGAGGTCGCGCAAAGAGCAGATCGAGGCGGGGCACGCGAGCGATTTACCCAGGTTCGGGCCGCACGGATGCGTAAAACCCTACTCCTGCTTTGTGGTCTTGTATTGATTTCTTGCTTGGGAGCGCGGAGTGCTATAGTACACACCAGCGGCTAGCAGGACCGAGCGTGAGTGTTCGAACTGGCTAACCCCCCCTCTACGTTGCACACGGGCCTCCTTTTATATGCTCAAGGGGTCACCGACAGGTGGCAACGGAGGTAAAGGGTAAAAATGGAAAGGTGCTGCGGTAGGTACAGCTACCTGCTATAGTGTATCATACCTAACCCTGACGGCAGGGGACAAGGGCATTAATTGCCCGTCTGTGTCGCCTAAACAGTACCGAAAAGGACCGCTAGGGACGCCACCGTTTGCCACGATGGTTATCTTGTCAGCGCCCGCTTGCCACCTCGCACCCCTAGCTGCACGGCCTCCTGCCACGTGTGCTTGGGAGGGTCCTAGAGCGACACGTTGGCGGGTGTGCTAGAGCGCGGGCACGAAGTGGGGGTTTCCCGCGGCAAGCTCCTTGCCGCGGTTGTCGTCTTGTCGTGTTCGGGAGCTTGTCGCTCACCGGGCCTTGCCGGGACGCGCGGCGCGTCGCGGCAAGTTTTCTTGGTATGCCTTGGTGGCCTTCCCGGCAAGCTCCTCTTGCCGGGGTCTTGTCTTCTTCCCGGCCAGCTTGCCGGGGCCTTGGTTTGAGTACTTTGTTCTTGAATGGTCTTCAAAGGAACCACGGAGGATCTTGGCGGTCACCCGGCAAGCCTTGCCGCGGGATGCTGCGACTGCCCGTGCACAAGTTCGGGATACTAGGGTACCCCTACTCTAGTACACTGACAGGAGCCCCCGGTCCTGGGCCAGACACGGTGCCGAGCGCTGTTGGGCCAGGCCCAAAGCAGTGCACGGGCACGCACGGCCTAGGTTACGCCGTATATCTCTCCGCTTCCACCGCGCACGCCCAGAACGGCACGCGTCAAACGCGGCGTCGTGGGTGACGTGGGCGGCGTGCGCGGGGCTAAGCCCCGCGAGCATGCGTCAGGCTATGATGAAGGGGACGGTTCACGCCCTCCTCCCTAAACGAAGGTAGGCGTGGGGGCGTGGTGCATTTACTGGACGGGGCCGGTGTGCGGTTTTCGAGGCGTCCACTCCCCACGATCACGGGGTGGGGCGAGGCCGCCTCATCCGTCGCCTCGGTTCTGCATCCCCGCCACGCGGCTCCCATGCGCTTGGGGTCGCGGACGGTGGAAGCAGGAAACTGGGCCGTCGTGGGCAGAGGCAGCGGGTCGGCCCCGACTCCCTGCTCTTCCCGTGCCTTGATTCGCTGAGCGGGGCGGCCGAGCCCCCACCTCGCTCCTTTATAAAGAGCGGGAGGGGAGCGCAGAAGCCTGCACTCTCTCATCTCCTCCTTTCTTCAGCTTCTGCTCCCCTTTCTCCCACTCGCCATGGAGAAAGGGAAGCCTGGCCCTTCGTCGGTGGCGGCGAGGGTCGCCGCCAGACAGCGCACCCCTCCCTCTCCCGCGCCCGTGGTGGCAGGGCCAGCCATAAGGGGAAGAGGGAGGGGGCGAGGTCGTGGACGAGGTTGAGGACGAGGTCGAGGCGCTCGGGGAAGAGGCGGACGGGGCGGCGCGCCAGCTTCGCTTCCGCCGGCGGTTCCTCTCCCCACGGCGGTCCATATAGGGGACGACCCTTGCGAGTTCTTCGTCAGGCTGCCAGGCGCCTCGCCGTCGCCTCCGGCTTCCAGCTCCGTTTGCGAGCGCGATGGAGTTGGACCCGCCCGAGACACTGAGACTGCACATGAGGGGCTGTGGGATCAGCGGCATGCGAGTCCGCGTTGTATTCCAAGCCCCTAATGTGATGTATCTTGATCGAGGGTGGAAGACGTTCGCCCGTATCCACAGCCTGATGGAGGGATTTACCCTCCATTTTAAGTTGATGGAGGGCGATCTCCTCTCCGTCAAGGTCTTCGGGTGCTTCGGCACTCGGGCGAAGTGCTGCGTGGACAGCTCCTCCGATAGTGAAGGCTCCCCCTCGAGCGAGAGTGACGAGGAGGAGAGCGACAGCGACGATGAGGGTAGCGGGCGGCGGGATGGCGGGTCCGACTAGGCGTCGGGCGCCGCTTCGTGCGGCACCGGTGACCCCATCATCCGTGTCACCGGCTCCTTGAACTCCCCGGGGCCGTCTCCTTGGGCGGCTGGCGTTGGGAGGCTGCGGAAGGGGAAGAGGGCTGGCGACAAGGCCGTCAGGTCGGAGTACGAGGGCGTGGTGCCCTCGACAGCGTGCTGACGTCCTGCCGCCCCGTCTTCCAACCCCGCTTCCGGCACTGCCATCACCGTCCAGCCTTCGGACAGCCCTCGGGATGTTCTCTTGGTGTCTTCTGGCACCCGTAGCTTCTCTAGGCACCCCTTTTGCCCTTTTCGCCTCCTTGACCTACCTCCTGAAGAGAGGGACAGGAAAGGGATTACGGGCATCTTATCTTTTTAATTTGTAAGCCTTCGGGCCTTAGCTGCATCTAAAATTTGTAATCCTCTCTTTCATGTTTTTCATCCTCTATGGACTGTACCTGAGTGGGATATTTTTTAATGAAAAGGGGATGCTTGCCGGGTTATTTGTCTCGCGGGTTGAACCCACGCCAAGGAGCAAATCCTTGGTATCCCTTGGACAGACATTTTATTTCCCGGCAATAGGCCCTGCCGCCTTCCCACGTCGCTCGACCTTTCACGCCTTTGACGGAGGCGGGAACGAGGTGGGTGCGGCCACCTCGTTTCATCCCTTTGCTGCCGCGACTACGACCAAACTTGGTCCCGGGAACGAGCCCCAGGGCCTAGAGTTGAGGGAGCACGGCAGTTTCCGGGAAGAAACGCGGTTTCGCATTCCCAGTCCATAAGAGGATGCATGATGAGGGACGAAAGACTTATCTGATATCGCAGCCCCCGGCAATTCTGGCTTGCCGGGGCCCGGGTGCCGGCTCACCCTTCTTCTCCTTTTCGTCCTCAAGCGGTCTGGTCAGGACATGCGAGCCCTGCGAACGAAAGAGAAGCAAAGGGACGGACACTCGACCTCTAAGCTAGGGGTTAGCCGCTGTTAGGCACTATCAACCCTAACCAAGGACGAGACTCGACCTAGCATGCATGCTATAACCCCGGGGTGTCAGCGCTTCATTTACTTGTGCTCAGGGTCTGCGCCTGGCTCTGTACAAAGGATTACATGCAACAGCGGCAAGACTTGTACAGAAGGGTGGTTGCCGGACAGGGTCCGACAACCGCGCCTTACGGGTAAAACTTACGAAGATGCTCGATGTTCCAGGAGTTGCTCACTGGTACGCCATCTTCGGTCTCAAGGCGGACAGCGCCAGGCCTTGTGACGTGTTTCACCCGGTAAGGGCCTTCCCACTTCGGCGTCAACTTGTTGGAATTCTTGGCGGACTGAACGCGCCGAAGAACAAGGTCACCTTCCTCGAGACTTCTGGCGTTAACTTTGCGGCTATGGTAGCGGCGCAAAGCTTGCTGGTAGCGAGCAGCTCGCACAGCAGCCTGAAGACGGTCTTCCTCAAGGAGCAGCGCGTCATCTTGTCGTAGCCGCTCTTGCTCGAGCTCATCACAAGCGAGCACTCGAGGTGACCCGTATACGAGTTCCGTGGGGATAACTGCTTCTGCTCCATAGAATAGAGCAAAAGGTGTCTGTCCAGTGGCTCGATTTGGCGTCGTTCTGATCGACCAAAGAACCATCGGCAGCTCCTCGATCCAGTTTCTTCCGCACTTGTGCAGCCTGTCAAAAGTTCTGGTCTTGAGCCCGCGCAGCACTTCAGCATTTGCCCTCTCCGCTTGACCGTTGCTTCTCGGGTGGGCAACAGAAGCGAAGCAGATCTTGGCGCTGAGATCTTGGACATATTGCATGAAGGTGCGGCTCGTGAATTGTGTACCGTTGTCGGTGATTATCCTGTTAGGGATCCCGAAGCGGCAAACAACCGACCTGAAGAACTTGACGGCTGACTGTGCGGTCACCTTCCTCGCTGGTTCCACTTCCGGCCACTTTGTGAACTTGTCGATTGCAATGTACAAGTACTCAAAGCCCCCGACAGCTCGGGGAAAGGGGCCGAGGATGTCGAGCCCCCAGACCGAAAATGGCCAGGATAAAGGGATCGTTTGGAGAGCTTGAGCTGGCTGGTGTATCTGCTTGGAATGGAACTGGCACGCTTCACACTTGGTTACTTGTGCAGTTGCATCCTGGAGGGCTGTTGGCCAGAAGAAACCTTGCCGGAATGCTTTGCCGACAAGTGCTCTTGCGCCAGTGTGGTGACCACATATGCCTCCGTGTATCTCTGCCAACAGCTTTTGTCCGTCTTCCCGGTGAATACACTTCAATTTCACACCGTTGAGTCTTCTTCTGTACAGTGTCTTGTCGACAAACTGGTACATACTTGACTGCCGGGCTACTCTTTCCGCTTCTTCTTGTTCTTCGGGAAGTTCTCCTGTCTGAAGGAAACGGACAATCTCCTGCGCCCATGTTGGAGCTTGGGGCTCGACAACAAGGACTAAAGGCAAATCTGCTGCTGCGGGAACGTCCGCTTCCACGGCAAGAACCTGCGGCTCTGCCGGAGCTTGACGTTCCCCGACAAGCTTGCCGGAGCAAAACTTATCGGGAGCTTCTGCTTCAACGGAACAAACCCTAGGGCTTGCTGGAGCATCTTGCTCCTCAGCGCTCTTGGTGCTGATCTTGGAGACTGCTGCGGGAATATCCGCTTCTACGGCAAGAACCCGCGGCTCTGCCGGAGCGTGATGTTCCCCGGCAAGCTTGCTGGAGCAAAACTTGTCGGGAGCTTCTGCTTCAACGGAACAAACCCTAGGGTTTGCCGGAGCATCTTGCTCCTCAGCGCTCTTGGTGCTGATCTTGGAGACTGCTGCGGGAATATCCGCTTCTACGGCAAGAACCCGTGGCTCTGCAGGAGCGTGATGTTCCCCGGCAAGCTTGCTGGAGCAAAACTTGTCGGGAGCTTCTGCTTCAACGGAACAAACCCTAGGGTTTGCCGGAGCATCTTGCTCCTCAGCGCTCTTGGCGTCGATCTTGGGGACCTTCTTGGCGGCGGCTTCGGGAAGCTCTGCCGGCAAATAGTCACCAGAAACCAACTTCCTCTTCTTGCTCTGTCCAGTTGATGGCGTTACGGACGGCTGAGTCAGCTTGAGCACAAAGATCCCTGGTTCCACAGGTAACTTAAGTGCGGCACACTTTGACAGGCCATCTGCAATGGTGTTCTGAGCTCTTGGAACGTGCTCCATTTGTAGGCCGTCAAAGTGTTCTTCCAGCTTTCTCACTTCGTCGACGTAAGCTTCCATCAACGGACTCTGATAATTCTTGTTTACTTGGCGGACGACAAGCTGTGAATCACCCCTGACAATGAGCTTCTTGATCCAAGGTCTGCCGCGATCCTGAGACCGGCGAGCAATCCCTCATACTCTGCAGTATTGTTTGTTGCTTGCTCTTTGGGAAAGTGCATCTGGACTACGTACTTGAGGTGCTCTCCGGTGGGTGCGATAAGCAGCACACCAGCGCCGGCGCCTTGCGGCGAAAAGGCACCATCAAAGTACATCAGCCACTCTTTGCTTGCTTCCTTGTCGGGGATGCTTGTTTCTGGAATTTCTTCATCTAGTGTTGGCGTCCATTCTACTATAAATTCTGCCAATGCTCTGCTCTGGATAGTTGAGGTGCTTTCAAACTTGAGGCCAAAGCTTGACAGTTCCAGTGCCCACTCAACAATCCTGTCTGTCGCTTCTGGATTCTGCAGTATCCTCTTCAGCGGAAAGCGAGTGACAACTGTGATCTCATGTGCTTGGAAGTAATGGCGCAGCTTTCTCGAGGCCATGAGAAGGCCGAAGAGCAATTTCTGTACACCAGAGTACCTTGACCTAGCCCCTTGCAGGAGGGAACTGACAAAGTAAACTGGGCGCTGCACCATTTTCTTCTGTGTCTCCTCGTGCATCTGCGCAGATCCATCTTTGTGGGGACCAGAGCTTGCCGGGGAAGCCCCCTGCTTGTTGCTGGATGCGCTTGCCGCGGTTGCTGGCTCATCATCTGCCTCCCTCTCTGCTACTAACGCAGCACTAACCACTTGATTGGTTGCCGCTATGTACAGCAGCAACTTCTCTTGTGGTTTAGGTGCGACAAGTATTGGAGGGGAGGACAGGTATCTCTTCAGGTCTTGCAGCGCAGCCTCCGCTTCCGGATTCCATCTCATTGGACCTGCCTTTTTCAATAATTTGAAAAACGGCAGGGCGTGCTTAGCAGACCGAGAGATAAACCTGCTGAGAGCAGCCACGCAACCGGCAAGTTTCTGTACATCCTTGACGCGCTTTGGTGCTTCAATCTGCTCAATGGCCTTGATCTTGTCGGTATTGGCTTCAATTCCCCGCTGAGACACGAAGAACCCGAGAAGCTTGCCGGAGGGAACTCCAAACACACACTTCTCCGGGTTGAGCTTGAGGCTGATCTTGCGTAGATTTGCAAAGGTCTCGTCTAAATCTTGAATCAGGGTTGCTCTGTCCTTGCTCTTGACCACTATATCATCCATGTAGGCTTCCACATTTCTGTGTATTTGTGGCTCAAGAGCAACATGGACTACTCTTGCAAATGTCGAACCAGCATTTTTTAATCCGAAAGGCATCCGTACGAAACAGTACGTGCCACATGGAGTAATAAATGCGGTCTTCTCTTCATCCTCTTCTTCCATGAAGATCTGATGATACCCTGAGTATGCGTCAAGAAATGAAAGCAAATCACATCCGGCTGTGGATTCAACAATCTGGTCAATGTGCGGCAAAGGAAATGGGTCTTTGGGACAAGCTTTGTTAACATCGGTAAAATCGATACAAAGCCTCCATTTCCCGTTTGCCTTGCGCACGACTACAGGATTGGCCAACCACGTGGGATGGAGCACTCCTCTGACAAGGCCTGCTGCTTCCAGTTTCTTGATCTCTCCCGCAATGAATTCTTGGCGCTCCACTGCCTGCTTCCTGACTTTCTGCCTGACGGGCCGCGCATGAGGACAAACGGCAAGGTGGTGCTCAATCACTTTCCTGGGAACACCGGGGATGTCCGACGGCTGCCATGCAAACACGTCGACATTCGCCCGCAGGAAAGTAACGAGCGCGCTTTCCTATTTAGGGTCGAGCGTGGCACTGATGGTGAAGGTACCACCAGTGCCGTCCTCCTTGGCGGATGCCTTCTTCGTCTCTGGCGGAGCTGCCATCGTCTTCTTGCACTTGCCGGTGGAGCTCGATGGTGCGTCCTCAACGGCAGCACAGCACTCCGAAGAGGTGCGCTTGCCGGAGTGGGCATCAGAACTCTTGCCGGACTTGCCGGTGGAGCTCGATGGTGCGTCCTCGACGGCAGCGCAGCACTCCGAAGAGGTGCGCTTGCCAGAGTGGGCATCAGAACTCTTGCCGGACTTGGTCTTCTTCCCCCCGGGAGCTTCGGCGGCAAGTGGATTGCGATCCGCCGTGGCTGCTGCTTCCCGGTAGATCTTGTCGGCACAGATAAGAGCATCCTTCTTGTCGCCAGGGATAGAAATGACGCTTATCGGGCCTGGCATCTTCAGCATGTTATATGCGTAGTGAGAGGCTGCCATGAACTTGGCGAGTGCTGGGCGGCCAAGTATCCCATTGTAGGGCAATGGGATATCGGCAACATCGAATGTGACCTTCTCAGTCCTGAAGTTTAGCTCGCTGCCAAATGTTACCGACAGCGTGACCTTCCCCTTTGGCTTGCTCCTTCCCGGATTGATTCCTTGGAATGTGCCGGTCTCTTCGAGCTCGCTGTCAGGGATTTGGAGTTTCTGGAGTACAGCGGAGGAGATCAGGTTCAAGCCGGCCCCGCCGTCAACTAACATCTTAGTGACCTTGAGGTTGCGGATAGTTGGTGAAACCAACATCGGCAGGCACCCGACCGCGGTTGTGCGATCAGGGTGGTCCTCAATGTCAAAGATGATAGGCGTGCTGGACCATTTCAGAAGCTTGCGCGATTCGACAGGTGGTTCCGCTGCATTGACTTCCCGCGCCAACTGCTTGAGTTGGCGGTGTGAAGTGTGCAGAGAAGCACCGCCGTCGACGCACAAGACCTCTGTGGCTTTCTGAAACTCCTGTTCACTGGTCTCAACATCATCCATGTCTTCGTCGTCGTCATCTTCATCGTTGTCGCGGCCGCGGGGAGGCCTGTCTCCTTGCCGCTGCTTGGCCTTGTCGCGGCGTCCTCCCCGTCCGGCGCGCTTCTTGCCGGATTCTTCAGCACCCCCTTGGGCCCTCTCCTTGTCGCGCCGCTCGTACTCAGCTTTTTGTTGCTGGACAAGCTGCTTGACTTTCTTGCAGCTCCGGAGGTCATGGCCCTTGGTGCGGTGAATCTTGCAGTATTGGTTGTCGTAGCCGTCCTGCTTGTCGGCGGCCGCCACAGTCTGGCAGTTGGTGCATGCGGCAACCTCCTTGCCGGAGCTACTGACCTGGCTCGCTTGGCGCCGCCGTCGCTGCTGGACTGCTCAACGACCAGCACCTCTTTGTTCTGCTTCTTCCTGTTGTTGCGCCGCCGGTTTTTCTTTGCTGGGGCGGCATCCTCGCTGTCAGACCCCCTGCTCCAGTGCTTTCTCCGGGGAACTTCCTCCCTTCCTCTGCGCGTGCGCACTTGTCGGCCAGGGCATATAGCTCGCTGGCGTCCCGAATCTTGCACATCGCCATCTCCTCCCGCATCCCGCGGTTACGCACGTTCTAATGGAACGCGCTGATTACCGCGGCAGGGTGGATATTTGGGATGTTGTGCTGTACACGGCTGAACCTCTGGATATACTTGCGCAGGGGCTCCCCTTCCTTCTGGACGAGCAGGTGAAGGTCACTCTCTTGGCCATGAGGTTTGTGGCCGCCTGTGAAGGCGCCAACAAACTGATGGCACAGGTCTGCCCAGGAGGATACGGAGTTGTCCGGCAAGTGCATGAGCCAGGACCTGACGTTGGGCTTAAGCACCAGCGGGAAGTAGTTGGCAAGGATCTTATCATCCCGCCCCCCAGCAGCCTGCACCGCGATGGTGTAGATGCTGAGGAACTCCGACGGATGCGACTTGCCATCGTACTTCTTTGGTACATCTGGTTTGAAATTCTTTGTACTGGGCCACTGGACTTGCCGCAGCTCACGAGTGAATGCAGGGCAGCCTACCGCGTGCGGCAAGTCGCCTTGTTCCCCTGGCGCATGCATGTCAACAGAGGGCCCAGCGCGCTGGTCTGATTGACGCCGCGCTTCTCTCCGGCGCTCGATGCGAGTACGAGCGTCTTCTTGTTGTCGTTCTCGAAGAACTTGGCACTGATCGCGACGAGCTCGCGGATCTGACGACGCGGTGGAGTCGCTGTCGAGGTGGACCCGGCGAGTCGGCGATCTTGGCCTTCGGGGTGGAGAGTGCACAGTAGTTGCACCCCCACCAGTCTCGTCGTCTCCGGCTCGTGCCTGGCTGTCTTGCCGCGGCCGAGACGTGCTCGACTGCCGTGGAGTGTCGCCGTTGGCGAAGCCGATGAGACTCTGGATAGTGGCCCTCCAGTCGTTGATCTTGTCCGCCGCTGGAGGGTAGTCTAGGAGCAACTGAGCTCGCGCCAGAGCTTCTGTTGCGGTGGCGGGTGGCGGTGGCGAACGGTGTGAGGAGCGGGATATGCTCGGACTTCTAACTATGTTAGAAGGAGTAGTATCTCGTCCAGGCGACCGTGTCTCGCTCGCGCCAGCAGGTTGACGTGCATGGTGGTCCTGAGCGCTCTGAGATCCACTAGCTCGATCTTGATCTAGCGAACGCATGGTACCATGAGTACCATGACGCTGCCGGTCCCGCGCCTCCTGAGATGGGCGCGGTGCATGCACGGACGCCGAGGTCTTGGAGTGCGCCCGGTCATTGTGGGAGCCGGCTACGCCACTGATGGGCAGCGCAGCCTTGCCCTGGGACCTAGCAGCACCGTGAGTTCCCTCGTCGACGCGTGTCCTTCCGCCGGCGCCTGCCCCACCAACCGTTTGCTCCGGCGGTGGCTGGCTCGGCGCAGATGGAGCAGCTGCCCCCGAAACTTTCTTCTTCGGCGGCATGTTGATGAAGATGATGAAGATCTAGCTCGCGAGAACCTCGGATCTGGTTCACACAACCTCGACGCCCCCTACCTGGCGCGCCAAAGATGCCGGGGTGCTGATCCACGGGCACCTATGGGACCGGCGGACCGGGTCCCTTTCGGTTCGGCGGGGGCGGAGGTCGCGCAAAGAGCAGATCGAGGCGGGGCACGCGAGCGATTTACCCAGGTTCGGGCCGCACGGATGCGTAAAACCCTACTCCTGCTTTGTGGTCTTGTATTGATTTCTTGCTCGGGAGCGCGGAGTGCTACAGTACACACCGGCGGCTAGCAGGACCGAGCGTGAGTGTTCGAACTGGCTAACCCCCCTCTACGTTGCACACGGGCCTCCTTTTATATGCTCAAGGGGTCACCGACAGGTGGCAACGGAGGTAAAGGGTAAAAATGGAAAGGTGCTGCGGTAGGTACAGCTACCTGCTACAGTGTATCATACCTAACCCTGACGGCAGGGGACAAGGGCATTAATTGCCCGTCTGTGTCGCCTAAACAGTACCGAAAAGGACCGCTAGGGACGCCACCGTTTGCCACGATGGTTATCTTGTCAGCGCCCGCTTGCCACCTCGCACCCCTAGCTGCACGGCCTCCTGCCACGTGTGCTTGGGAGGGTCCTAGAGCGACACGTTGGCGGGTGTGCTGGAGCGCGGGCACGAAGTGGGGGTTTCCTGCGGCAAGCTCCTTGCCGCGATTGTCGTCTTGTCATGTTCGGGAGCTTGTCGCTCACCGGGCCTTGCCGGGACGCGCGGCGCGTCGCGGCAAGTTTTCTTGGTATGCCTTGGTGGCCTTCCCGGCAAGCTCCTCTTGCCGGGGTCTTGTCTTCTTCCTGGCCAGCTTGCCGGGGCCTTGGTTTGAGTACTTTGTTCTTGAATGGTCATCAAAGGAACCACGGAGGATCTTGGCGGTCACCCGGCAAGCCTTGCCGCGGGATGCTGCGACTGCCCGTGCACAAGTTCGGGATACTAGGGTACCCCTACTCTAGTACACCGACAAGGGGGGAATCCCTCTCCGGTGGCCATCTTCATCATCTCGGCGCTCTACATGACGAGGAGGGAGTAGTTATCCCTCAGGGCTGAGGGTATGTACCAGTAGCTATGTGTTTGATCTCTCTCTCTCTCTCTCGTGTTCTTGAGGTGATACGATCTTGATGTATCGCAAGCTTTGCTATTATTGTTGGATCTTATGATGGTTCTCCCCTTCTACTCTCTTGTGATGAATTAAGTTTTCCCTTTGAAGTTATCTTATCGGATTGAGTCTTTGAGGATTTGAGAACACTTCACGTATGTCTTGCACGTGCTTATCTGTGGTGACAATGGGATATGATGTGATCCACTTGATGTATGTTTTGGTGATCAATTTGCGAGTTCCATGACCTCGTGAACTTATGCATAGGGGTTGGCACATGTTTTCGTCTTGACTCTCCGGTAGAAACTTTGGGGCACTCTTTGAAGTACTTTGTGTTGGTTGAATAGGTGAATCTGAGATTGTGTGATGCATATCGTATAATCATACCCACGGATACTTGAGGTGACATTGGAGTATCTAGGTGACATTAGGGTTTTGATTGATTTTTGTCTTAAGGTGTTATTCTAGTACGAACTCTATGATAGATTGAACGGAAAGAATAGCTTTGTTTTATTTTACTACGGACTCTTGAATAGATCGATGAAGGTGTCAAAACTGGCGGATCTCGGGTAGGGGGTCTCGAACTGTGCGTCTAGGCCGGATGGTAACAGGAGGCAGGGGACACAATGTTTTACCTAGGTTTGGGCCCTCTTGATGGAGGTAAAACCCTACGTCCTGCTTGATTGATATTGATGATATGGGTAGTACAAGAGTAGATCTACCACGAGATCAGAGAGGCTAAACCCTTGAAGCTAGCCTATGGTATGATTGTATGTTATGGTTGTTGTCCTACGGACTAAAACCCATCAGTTTATATAGACACCAGAGAGGGTTAGGGTTACATAAGGTCGGTTACAAAGGAGGAGATATCCATATCCGTATTGCCTAGCTTGCCTTCCACGCCAAGTAGAGTCCCATCCGGACACGAGACGAAGTCTTCAATCTTGTATCTTCATAGTCTAACAGTTTGGCCAATGGAGATAGGCCGGCTGTCCGGAGACCCCCTAATCCAGGACTCCCTCAGTAGCCCCTCAACCAGGCTTCAATGATGATGAGTCCGACGCGCAGTATTGTCTTTGGCATTGCAAGGCGGGTTCCTTCTCCGAATATATCACAGAAGAATTTGAATACGAGGATAGTGTTTGACCCTGCAAAATAAGTTCCACATTCCACCGTAGAGAGAATAATATTTTCGCAGATCTTATTTCCTGGCTTGTTTTGGCAGCATGACGTTATGTCATGGCCCGGTAATTATTCGAACCGTTTCCTTTAACTAGCCCCGCACATAACGCGAGGCAGTTTTTCGACACGTCTTGTCAAAGCAGAGATCGTGTCCCCTTATTACGGGATTCTCATCAATACGGGCGTGGGTAACCCAACCGCGCCATCAATTGCGGCACTTGGGGGATAAGCGAGTTTTACTAGGCAAGTGGGGACGCTTAGCTCCGTCCGCCCATGTAAAGGGATAAGGATTCACCTTTCTATCCACGCCCTCTTCCTCCTTTGCTCATCCGTTTTCGCACACTCGAGCTCTAGCGCCCAAGTACACACTTCCCACCTCAACCTTCTCCAACCATGTCCGGAGCGGGAGGCAGGTGGATGGTCTCCTCCGTCACGGAGGGAGACATCAAGAAACTGAGGAGAGCCAGATACCTGCCCGACGACATCGCGCACCGGCTCCCAGATGAGGGGCAGCTCAGCCCCACCCCCAGGCCCCATGAGAGGGTAGTATTCCTCACCCATTTCCTCCGCGGACTGGGATTCCCTCTCCATCCATTCGTCCGGGGGCTCATGTTCTATTACGGCCTGGATTTCCATGATCTGGCCCCGAACTTCATCCTCAACATCTCGGCGTTTATCGTCGTGTGCGAGGCCTTCCTCCGCATCAAGCCCCACTTCGACTTATGGCTGAAGACCTTCAATGTCAAGCCGAAGGTGGTGGGCGGCCACTAGGCGGAGTGCGGAGGCGCCATGGTGGGCAAGATGCCCAACGTAACATGGCTCGAGGGCTCCTTTGTGGAAACCATAAAGGGGTGGCAATCGGGGTGGTTCTACATCACCGAGCCGCGCGACCCTGTATGGGCAGCGGCCCCCGAGTTCCGATCTGGCATCCCCATGCGGCTCACCTCCTGGAAAGAGAAGGGCCTGTCCTGGGGTAGTTCGGAAGAGCTGACCGGACTCCAAACATGTATTCAAAACATGGTGAACAAGAAGCTCAAGCTTGTCAACATAGTCCAAGTTATGCTCATCCGCCGGATCCTCCCGTGCCAACAACGGGAGTTCAACTTGTGGGAGTTCGACCTGGCGCAGCACCGAACTCTGAACAGGCTCTTCGACACGACTCATGAAGATTCCTGGAGGGTGCTTTTCAAAAGTGTCGAGGTCCCCCCTCCTATTACTGAGGATCGCGGATTCAGCGCGAAGCGCTAAGCTAGTGCGGTAAGCTGCTTTACCTTTCACAGGATACTTATTTTTTATAGATTGACTCTATGCGGGATCTAAACTCCCGTACCTTTGACAGGACTGGCAGAAGATGGCCGGACAGATCGACTGTCCGGCTCCTTTGCCCGAAGGCCCCGCAGACGCTCTTCTGGTGAAGATGTTGACTCCGGCCCCTTATACGGTGCCGGAGAAGACCAAGAAGGCCAAGGGAACCCGAAAGAGTTCCCAACGCCAGGCGTCGTCGGACTCACCGTCCGATGACTCTGCGGCGCACTCTTCCCCCGAAGACGAGGAAGAAGAAGAGGATGCTCCCCCACCGACTGGGGGAGACAGGAAAAGGAAGGCCGCCCCAACTGGGGGGCCGAAGGGTCCAAGAAGGGAAGGACTCTCCTTCCGAACAGCTCCACCTCCGCCGACGAAGGCGAAGACGAGTGGTTGCCCAGGGCCAAGCCCCGGGGAGATCGTAAGTATTCAGATACCAGAGTAACCGATAGGATTCCTTTGTTGCACTGCTTTCCCTAATGCCGAACACAATTATGCAGGCCGCCACGAGCTAGTATCGATGTATCATCGGACGGCTCCTTGGGCTTGTTGGACATGGATAGCGATCCAGTCCCAAGCGCCACCTCCCCTCATCCTGCCGACGACGTCGAGGTGTTGTCTCAAGAGGCACCAGATCGAGGGGAGACAGTCCTGGAGGCCCCTCAAGGCGACCGTCCGGACTCTGGGAGCCGAGGGGACGGGGCCCCTGAGAGCTCCGAGTTCGGCCCTCAGCCGAACACCGCGCCGGAACCTCCAGCGGTTTCAGGCTCGGGCAGGCGGCCTCCTTCTAAGAGGGGCAAGACGCCTGTGCCGGTGACCTCTATCCATCCAGAGGCGCCGGACAATCTGCTGGAAGCGCTTCGCAGCGCTTCCATCGACGAGGAGCACCGCACTATCATGAGTGTGGTGATCCAGAAGGTTCAGTCTGCCAAGAGCGGATTGACTGAAGCCTATGCCAGCCTTCTAACAGGCTTCGAGGTAAGTGTTTTAAAATGTAGTAGAAATATTACCGCATAGACAGTAGCCCCTGATGCTTTGTTCGGTGTTCACAAAGAAAAGCCGAACAGAGGATCAAATAATATCGCAGGAGTCTAATATAAGTATGTCAATATGCATATGCAGGCTTCGTTGTTGGCGTCCGCCGCACTGACTGCGAAGGTCGCCGTACTGAAGCAGGACCTCGAGGGGTCCAGGAAAGAGCTCGGCCTTGCCAAGAGGCAGCTCGAGGAGAACAAGGGTAAGTAATACCCTGTCTATAGATATGTATATATAAAAGAAGACGCGATTGCAAAATGACAGGATCAACGTATATTTGCCAGGGGCCACAACCAAGGTAGCGACCCTGAAGCAAGCGCTAACCATGGCCAAGGATATAGCGGCCAAGGAGCGCACCGAGCGAGAGAAGCACGAGGCTCGGGTGGGCGAGGTGCAGGAAGAGCTCCAGGCTCTCGTGGCGAAGCACGAGGCGTTGGAGCTTGACTCAAAGACGTGGGAGTCTGAGCTTGCCGCGGCCCTCGAGAGCGCAGGAAGTGCCAAGGCCGAAGCCCAAAAGGCCCTCCAGGAGATCGACGCAATGAAGAAGATAGCGGCGGGTAAGGCTTTCTATATGCAAAGCAAGCATGTAAAAGTAAATTACCGATTACTTACCCGAATCCGGAGCTCTCCAGGAGCATTCGCAGATTTGCCCCGCAGCGTGTCCGATGCCGCACAATTTTACCAGGCCGAGGATGGAAGCTCAACGGAGAAGTTGTTCTGGTCTCAGTATGCTGAGGCCGAACACCCGGTGCCAATGAGCGACCAGCTGAAGCAGATGGTCGAGCTACATAAGGCGGCCGATCGGGCCATGAAGAGCTTTATAGTCCGGCAGTGGCCTGGTGACGCCCTTCCGAACAGCTTCTTCGTCCTAGTGAGGCGGCTTGTGGATGCCTGCCCATGGCTGGAGGTCGTCAAGCGATCTGTCTGCATTGAAGGTGCATGCCGGGCTTTCGCCCGTGTGAAATTGCAGTGGGTCAAGCTAGACGCCGTAAAGCTGATTAAGGAGGGTCCGCCGGAGGGCAAGGAGCACCGCCACCCCGAGATGTACTACGAGGGTGTTCTGTCGGGTGCCCGACTTATCGCGGATGCGTGTTCAAAAGATGTAATATTTGAATGAGACTTGCTCGTTTTATCCTGTATTTATGAAAAACTTGTTTCATATGCGCTATGCAACGCTTGTTTGAATTTAAAATATTACCTTCTGTTTGGCTGTTTATCCAACTGAGAGATGGCTAGTCCTCGGCTTCTGCCCCCATGCCACGAGTGTTGGGGTGTTCGGGATAAACCTGAGCACTCTTGTTCCCATGTTTGGGTCCTTCGAGGGAGGTGCTCAGCACAGCGAACAAGGCAACCGGACTAATAATGCTTTATCACTCTCACTTAGCCAGAGAATTCTATAATTTTAAATTTCGGCGAAGCCCCTGGTATTCGGAAGGCCGAATTTGGGGCGCGATACATGCCTTTAAGCCGGACAGGGCCAGCCCCTCGCTCTAAGCGGCATAAGTCTTTAGGGACTCGAAAACCTTGCCGAACAGCGACCAGTCTCTCGCCTTATCATGACAGTCAGTTTTAGCTTTCTCTACTGAGGTGCTGAACCCAGCAGAATGGGGGCACAATCGCAGTAGTTCTCCTAGCGCTACCTTAGCCGATAGAGCGGAACGTAAGGTACCAAAACATAAGAGCCGGGCAAACCCAACATTTGACCAAAGACATGATTCGGAGCTGATGCATATAATGCTATAAGTTCGGGGTGCCGCACTTGTGAAAGTGTTCGGACTTTTCACACCGTATTGTGGGGTACGTAAGCCCCTGGTGTATTGGTCGTACCAGAGTGTACGGTTGCAAGGTGTCATTAATGAACACACACACACACATATATATGACAAGAATGCAATAATAGTCGTAATGTCATGCATTGTTTATTCAAAAAATTGCGTTAAAGCAGAATGATACAGATAGTGCGATAAGCAAAGAGTAGGAGTATGTCCCTTCCAAGGGCAAGCTGAGGAATAATATTAAATCGAATATTTCGCTTGTTACTGTAATCCACCTGTGAATTCCGTGGTATGACGTAGCTGTCTGCCTCCTTGGTTGCTGCATCATGTGTTCGGCGATAGTGCTGCCGGACAGTGTTTCCAGAGATTAAGGTCCTGAAAAAAAGGAAGATAACCAAACGGGAAGCCCCTAGTGCGGTTTAAGCCGCGTGTTGGGGCGTGCCCCAGTTGTGCCCCCCTCCCCATCTGTGCCCATGGTATTTTTTAATGCGTAATTATGTACGCGCGGCACAAGTTTCACCGTTGGGCTGGGATTGGGTTTGTCGGCGTTCTGGGAACGGGGGTCCCCAGACTTGCCTGCCTGCGGCCTGCGGCATGGCTCAAAGGGGGCCCAGCACGGCCCATCTTCACCAACACAAGACTCAAGACCCTCGCGGGGCAGACGACATGGAGCTTCCTCAAGCGCGGCCTCGTCAGGCTGGCCCGCGAGGAGGCGGAGAGATCAAGGCGGGGTACCTCGCGAGGTGCCCGTGATGCAAGCCATGACGACTCGGGGTACCAGGCGGGTGCCAGCCCGCGCGGCGTCCTCCTTTCCTCTTTGGTGCAAAGGGAGCAAGCGCAGCCGCGGAGTACCGAGGCATCAGGCAAAGGTTGCCATTTCGGTGCAACGAGACCAAGACTAGACGGACTACGAGACGGAGGTCACCGTGGAGCCCAAGACGGCGTCAACACCAGAGCTTTGCGCATGCGAAGACTTCTTTTGTCAGGATAGCTAGTACTTGCTGCCCCCCTTCAAATTAGCCCGCCATTGTTGGCTCCCTTCCCGCTCGATATTTGGGAGGAGGACCGGGGCCTCTATAAATAGGACCAGCCGCCCACAGAGCAAGAGGTCGGTCATTGGTTAGGTTGAAAGCAGAGAGAGAGAGGTGACTGAACTCCCCTAGCAGTTCATCGCCCCAACCAAGAACAGACCCTCGCGAGGCTGTTCTTCCTTGTATTGTTCATCAACATCAGCCCAAGAGGCAATCCACCCACCACACACTGGAGTGGGGTATTACACCACAACAGTGGCCCGAACCAGTATTAACCTTGTGTCTCTTGCGCTGTTCTTTTAGTAGTTTAGATCTTTGCGAGACGGTGAGGTAGAAGGCGTAATCTCCGCGCGCACCCCAGTGCTCGAACCTTAAGGGTCTGCCGGAACCCGAAATCCGACATTTGGCGCGCCAGGTAGGGGTGCGCCGGAATTCGTCTTCCACCACTCCGTGCCCCGTCGCGTCTTCATCGCCATGCCCGGCGACCAGGAGGGCAACCCTGACCCATGGGCTGCGTGGACCGCCCGCGCGGAACCACTCGCCTTGGGCGACCCCGTGCCCCAGGCAGCTCGCGGTCCGCAGGGCGCTACGGGCCGCGGGCAACACGGGCAGACTTCGACAACTCTTACACCGCGGCAGGCACGGTCGGCAGCAAGGGCCTCCAATCACGCCGCGACCACGACACCGTACACCCGCCGGGAGCAGGCGAACTCGAGGGCCGGGCTCACGGTGGCCCGAGAGCTGCTATGGTGCAGACTGCTGGAGGGCGGCCACGACATGCTGCTGGAGCGAGGGGCGGAGCTCCTGGGCTTCGCCGCCTCGGGGGCTCACCCCTTCTCTACCCAGCTCCCGTCTCAAGCCCAGGGCGACCCGCGCAGGGGCCCCGCGTGCGCCCGCGGGCTCCAAGGCTACTCCGACGCCGGCGAAGCTGTCAGCACCGGACCGGCGGCGGCGCTGCCCCCGCCCCAGGCCCGTGAAGAAGAAGGACTCAACGCGACCCGCGGCCCCAGTGGGCGGCCACGCTGCCACCCCGCAGCGGGCGTGATAGGCGGAGCCGCCTGGCATGCGGGGCATTACGGCGTGGCATTCGGGATGACGGCGCCAGAGGAATACGTGCCCCTCATGATGGACCAAGGACACCCTCACGAGAACGGACAAGGCTCGCTCCTCAGCCCAAGCTGGGTGGACGAGGCGCTAGAATCCGAGCCTTTCCAGGAGCCCCGGAACGGTCCCACTAGCCACGCTGGAGGCAATGATTATCGAGCACCGCTAATTCTTCAGGAGCAGGTATACGCTAACCATGGATCGCAGGAGGTGCAGGTCGCCGCAGCAAGCAGCGGCCCCGCTCCCACAGTCTCCTACCCCTCGGGAGGAGGGCGCAGGGGGCTGCAGGAGAGGGGCCGAGATCCGGCATCACCACCGCGACGTTCGGAGCAAGGTGTTCTCAGGAGGTAGGCCCTCTACTGGGAAGGTGCCTCAGGGCCTGCCCCTGGTGGAGGACCCGTGGTCGTTGGGGGAACCGCTGGCGACCGCTCTACCCCATCGGGCGGCGTCCTGGGTTCCGGTCGTTGCTGGTGGCACTAGAGTGTGGCGCAAGGCGGGGCCCCCGTCTGGCGATATGAAGCAAGGCCAGTACCTGTGAAGAAGGCCCGGTGCCTGTGAAGCTCGCCGCCCCGTGACACTCTCACGTAATAATGAGTGGGGCTGTACACGCCCCGGAGTCTTAGGGGTGCCGGCCTCAGGCCCTGGGGCTCCCTCCCACGCCCAGTGGACAGCACTTAGCTCCGCACTGGTGAGAAGACGTCCAAGACTAGATTAGGTGCCGGACACGGCCTTTTGCCTGCTTTCATTGCCTTTCCCTTTGGCTGTATCTTTTCCCCCGCTGGATTTAAGTTGGATTCGAATTTGAGATTTGCGTGTGTTCAGGGAAGGGGTGCTTATTCTCGCTCGAGCCTTTTCTCGCGTTCTGGTTACCGCTTCGTCACAGCTGCCTCCCCTCGCGAGCCCCTCGCGAGTCGGGTCAGGCCTGGCTCGTGCGCAGCCCAGCTGCCGCTGTTGCTCCCTCTCGGGAGGATTTTCGGGTGCCTGTGGAGGGTGTCCTGTTAAGAAAAGGCCCAGTGCCTGTGAAGCAAGGCGAGTGCCTGTGAAGCTATCACGTTTGCGAAAAGGCCCAGAGCCTGTGAAGCAAGGCGAGTGCCTATGAAGCTATCGTGTTTGCGAAAAGGCCCAGAGCCTGTGAAGCAAGGCGAGTGCCTGTGAAGCTATCACGTTTGCGAAAAGGCCCAGAGCCTGTGAAGCAAGGCGAGTGCCTGTGAAGCTATCGCGTTTGTGAAAAGGCCCAGAGCCTATGAAGCAAGGCGAGTGCCTGTCAAGCTATCCCGTTTGGGAAAAGGCCCAGAGCCTGTGAAGCAAGGCGAATGCCTGTGAAGTTGTCGCGCTCAAGAGAAGGCCCGGAGCCTGTGAAGAAGGCCAACGCCTGTGAAGCTCCCCGCCGGCGGCACTCTCATATCCAACGGATTCAACTAAAGAACACCAAAGGCGTCACGCCCTCCTACAGGCTGCTTCGGGGCTTGCGCGAAACAAAGGTAAACCAGCCGACCACCAGGCGCGGGCGCTCGTGCAATATGACGACTACTAATACGATGAACACAGGTTTTACATGAGGGGCTTCCCCTCCCAAAATGCTCTTACAGCCATCAGGTCAAAAACCTGAGTTCTATTCATGCAGGGTAAAAAGACAGGAGTGATACACATTCAGTCGGACCAATCTCCCAATGCGTCCTCGGAAGCACCTCCCGAGCCTTCGCTGGCGTCGCCGAATTCACCATCGTCGTCTGCGCCGCCGCCAGCGGCGTCGGGGCTGTTCGCCGCACCACCCTCGTCAGCACCCATGATCGCGTCGTCATCGTACGAAGCAAAGGCCCTGACAAGGGCGTCCACGTTGTCTTCCACCCGGTGCGCCAGATCGCCTCGGATGGCCTGGGGAACTGGGGCGATGACGGCGTCGAAATCGAAACGGGAATCCATGTTCAGGAGATGACTGAAGACACGGGATAAGGCGCGCCCGAGCAGGGCGCGGCTCCTCTCTTCCACCAACCTGTCGGCCCTGGCAGACCGCGCCTCTAGCTGCGTCACTACGGCGGTGAAGAACTGAAAGTTGCCAGCATAGTTGGCTATGTGCGGCTCGCCAACAGCCGCCTCACAGATGTTGCCCAAGGCTGTGCTAGCTCTCTCCCGGAGCGTGGCGAGCATGGGGCCGTGCACGTGCTCCAGGACCTGCTGCTGACATATCTCATCCGTGTTCTGACGCGCGCCGCCCTCAGCCTCCTCCACCCGCTGATGAAGACGGAGCATCTCGGCCTGGGTGGCGGCTAACTCCCCTTGCGCTACCTCAAGGGCAGCTCGGGAGGCGTCGGCCAGCCGCGTCGCCTCCTCCCGCTTGTCCCTCAAAGCTGCGGTCCTCCCTTCATCTTCGACCCGGATCAACTCCAGCCTCCCCTCGAACTCGCGCTCGAGGTCTTGGCGCGCCAACATCACCCGACGTCCGACCTCTTCCAGGACACGAGCTTCCCGTGCGGCGACATCGTCCTCTGCCTACGTCACCAAGCGCTCCCTCGTCTCCAGCCGCTCGTACTCGCGGGAGCGTTCGGCAGCTTCCATTGTCAATGCTTCTTCACGCTTCTGGAGCTCAGCTGGGTCGCCAGAGGCCACCCGCATCGACGCAAGGGCCGACTCGCGCAGCTCCGCTTGCTCCTCCAGCGAGTGGCACCAGGCTAGGAGCTCCCGAGCCCGCTCCTCCGCCGCCACTCGCCGTCGGTCAGCTCTCCGGGTCTCGTCGGCAGCCTGGGATCGGGCCACCCGAGAGGCCTCTAGCGACGCCTTCACCTCTTCATCGTCAAGATCACGCTGACGGCGCGCGAGGGCGATGGCGGCCTCCAGCTCGCCCGTCCCTGCAGCCAGGCGCAGGCCTTCGGCCTCCAGGCGCGCGTGTTCGTCAGCAAGTTCCTCCCCAAGCAAGTTCACCGCGTCAGTCGCCCTTCGAAGGAACCCTTGGCGGTGAGCGCGGCGCTCCCGGGCGCGCTCAAGCACGTCTTCCACCCCATCATCTGCCCCAAGCAAGCGCCGGGGGCCACGGATCATCGTTCCCCCTCCGGGCAGGGGGCTGGGGGCTGCCACCCTCGCGACGGCCGGGCGCGCCGCACCAGAAGCCCCGCCTGGAACCAGCCCGTCTCCAGATGAAGGGCGCAGGGGGCGCCTCAACCAGTCACAGTCCACGACCAGACGAGAAGCCCACGGCAGGCTGGCTATGCCCCGAGAGGGCCCGCGAAGGAAAACCGGGGGGAACGAAGGGCCGCGGTGCGCCTTGGGAGGGTCCACCCCTTCACTCGCCATCACCACAAGGGCAGAGCTGCTCGGAGCACTTGAGGACGGTAGAGGGGGCGAAGCCAAGGGAGGCGGCACCTCGGCTACTCCCGCGAGCTCGGCCGGAAGGGGCCTGCGAAGCAAGGATCAGTGAAAGCAACAAGAGGATCAGGAGCCAGAAAGGGAGAAGACTTACTCGTCAGTAGCGAAGTACTTCCTGCGCTTCAGCATGCGACAAGGGAAGTCATCACCCAGGGCCTCCCTTTTCCTCCGGAAGGCCTCAAAGTCCATGCAAAAGCGGCCCAAGAGAAGAGCGCAAGGATCAACCTGCGACGAAGACGGAGCATCAGAGCGGCCCGCGTCAGGGGCGCCTGCCTGGCGCATGCCGTCCATCACCTCGCCAGAAGACGCGGCTGGGGCCTTCGAGGCCTCAGCCCCGGGCGCTGGGAGCGGCCGCTTGCCGCCCTCAGCCTCAGCAGCACGGGTCTCAGGAGTTGTCCCCTCGGGAGCGTTACCCGGCGCCGTCCCCTCATCAGGAGCCCCCTCGGCCTCCGGTGCCTCCTGCCTCCCTGCTCCGCCATTTGAGGAGTCGCCTTGGACGATTGGAAGGGCAGTCACCACCACTGGATTCTCACGAGGTCCCTGGAGGCCGGTGGGGCGCAGCCCCCACTCATCAAAGACAGGCATCTGCTTCACGAAGTCGACCCTGCTCTGGCAGAGATACAGCAAGGCCCCTCCTTGCCGGACGCTGCTGGGGTTGGGGTCCCCGGCCAAGGTCAAGAGCGCCGACCTCAGCACCTCAGGAGCCAGGTCCTCTTCCTGGAGCCTCATGCTGTCCTCGCGCCCACGGAGGGCCCACATCCGGCGAGAGTGGCGTTGAAGGGGAGCAACACGGCATAACAGAAACTCCTTCACCACCTTGGGCACTGTCACGCCAAGCTTCCTCAGGAGCGCGAAGCGGCTCCAGACGAAGACGAGACGGGGGCTCTTGAGTGTCTCCTGGCCCTAACCCGAATTGGGGACGGCAGGCGAGGTCGGCTCCGATAGCAGGGGGCTGGGCACCCCTACATCCACATACAACCACCGCTCGCGGAACCCAACCGCGGGCAGGGGGAGTTTGAAGTCAATCCCAGAGGCCGCAGTCTCAGGTTCGGCAGCGAAGCTCACGCACGCCCAGCATTGGGCAGGGTCGACGAGATGCAGCGAGAAGAAGTGGCGCAACAAGGCAACCGAAGGAGGGATGCCCACCATGGCTTCGCAAATGAAGGCGAAGACCGAAAGGAGGGTGATGGACTCAGGACTTAGATGCATCATGTGGATCTAATAGTGGGAAAGCACGACGTTGAAGAAATCAGAAAAGGGGGGAACCAGACCCGCCCACAGGGCGTCGGTAAAAATATGGGACCTCGGTGGCTATCCTGTCGATGGAGAAGTGGGGCGCGGGCCAGGCCCTCGTCCTCCCACACTCATTGAAGATGGTGGCCAGAGCCAAGCTGTCCTTGCCCAGGCGCTCTTGATTGAGTATGGTCGACCGGCCGATGGCGGGGGCCGCCGATGGCAGCACACAAGACGAAGGCATGGGTTTCTTCCCTCTCTCCTTCTTCGTCGGAGTCATGGCGATGGGAAGGAGGGGGAAGATTCGAGATTGGATTGGAGGCAGGAGCTGGCGTCGGAAGGGAAGAAGAACAGGGGCGCTCGAGCAACAAGAAAGGGGGTGGCTGTGTACAACTACAAGTCCACCTAGCGAGGCACAGAATAAGGGGGCGTGGGGGAACAGTGCCGCCCATGTCCAATCAACCACCACGCGGCGCCCAAGGCCGCAGGCTGTTAGGGCCCGCGGCGCTTCGCCCTTGCCCTTTCGCCTCCCAGCACGGCCAAGTCCGGGCACGCCTTGGGCCCGGGGGCTACTGTCGGCGTTCTGGGAACGGGGGTCCCCAGACTTGCCTGCCTGCAGCCTGCGGCATGGCTCAAAGGGGGCCCAACACGGCCCATCTTCACCAACACAAGACTCAAGACCCTCGCGAGGGGCCAAGCCTCGCGGGGCGGACGACACGGAGCTTCCTCAGGCGCGGCCTCGTCAGGCTGGCTCGCGAGGAGGCAGAGAGATCAAGGCGGGGTACCTTGCGAGGTGCCCGTGATGCAAGCCATGATGACTCGGGGTACCAGGCGGGTGCCAGCCCGCGCAGCGTCCTCCTTTCCTCTTTGGTGCAAAGGGAGCAAGCGCAGCCGTGGAGTACCGAGGCATCAGGCAAAGGTTGCCATTTCGGTGCAACGAGACCAAGACCAGATGGTCTACGAGACGGAGGTCACCGTGGAGCCTAAGACGGCGTCATCACCAGAGCTTTGCGCATGCGAAGACTGCTTTTGTCAAGATAGCTAGTACTTGCTGTCCCCGTTCAAATTAGCCCGCCATTGTTGGCTCCCTTCCCGCTCGATATTTGGGAAGAGGACCGGGGCCTCTATAAATAGGACTAGCCGCCCACAGAGCAAGAGGTCGGTCATTGGTTAGGTTGAAAGCAGAGAGAGAGAGGTGACTGAACTCCCCTAGTAGTTCATCGCCCCAACCAAGAACAGACCCTCGCGAGGCTGTTCTTCCTTGTATTGTTCATCATCATCAGCCCAAGAGGCAATCCACCCACCACACACTGGAGTAGGGTATTACACCACAACGGTGGCCCGAACCAGTATAAACCTTGTGTCTCTTGCGTTGTTCTTTCAGTAGTTTAGATCTTTGCGAGACGGTGAGGTAGAAGGCGTAATCTCCGTGCGCACCCCAGTGTTCGAACCTTAAGGGTCTGCCGGAACCCGAAATCCGACAGGGTTGGTCGCCGTATTTCTACGCGAGCTCAGATCGCCGGGTGGTCTATTTGCTGATTGCTCCGAGTGCGCTTGAAGGTGTCCGGGCTTTGAAGCGCCAAACTAGTTGATTGCCTTGAGAGGCTGCTTTGCGCTTCTGCTGCGAGGGCTACGGTGTGCTCCTCTGTTCGGAGAGAGTGCTCTGTGTTTCCATTAACTGTAATAACTCCGCGAGGTCCTGGCATCTTGAGCTTGAGGTATGCATAATTCGGTACCGCATTGAATCTGGCAAATGCGGTTCGCCCGAGCAGCGCGTGATAACCACTGCGGAACGGGACTATATCGAAGATTAACTCTTCGCTTCGGAAGTTATCCGGGGATCCGAAGACCACTTCCAGTGTAATTGAGCCTGTGCAATGGGCCTCTACACCTGGAATGACGCCTTTAAAGGTCGTTTTTGTGGGTTTGATCCTTGAGGGGTCTATACCCATTTTGCGCACTGTGTCCTGATAAAGCAGGTTCAGGCTGCTGCCGCCATCCATCAGGACTCGAGTGAGGTGAAATCCGTCAATGATTGGGTCTAGGACCAGTGCGGCGAATCCGCCATGACGGATACTAGTGGGGTGGTCCCTACAATCGAAGGTGATCGGACAGGAGGACCAAGGGTTGAACTTTGGGGCGACTGGCTCCAACGCATATACGTCCCTGAGCGCACGCTTCCGCTCCCTCTTGGGGATGTGGGTTGCATATATCATGTTCACCGTCCGCACTTGCGGGGGAAACCTCTTCTGTCCTCTAGTGTGCGGCTGCCGGGGCTCCTCCTCGTCATCGCTATGTGGCCCCTTGTCCTTGTTTTCGGCAATTAACTTGCCGGCCTGCTTGAACACCCAACAATCCCTGTTGGTGTGATTGGTTGGCTTGTCTGGGGTGCCGTGTATTTGACACGAGCGATCGAGTATACGGTCCAAGCTGGACGGACCCGGCGTACTTTGTTTGAATGGCTTTTTCCGCTGACCGGGTTTAGAGCCTTTGAATCCGGCATTGACTGCCGTATCCTCGGTATTTTCGCTGTTAATGCGGCGCTTATGTTTGTTGCGACGTGACCTGCTATTGCCGTCCTTGGTATCTGAGGTACCATGGTTCTTTGATATGTTATTACTGCGAGCCAGCCAGGTGTCTTCTCCCGCACAAAAGCGGGTCATGAGCGTCGTGAGAGCTGCCATATATTTCGGCTTTTCCTGACCAAGGTGTCGGGCTAGCCACTCGTCTCGGATGTTGTGTTTGAAAGCCGCTAAGGCCTCCGCATCCGGGCAGTCGACGATTTGATTTTTCTTTGTAAGAAACCGAGTCCAGAATTGCCTGGCCGACTCTTCTGGCTGCTGAATTATGTGGCTCAAGTCGTCGGAGTCTGGTGGTCGCACATAAGTGCCCTGAAAGTTGTCGAGGAATGCGGCTTCCAGATCTTCCCAACAGCTAATGGAGTCCGCTGGCAAGCTGTTAAGCCAATGCCGCGCTGGTCCTTTGAGCTTTAGTGGGAGGTATTTGATGGCGTGTAAGTCATCACCGCGGGGCATGTGGATGTGGAGGAGGAAATCCTCAATCCATACTGCGGGATCTGTTGTGCCGTCGTATGATTCAATATTGAAAGCACAAGTGCTCCCTAGGTGGTTTTGGTAATTAATGACAACATATCTCTTGTTGGACTAATGTTTCTATCTAGTATGTTTCAAATGAGTTCAACAATAGAGTGGCATGGACTAAAGGTTGTGGGAAATTCTCCAAGATGCTAAGGACAAAGGATTGGCTAAAGCTTAAAGCTCAAGACTCTTCATTTTACATTTTAGTGATCCAAGATCACATTGAGTCCATAGGAAAAGCCAATACTATCAAGGAGGGATGAGGTGTTGCTTAATGAGCCTCTTGCTTCAAGTGCTTGATGATATGCTCCAAAATCCTCAGCTACTTTCCCACTTCCACATATGACCTAAACCCAAGCCAAACTCGGACCTACCGATTATTTCTATCCGGCGCCACCGAGTTTCACTTGTCATAGTCGCTGCCAAAACCCTAATCAATTCGGTCTCACCGATGGGATCTCGGTCTCACCGAGATGGGCTTGCAAACTCTCTGTTACCTACTGCGATATTTTCGGTCCCACTGAGATATGCAATTGGCCCCACCGAGTTTGCTTGGCCAACTCTCTGTTTCACTTATTACCCAAATCGGTCCCACCGAGTTTGAGTAATCGGTCAAACCGAGTTTTGGATTTACCCTAACCCTAGCACATCGGTCCCACCGAGTTGATCCAGTCGGTCCCACCGAAAACCCTAACGGTCACTAGGTTTACTATTTCGGTCCGACCGAGTTTGTTGATTCGGTCCCACCGAGATTGGTAAATTGTGTGTAACGGTTAGATTTTGTGTGGAGGCTATATATACCCCTCCACCCACTCTTCACTCGTGGAGAGAGCAATCAGACTAAGCCTACACTTCCAGCATCCTATTTCTGAGAGAGAACTACCTACTCATGTGTTGAGGCCAAGATATTCCATTCCTACCATATGAATCTTGATCTCTAGCCTTCCCCAAGTTGCTTTCCACCCAAATCTTCTTTCCACCAAATCCAAATCCTGTGAGAGAGAGTTGAGTGTTGGGGAGACTATCATTTGAAGCACAAGAGCATGGAGTTCATCATCAACACACCATTTGTTACTTCTTGGAGAGTGGTGTCTCCTAGATTGGCTAGGTGTCACTTGGGAGCCTCCGAGAAGATTGTGGAGTTGAACCAAGGAGTTTGTAAGGGCAAGGAGATCGCCTACTTCGTGAAGATCTACCGCTAGTGAGGCAAGTCCTTCGTGGGCGATGGCCATGGTGGGATAGACAAGGTTGCTTCTTCATCGACCCTTCGTGGGTGGAGCCCTCTGTGGACTCGCGCAACCGTTACCCTTCGTGGGTTGAAGTCTCCATCAACGTGGATGTAGGATAGCACCACCTATCCAAACCACGGGAAAAACATCCATGTCTCCAATTGCGTTTGAATTCTCCAAACCCTTCCCTTTACATTCTTGCAAGTTACATGCTTTACTTTCCGCTGCCTATATACTCTTTGCATGCTTGCTTGATATGTATTGTGAATGTTGAAATTGTGCCTAAACTCCACTTAAACCGAAAAAGCTTAAAAACTGCAACTTTAGCATTAAGTGTCTAATCACACCCCTCTAGACACATCTACTTCAAGGTCCTAGAAATATTTACAGGTTTGAAACCTTCTGGGAATTGATGTTCCATTACTTCGTCTGTGAAGCATAAGGGGTGTGCGGCGCCTCTGTATTGGGCTATATTGCGACGCGGCTCGAATGGGTCTTGCCCGCTGTGTTTGGCCCGGCCGGATTTGCTTTTATTGTATCCGGCGTGACGTTTATCGTCTCGCAGAGTGGTGCGCCGTCGTGATCCGTAGATCGATCTTGCATGCTTTGCTTTGTCCTCCAATATGTCTTGAAGGTCTGGCGTATCTCACCATGCCTTTTTATTTGAATGGCGTCGGGGTGGAGGCTGAGCTTTTGGCTGGAATGCCTCTCTATCGCGGCCACGAGGTGGCCGATCAGCCGTATCATACGCTTCTTCCTCCAGTCGGGGTAGTAACCTGCACTTTGGGTAATTCTTGGAGGGGCGCTCGAGTTTATATTCCTCGGCTGCGAGGACTTTAGTCCATCTGTCAGCTAGCAGATCATGATCAGCTTGAAGCTGCGGTTGCTTTTTCTTCAGGCTATTTGCCGTGGCCATAAGCCGGCGCTTGAAGCGCTCTTGTTCGACGGTATCCTCTGGTACAGCGAATTCATCGTCGCCAAGGCTTGCCTCGTCTTCGGAGGGGGGGGGGTAATTGTCATCCTCCTCCTCTCCGTCTGCCGCTCTCTCAGGAGAGCTGGCTCCTTCATCCTCCTGCTCTAAATTTTGCTGGAGGGGATTGTTGTTGTCTTCGGCACTATCCGAAGTGTTATTATCTCCTGTGCCGGTATCACCACTTTTGCTTTGGCGGGACTTAGAGCGGCGCCGCTGACATTGGCGCTTGGGTTGCTTCTTGGAGGGGTCATCCTCCGCTATCCCGTCGCCATTGCCTTCGTTGGGTGTATCCACCATGTATATGTCATATGACGAGGTGGCTTTCCAGTGCCCTATAGGCGCTGGTTCATGTTCGTCTCCTACATTGTCGTCCATACCGTCGATGTCTTCGGAGTCGAAGTCGAGCATGTCGGTTAAATCATCGACAGTGGCTACGAAGTGGGTGGTGGGTGGGCGTCGAATTTCTTCGTCGTCCACATCCCAATCCGGTTGGCCATAGTCCGGCTAGGGCTCTCTTGACAAATAGAGAGACCTTAGTGAATTCAGAATGTCGCCGAAGGGCGTGTGCTGAAAGATATCTGCGGCTGTGAATTCCATGATCGGCGCCCAATCGGATTCGATTGGCAGGGGCGCGGATGGTTCGGAGTCCGGAAAAGAGTCCGGCACCTTGGAGTCACGGGCTGCGCAGAGGGTTAGGCTGGTGTTTGGCTCGATCGCCGTTGAGACTGCAGCCCCTGAGGCGGTGTCTAACCACCCGTCCTTGATTGGTGCAGTGGGCTCCGGGCTAAGGATCGGAGCTGATGCGGGCGCGACCTCTGGGGTACTATTCGGCGGCAGAGCTAGGTCATACCCATCGTGACAGTGCGGCGCGCCCGGCTGTGGCTCGAATCCGTCGAAGATCAAGTCTCCGCGGATGTCGGCCATGTAGTTTAAACTTCCAAACCTGACCTGATGGCCAGGGGCGTAGCTTTCAATCTACTCCAGATGGCCAAGTGAATTAGCCCGCAGTGCAAAGCCGCCGAATGCGAAGATCTGTCCGGGGAGAAAAGTCTCACCCTGGACCGCATCGCTATCGATGATAGTAGGAGCCATCAAGCCTAACGGCGACGACACAGAGGAACTCTCAATGAAAGCACCAATGTCGGTGTCAAAACCGGCGGATCTCGGGTAGGGGGTCCCGAACTGTGTGTCTAGGCCGGATGGTAACAGGAGGCAGGGGACACAATGTTTTACCCAGGTTCGGGCCCTCTTGATGGAGGTAAAACCCTACGTCCTGCTTGATTGATATTGATGATATGGGTAGTACAAGAGTAGATCTACCATGAGATCAGAGAGGCTAAACCCTAGAAGCTAGCCTATGGTATGATTGTATGTTATGGTTGTTGTCCTACGGACTAAAACCCTTCGGTTTATATAGACACCGGAGAGGGTTAGGGTTACATAAGGTCGGTTACAAAGGAGGAGATATCCATATCCGTATTGCCTAGCTTGCCTTGCACACCAAGTAGAGTCCCATCCGGACACGAGACGAAGTCTTCAATATTGTATCTTCATAGTCTAACAGTCCGGCCAATGGAGATAGTCCGGCTGTCCGGAGACCCCCTAATCCAGGACTCCCTCAATCGATCAAAAAGGATAGCTTTGAGGTGGTTTCGTACCCTACAATAATATCTTCGTTTGTTCTCCACTATTAGTGACTTTGGAGTGACTCTTTGTTGCATGTTGAGTGATAGTTATATGATCCAATTGTGTTATTATTGTTGAGAGAACTTGCACTAGTGGAAGTATGAACCCTAGGCCTTGTTTACGAGCATTGCAATACCGTTTGTGCTCACTTTTACCATTAGTTACCTTGCTGTTTTTATATTTCAGATTACAAAAACCTATGTCTACCATCCATATTGCCCTTGTATCACCATCTCTTCGCCGAACTAGTGCACCTACACAATTTACCATTGTATTGGGTGTGTTGGGGACACAAGAGACTCTTTGTTATTTGGTTGCAGGGTTATTTGAGAGAGACCATCTTCATCCTATGCCTCCCACGGATTGATAAACCTTAGGTCATCCACTTGAGGGAAATTTGCTACTATCCTACAAACCTCTGCACTTGGAGGCCCAACAACGTCTACAAGAAGAAGGTTGTGTAGTAGACATCAATACTTAATAACAGCATGGCCTGTGTGAATAATTACTTTGGAATCAACAATATAAGGTCTAAACTTGTCACAAGCAAACACCACCGCTAAGAATTCTTTTTCAGTAGTAGCATAGTTCCTTTGAGCACCGTCTAGAGTTTTACTAGCATAATGAATAACATTAAGTTTCTTATCAACTCTTTGTCCTAGAACAACACCAACAACATAATCACTAGCATCACACATAATTTCAAAAGGCAAGTTCCAATCAGGTGGTTGAACAATAGGTGCACAAATTAAGGCTTTCTTGAGTGTTTCAAAGGCTTCTAAACAATCATCATCAAAAACAAAGGGAATATCCTTTTGCAAGAGACTAGTGGGAGGCCTAGAAATTTTAGAAAAGTCTTTGATAAATCTCCTATCGAAACTAGCATGACCTAAGAGACTACGAATACCTTTTATATCTTTAGGACATGGCATTTTGTCAATTGCATCAACCTTAGCTTGGTCCACTTCAATACCTCTTTCGGAAATTTTATGACCCAAGACAATGCCTTCATAACCATAAAGTGGCACTTCTCCCAATTCAAGACAAGATTTGTTTGTTCACATCTCTGCAAAACTCGATCAAGATTGCTTAAACAATCATCAAAAGACTTCCCATAAACAGAAAAGTCATCCATGAAAACCTCAACAATCTTTTCACAAAAGTTAGAGAATATAACATTCATACATCTTTGAAAGGTAGCAGGTGCATTACATAAACCAAAAGGCATACGTCTATAAGCATAGGTTCCAAAAGGACAAGTAAAAGTGGTCTTTTCTTGATCAGGTTAAGAAACAGGTATTTGTGAAAAGCCAGAAATATCCATCAAGGAAGCAAAAATGTATGTGCTTAGATAATCTTTCAAGCATTTGATCAATAGAAGGCAAAGGGTGATGCTCTTTTCTAGCTGCTTTGTTTAATTTTCTAAGATCTATTACCATTCTATAACCTGTAACAATATTTTGTGGAATAAGTTCATCTTGGGGAGCACAGTATTTTTTTGCCTACGATCACGCAAGATCTATCTAGGAGATGCATAGCAATTAGAGGGGAGAGGTGTCTATGTAGCCTCGTAGACTGAAAGTGGAAGCGTTTAGTAACACGGTTGATGTAGTCGAACGTCTTCACGATCCAACCGATCCAAGTACCGAACACACGGCACCTCCGCGATCAACACACATTCAGCTCGATGACGTCCCTCAAACTCTTGATCTAGTTGAGCCCGAGGGAGAGTTCCGTAAGCGCGATGGCGTGGTGACGGTGATGATGAAGTTACCGACGCAGCACTTCACCTAAGCACTACAACGATATGATCGAGGTGTGTAACTATGGAGGGGGGCATCGCACATGGCTAAAAGATCAACTTGTGTGTTCTAGGGGTGCCCCCTTGCCCCCGTATATAAAGGAGGGAGGGGGCGTCTGGCCCTAGGGGCATGCCCAAGGAGAGGGAGTCCTACTAGGACTACTAGTCCTAGTAGGATTCCTCCACAAGGAAGAGAGGGGGCAGGAAGGAGAGGGAGAGGGAGTAGGAAAGGGGGGCGCCCCCCTTCCCTTGTCCAATTCAGACTGCAAGGGGGGGCGACCTGCCCTGGCTGCCCTCCTCTCTCTCCAATAAGGCCCATGGTGGCCCATTAGTTCCCCCGTGGGGTTCCGGTAACCCCTCCGACACTCCATTTTTACCCGAAACTATCCGGAGCAATTCTGGTGTCCGAATAACAAGGTCCAATATGTCAATCTTTATGTCTCGACCATTTCAAGACTCCTTGTCATTTCCGTGATCTCATCCGGGACTCCGAACAAACTTCGGTACATCAAATCACATAACTCATAATACAAATCGTCATTGAATGTTAAGCGTGCGGACCCTACGGGTTCGAGAACTATGTAGACATGACCGCGACACATCTTCAGTCAATAACCAATAGCGTAACCTAGATGCTCATATTGGCTCCTACATATTCTACGAAGATCTTTATCGGTCAAAATGCATAACAACATACGTTGTTCCCTTTGTCATCGGTAAGTTACTTGCCCGAGATTCGATCATCGGTATCATCATACCTAGTTCAATCTCGTCACTGGCAAGTCTCTTTACTCTTTCCATAATGCATCATCCCGTAACTAACTCATTAGTCACATTGCTTGCAAGGCTTATAGTGATGTGCATTACCGAGAGGGCCCAGAGATACCTCTCCGATACACGGAGTGACAAATCCTAATCTCGATCTATGCCAACTCAACAAACACCATAGGAGACACCTGTAGAGCATCTTTATAATCACCCAATTACGTTGTGACATTTGATACCACACTAAGTGTTCCTCCGGTATTCGGGAGTTGCATAAAATCATAGTCATAGGAACGTGTATAAGTCATGAAGAAAGCAATAGCAATAAACTAAACGATCATAGTGCTAAGCTAATGGATGGGTCTTGTCCATCACATCATTCTCTAACGATGTGATCTCGTTCATCAAATGACAACACATGTCTATGGTTAGGAAACTTAACCATGTTTCATTAACGAGCTAGTCTAGTAGAGGCATACTAGGGACACTCTGTTTGTCTATGTATTCACACATGTTCTAAGTTTCTGGTTAATACAATTCTAGCATGCATAATAATAATTTATCATGATATAAGGAAATATAAACAACAACTTTATTATTGCCTCTAGGGCATATTTCCTTAAGCCTCCCACTTGCACTAGAGTCAATAATCTGGATTACACAGTAATGATTCTAACACCCATGGAGTCTTGGTGCTGATCATCTTTTGCTCGTGAGAGAGACTTAGTCAACGGGTCTGCAACATTCAGATCCGTATGTATCTTGCAAATCTCTATGTCTCCCTCCTTGACTTGATCGCGGATGGAATTGAAGCATCTCTTGATGTGCTTGGTTCTCTTGTGAAATCTGGATTCCTTTGCCAAGGCAATTTCACCAGTATTGTCACAAAAGATTTTCATTGGACCCGATGCACTAGGTATTACACCTAGATCGGATATGAACTCCTTCATCCAGAATCCTTCATTTGCTGCTTCTGAAGTAGCTATGTACTCTGCTTCACACGTAGATCCCGCCATGACGCTCTGCTTAGAACTGCACCAACTGACAGCTCCACCATTCAATAAAAAATATGTATCCGGTTTGTGACTTAGAGGCATCCGGATCAGTGTGAAAGCTTGCATCGACGTAACCGTTTACAATGAGCTCTTTGTCACCTCCATAAACAAGAAACATATCCTTAGTCCTTTTTAGGTATTTCAGGATGTTTTTGACCGCTGTCCAGTGATCCACTCCTAGATTTCTTTGGTACCTCCTTGCTAAACTAATAGCAAGGCACACATCAGGTCTGGTACACAGCATAGCCTACATGATAGAACCTATGGCTGAGGCATAGGGAATGACTTTCATTTTCTCTCTATCTTCTGCAGTGGTCGGGCATTGAGTCTGACTCAACTTCACACCTTGTAACACATGCAAGAACCCTTTCTTTGCCTGATCCATTTTGAACTTCTTCAAAACTTTATCAAGGTATGTGCTTTGTGAAAGTCCAATTAAGCGTCTTGATCTATCTCTATAGATCTTGATGCCCAATATATAAGCAACTTCACTGAGGTCTTTCATTGAAAATTTCTTATTCAAGTATCCTTTTATGCAATTCCGAAATTTAGTATAATTTCCGATCAACAATATGTCATCCACATATAATATCAGAAATGCTACGGAGCTCCCACTCACTTTCTTGTAAATACAGGATTCTCCAAAAGTCTGTATAAAACCATATGCTTTGATCACACTATCAAAGCGCATATTCCAACTCCGAGATGCTTGCACCAGTCCATAAATGGATCGCTGGAGCTTGCACACTTTGTTAGCACCTTTAGGATCGCCAAAACCTTCCGGTTGCATCATATACAACTCTTCTTTAAGAAATCCATTAAGGAAAGCAGTTTTGACGTCCATTTGCCAAATTTCATAATCATAAAATGCGGCAATTGCTAACATGATTCAGACAGACTTAAGCATCGCTACAGATGAGAAGGTCTCATTGTAGTCAACTCCTTGAACTTGTCGAAAACCTTTCACAACAAGTCGAGCTTTGTAGACAGTAATATTACCATCAACATCAGTCTTCTTCTTGAAGATCCATTTATTCTCTATGGCTTGCCGATCATCGGGCAAGTCAACCAAAGTCCACACTTTGTTCTCATACATGGATCCCACCTCAGATTTCATGGCCTCAAGCCATTTCACGGAATCTGGGCTCATCGTCGCTTCCTCATAGTTCGTAGGTTCGTCATGGTCAAGTAACATGACCTCCAGAACAGGATTACTGTACCACTCTAGTGCGGATCTTGCTCTGGTTGACCTACGAGGTTCGGTAGTAACTTGATCAAAAGTTTCATGATCATCATCATTAGATTCCTCACTAATTGGTGTAGGAATCACTGGAACTGATTTCCATGATGAACTACTTCCTAATAAGGGAGAAGGTATAGTTACCTCATCAAGTTCTAGCCACTGCTAGCCCCCCTCTCCCTGGTCCATTTGGCCTAGCTAGCCACTGCGCCAGCTGGCCTAGCCTTGGCCTATATGGCCCCCTCACCCAGTGACCTAACCGAACTCCTCCCCCACAATCCCCACAACCCCCCTCGCCTGGATCTGGATAGCGGCCCGGCGCACCCCGACCCCGCCGCCTCGTCCCTGCACCCCGTCGCACGTCTCCGCCGTCCCCCCCCCGTATCCTCCCCACACCGGACCTCCTCGACCTCCTCCCCGATGGCTTACACCGAGCCACGCCGACCCTCTTCCCGTCAACGCCCGTGAGGCCTCCCGTCCTTCCCCGTCTCCCCCTTTTCTCTCTCGCGCCGCGGCCATCGCGCCCCTGACCGGGTCTGGACACGCCCGCGGTCACCACGCCCCTCCCCTTCGCCCCCATGCTCTTCTTCCCACGGCCGCGCCCTTGCTAGCGCCGCTACCTTGGACCGCCGCCCTCCGCTGCTCCCTGCGCACAGCCCACGCTCGCCCACACCGCCTGTGCTCGACGCCTCTGCCACACATCGCTCTCAGGTGCGTGCCCCTACCTGCCCGAGTTGCCGCTCCTCCCGCTAGTCGTTGTGGCCAGCCCTGCTGGCCTCGCCCAGGCCTCACGCTGCCCTGCCTCCGTCCGCCACTGCCGGCCGCCTCTGCCCTCACTAGCGCGTGCGCTCGCACCACCCGTGCCGCGCACAGCAGTCCCATGCTGCACCCGCTCGCTGTCGTCGCTTGGTCCGGTCCGAGCCCGCCTCGCCGTGGCCTCCCTCCTACCGCTGCCATCGGCCGTCGCCCACCCCGGCCGCGCCCGCGCCGGCCGGCTGCATCGGCCATGCCGCTCGGCCCCGCTCCAACCGCACCTCATGCCCACTCGCCCGTAACCGCTGCCCGTTAGCCCGTTTGTGGCCTGGGACAATGACACGTGGGCCTAGCCCCAGTAAAACGGAAAATGAATTAAATGAAAAGAAAATAATAATTGTTAAATTAATTAGTTGATTAATTAATCTAATTAAGTTTGCTTAAATTAAATTAAAGTTAATTAATCTGTTAAGTTAGAACTAATTAACATAGCTATCTCCGGTGACTCACAGGGGGGCCCACTGGTCAATTTGACCAGTCAATAGTCAAACTTTGACTACTGACTCAGCCCCTGTCCCACCAGTCAGCCCCAAGTGTACACCTCTAGGTACACTTATGTGTACCCATAGGATTTAACTATTTAAATTTCAAAATAATATTAGTTCTAGAAAATGTATTAAAACTTTGAGAATTAATATAAAATAAATCATAACTCGGATGAAAATGTTTTGTACATGAAAGTTGCTCAGAACGATGAGATGAATCCGAATACGCAGCCCGTTCGTCCGCCACGCGTCCCTAGCATAGCGAACATGCAACAATCCACCTCCATTTCATCTGCCCGAAAACGTCAAACACCGGGAATACTTTCCCAGATGTTGCCCCCTTCGCCGATATCGCCTACCACTGCGTTAGGGCACACCTAGCGCCGTTACTTGTCATACCATACATCGTCATGCATATGTTTGCATTGTATTCACTGTTTCTTCCCCCTCTTCTCTCCGGTAGACTACGAGACTGACGCCACTGCTGGTGCCCCGATCGACTATTGTGTTGACGACCCCTCCTTCTTGCCAGAGCAACCAGGCAAGCCCCCCCTTGATCACCAGATATCGCCTATTATTCTCTCTACTGCTTGTAGTAGAGTAGTATAGCATGTTACTGCTTTCTGTTAATCCTATCCCGATGCATAGCCTGTCTTTGCTACTACTGTTGTTACTTTTACCTGCAATCCTAAATGCTTAGTATAGGATGCTAGTATTCCATCACTGGCCCTACATTCTTGTCCATTTGCCATGCTATACTATCGGGTCGTGATCACTCGGGAGGTGATCACGGGTATATACTTATATACATAATATGTGATACTTGGTGACTAAAGTCGGGTCGGCTTGTAGAGTACCCGCAAGTGATTCTGATGTGGGGGTTGAAGGGACAGGTGGTTCCATCCCGGTAGAGGTGGGCATGGGTTCCCGACGACCCCCGACTGTTACTTTGTGGCGGAGCGACAGGGCAGGTTGAGACCACTTAGGAGAGAGGTGGGCCTGGCCCTGGTCGACGTCTGCGGTCACTTCAAAATAACACGCTTAACGAGATCTTGGTATTTGATCTGAGTCTGGCCATTGGCCTATATGCACTAACCAACTACGCGGGAACATTTATGGGCACTCGATGTCGTGGTATCAGTCGAAGCCTTCTTGACGTCAGCGACTGAGTGGTGCACACCGGATTGGACTCGAATGCCTGCTCTTGTATTAGGGAGGCTAGGTCTGCTTCCTGCCGCCCACGCAACATGCAGGTGTGCAATGGGCGATGGGCCCAGACCCCTGCGCGATAGGATTTAGACCGGCGTACTGACCTCTCTACTGTGCCTAGGTGGGGCTGCGACGTGTTGATCTTCCGAGGTCGGGCATGACCCAGGAAAGTGTGTCCAGCCAAAGGGGATCGAGCGTGTTGGGAAATGTGATGCACCCCTGCAGGGAAGTTTCTCTATTCGAATAGCCGTGCCCCTCGGTAAAAGGATGACCCGGAGTTGTACCTTGACCTTATGACAACTAGAACCAGATACTTAATAAAACACACCCTTCCAAGTGCCAGATACAACCCGGTGATCGCTCTCTCACAAGGCGACGAGGAGAGGATTGTCGGGTAGGATTATGCTATAGGATGATACTTGGTGAACTTACCATCTATTCTCTTCTACTACTTCAAGATGGAAGCTGCCAGAAGCGTAGTCTTCGATAGGACTAGCTAGCCCCCTCTTATTCTGGCATTCTGCAGTTCAGTCCACAGATACTACCCATTTCATTGATACCAAATGCATATGTAGTGTAGATCCTTGCTTGCGAGTACTTTGGATGCTTTGCTTGAGGGCAAGCGAGGTCTAAACTTGGGAGAGTTGATACATTCATTTTGCATCATACTTTTATATTGATATTTATTGCATTATGGTCTATTATTACACATTATATCACAATACGTATGACATTTCTCTCTTATTTTATAAGGTTTACATGAAGAGGGAGAATGCCGACAGCTGGAATTCTGGACTAGAAAAGGAGCAAATATTAGAGACCTATTCTGCACAACTCCAAAAGTCCTGAAACTTCACGGAGAATATTTTTGGAATATATAAAAAATATTGGGCGAAGAAAGTACCCGAGGGGGGCCACCTGCCATCTACTAGGGTGGAGGGCGCGCCCCCGTCCTTGTGTGCCACCTGGCAGGCCCCCAATGCCCATCTTCTACTATATGGTGTTTTTTGACCTGGAAAAAATATCAGGAGGAAGCTTTAGGGATGAAGCGCCGCCGTCTCGAGGCAGAACCTGGGCAAAACCAATCTAGGGCTCCAGCGGAGCTCTTCTGCCGGGGAAAATTCCCTCTAGGAGGGGGAAATTGAAGCCATCGTCATCACCAACGATCCTCTCATCGAGAGGGGGTCAATCTCCATCAAAAACTTCATCAGTGCTACTTCTTGAGCTTGCGTTGGTTTTTCCCTTGAAGAGGAAAGGGTGATGCAGCAAAGTAGAGTAAGTATTTCCCTCAGTTTTGAGAACCAAGGTATCAATCCAGTAGGAGGCAATGAACAAGTCACTGAATACCTACACAAACAATCAAAAAACTTGCACCCAACGCGATAAAGGGGTTGTCAATCCCTTCACGGTTACTCGCAAAAGTGAGATCTGATAGAGATAGATAAACGGTAAAGTAAATATTTTTGGTGTTTTTGGTTTATAGATCGGAAAGTAAAAGATTGCAAAGGAAGTAAATCAGAAACTAAAATTGTAGATCGGAAACTTATATGATGGAAAATAGACCCAGGGGGCATAGGTTTCACTAGAGGCTTCTCTCAAGATAGAAAATTATACGGTGGGTGAACAAATTACTGTCGAGCAATTGATAGAAAAGCGCAAAGTAATCACGATATCTAAGGCAATGATCATGAATATAGGCATCACATCCGTGTCAAGTAGACCGAAACGATTCTGCATCTACTACTATTACTCCACACATCGACCGCTATCCAGCATGCATCTAGAGTATTAAGTTCATAAAGAACGGAGTAACGCATTAAGTAAGATAACATGATGTAGAGGAATTAAGTCAAACAATATGATGAAAATCCCATCTTTATATCCTCGATGGCAATAATACAATATGTTCCTTGTTGCCCCTACTATCACTCGGAAAGGACACCGCAAGATTGAACCCAATCTAATCACTTCTCCCATTGCAAGAAAAACCAATCTAGTTGGCTAAACCAAATCGATAGTTCGAAGAGACTTGCAAAGATATCAAATAATGCATATAAGAATTTAGAGAAGATTCAAATAATGTTCACAGATAAGCTGATAATAAATCCACAATTCATCAGATCTCGGCAAACACACCGCAAAAAAGTATTACATCAAATAGATCTGCAAGAACATCGAGGAGAACATGGTATTGAGAATCAAAGAGAAAGAAGAAGTCGTCTAGCTACTAGCTATGCACCCATAGGTCTGAGGTAAACTACTCACACTTCATCGGAAGGGCAATGGTGTTGATGTAGAAGCCCTGCGTGATCGAATCCCCCTCCGGTAGGACGCCGGAAAAGGCCCCTAGATGGGATCTCACGGGTACAGAAGGTTGCGGCGGTGGAAAAGTGTTTTCATGGCTTTTCTGACTTGCACTCCAAGTCCTCTGGATGTCTTCTGGTCCAAGAAAAATCACCACGAAAGTTTTATTCCGTTTGGACTTTGTTTGGTATTCCTTTTCTGTGAAACTCTAAAACAAGGAAAAAAAACAAAAACTTGCACTGGGCTCTAGGTTAGTAGGTTAGTCCCAAAAATAATATAAAATAGCATATTAACGCATATAAAACATCCAAAATAGATAATATAATAGCATGGAACAATCAAAAATTATAGATACATTGGAGATGTATCAAGCATCCCCAAGCTTAATTCTTGCTCGTCGTGGAGTAGGTAAATGATAAAAACAGAATTTTTGATGTGGAATGCTACCTAACATATTTATCCATGTAATTTCTTTATTGTGGCATGAATGTTCAGATCCGTATGATTCAAAACAAAAGTTTAATGTTGACATAAAAACAATAATACTTCAAGCATACTAACAAGGCAATTATGTCTTCTCAAAATAGCACGGCCAAAGAAAGCTTATCCCTACAAAATCATATAGTCTGGCTATGCTCCATCTTCATCACACAAAATATTCAAATCATGCACAACCCCGATGACAATCCAAGCAATTGTTTCATACTTTTGATGTTCTCAAACTATTTCAAATTTCACGCAATACATGAGCGTGAGCCATGGACATAACACTATAGGTGGAATAGACGGTGGTTGTGGAGAAGACAAAAAGAGGGAGATACTCTCACATCAACTAGGCATATCTACAGGCTATGGAGATGCCCATCAATAGACATCGATGTGAGTGAGTAGGGATTGCCATGCAATGGATGCATTAGAGTGATAAGTTTATGGAAGCTCAAAAAGAAACTAAGTGGGTGTGCATCCAACTTGCTTGCTCATGAAGACCTAGGGAAATTTAAGGAAGCTGTAACATCCCAAAATTCTAAATTTTGGAATGTTATATCAAATAAATAGTTTTGATTGATTGTGGTGTGGTTGCTTGTGTGAAATTGAGTGAAATCTGAAACTTTTTGAAAGTTAAATGAGAGGGAATAAAAGGACTTTCCCAAACTTTCACCTTGAATTTCTAATCATGAATTCAAATTCATTTCATCACAAATCCCTAGAGACAAGATGATATGACTTCTTCCATTTAAATAAATAAAAAAGGGTTTTGAAAAGATATGAATTCCATTTGAAAATATTTCAAATTCAGAAACTTTAAGCAACTCAATGATTTTCATGAGAGAAGATAAAATGACTTCTTCAAACATATGAAATATAAGTTCGGAGTTTCAAAGAACCAAATTTAAAAGTCCCTTTGAAATTATTTTTCAATTTGGAGTTATTTGGGTTTTATTCTGTCAGGACCCCTATTCCAAGTCACATCGATCTAGCCAGTAACACCTCATATCACATTGCGGCCTCACGCATGGTATCCCCACGGGTGTCGCCTTACCATGGCCCGGGACCGTTTGCGCCTTTTGGCTCACGTATATGATAGTGTCGCTAGCATCCATATGATAGAGAACCCGGGCCGACATGCCTAGTCGTGAACCCAAAGCGGCACAGACCTATGGAGACAGGCATACATGAATCACATCGAGCATGTCGGTCAACAGCATGTGAATCCGGGCTGTAGCACTGAGCTAACAGGACTCTGGGGAACCCGGGCTGTAGCAGGCTAGGCAGGACTCCAGATGTCACCGCGTGACATTTCCCCGAAGGGACGGACATAGGAACAAAGTGACACACATGCCGGCCAGTCAAGTGTCCTGAGCAGTAGTGCTGGGCTAGCAGGACTTCGGTGAACCGGACTGTAGCGGACTACTATGGCTCAAGGAGTACTAGACTACATTTCCCCATAAGAGAGGCTGCCAAGGATAAACAACTATATTGTCGGATCCCACACATACCAAGCATTTCAATCATACACACAATATGCTCGATATGTGCAAATACAACATGGCATCACAACAAAACTCTACAAGTCAAGTACTTTATTTAAAGGCTCCAGAGAGCCATACATAACATGTTCATACAGGTAGGGGTCACATGACCCGACACCCAAGTCATACAAGCATACAAGCACATGCGGAAGCAAATAGTCTGAGTACAGACACAAGAAAGAAAGAAGGCTTGTCGAAGCCTGTCTATCTACATAAGGCCCTCCATGGCCAGAATCACCACCTAGGTGGCAAGTTACTCATCGACGTCGAGGTCTACATAAAACCCATCGGAGGGGGCGGTGTTGTCGTCTGAAAACAGTAATTAAAGCAAACATGAGTACAAAGGTACTCAGCAAGTCTTACAACAGAACCTACTATACATGCTCATTCTCAAGAAGGTGGTGGAGTTATTGCAGCAAGCCAGCTTTGACTCTTGGCTAAGCTATCCTACGAGACACCACTAGTAAAATAGTTTTCGCACACGAGTCCACTAATCACCAACACAATACTCCACCGGGGATCCTCCCTCGTCATCCTACGAGAGGGCCATCCTCGGTACTCACACTTATCTTGAGTCTTTTAGAGGTAACCATTAACTTGTCTATGAACTGTATAGGCAACCAAGTAGTCCTTTACCGTGGACGCGGCTATTCGAATATATGATGTTAACCCTACAGGGGTGTACTTCTTCATACACGCTCTCACCACTTACCGTCGTTTACACGACATGTACTCGGCAACCTTCAAGCGGAAGCCCAACAAGGGTGTCGGCCACGGCCTACCTAAACACTCAAGTTTCTAGTCCAGGTTTAACGCCTATCCAGGGTCCATCCGCAGGGAGTCCGGCCGAGGTTTCCACATACGGCCCCGAACAATGTGAACAGGGTTGCCGAGACACCAAACGGGTGACTCGGTACACCGTGCCACAGTGTATCTACCGCATCATAGCCCACCCCTAGGGTCAGCGCTACACACGGCCGCCAACACATAACCTACAAACACCAGAAACTAGTTGCAACTCCTGGACAGAGTACTAGGGTGATTAAGAAGCCGAGAGGGTCAATTAAGGACCCCAATGCATGGTAGTAGCTGATTCTTAAATCACACATACATATCTCAGTTCTTAGGGACGGCCTCAATGAAACAACCCACCATGTACTCCTACATGGCCTCTCATCGATACCTTTACCAAATCATGTTCAACACATCTCTCACATTACCGACATAATCATTTCACTCCAGCCCATCACCCAGATGAACCAGACCTGACACAACTCTAAGCATAGCAGGCATAGCAAGGTAGGAAACACATACATGGCTCAATCAACTCCTACACATGCTAGCGGGTTTCATCTAGTTACTGTGGCAATGACAGGTCATGCAGAGGATAAGGGTTCAGCTACCGTAGCACACAGCAGTTTGAAACGTTGTTGTCTTAATGCAGTAAATGAGAGCAGAGGCGAGAACATGGGGTTGTATCGATATGATCAATGGGGCTGCTTGCCTGATGGAGTGGTAGTAGGGTACTGCCCTTCAGTTGGATACTCGGTGATATCCTCGGAGGCAGAACCTACCATGAAAGACACACAAAATATAATCAACACATGGCAATATGCAACAATATGATGCATGCTATGACAAGGAAAAATGATGTGTCCTGCCTAATGCAACGTGAAACAAGTTGAAATGGGTCCATTTGAATCAAAGATTCAAATGGAAGCTTATGTTCTTATGCATAATAAGTGTATTAGCTTGTTTCACCTAAACAATAAGGTTAGAGTGTTTTGTCATGCATGAAACCATGACAGGTGGAAAGATTGAATTTTTCTGATCATTTTTCATTTATAATTTGCTTGATTTGGAGCTATGGTTGATTTTCTATGATTTTTAGAAGTTTTGGCTATTTTCTGGAATTTCCTATATAAGAATAAATCCAGAAAATAAATAACTGCGTCAGCACTGCGTCACTGTGACGTCAACGAGTCAAAGGCGCCAGCCCAGGTCAAACCTGACGGCTGGGACCCACACGTCAGTGAAACAACTAATTAACAGGGTTAAGTTAATACTAACTAAACTGTCAGTGGGGCCTAGGCCCGCATGTCAGTGACCTATTGGGTTAACAAAAAGTTGATTAGTGCTAAGCTAAAATTAGCAGGGCTCTGGGCCCACCTGTCATTGACCCAGGGGAGTTAAACCCCTGGTCAAACAAGGTCAACTCGCTGGCAGTTTGACGCCGGCGACGACAGATGCGGCGGAGGGCTTCGGAAAACGCCTACAGGCGACCATTTGCGCGGCGGAGAGGCTCTACGCGTTGCTGGAAGCAAGCCGCGGTGTTTGGTGGCAGTGGTTGGGCTCGGGGTTGCCGGAAACATCGCCGGCGACGAGCTGTGCGGCTGCCGTAGTCGGGTGAAGATGAACCCGAGGCTACGGGGCACGTCGAGGGATGTGGGGTGGTGTGTTAGGCTCCTGGGGATGCGGTGAGCACGTTCGACACAGTGGTGTGGCCAGTGGGTGGCCAGAGCATTGTCGGCGACGAGCTCCGTGGCGGCGCGTGCAGGTGAGCTACATGCAATCGCTACGGGGCTCGAGAGGGAAGACGAAGAGGATAGGGAGGTGGCCAGGCTCACGGTGGTTGCAACGGAGCTGACGGCGAGGTCGGGGATGGCCTGTTGCGACGGTGACGGCGAAGGGGATCTCCGGCGGTGGTCGACGAAGACGGGGTCGGTGGAGGCGGTGCATGGCGTGCGAGCGCTCGGGGCTCGGCCTGCTCGACGTAGTCAACGACGGCGGAGCAAACGGACACGGTGGCGCGGCGCGGGGACGACGTAGAGCGCGACTACGACGGCGGTGCGGCTGCGGCGGCGGCGGCCATGGTGCGGGAGAGCGAGGGGGAAAAGCTGGGGAGGAAAGGGCGTGTCTGCGAGCTCGTGGGAGGAGTGGGTGACCGACCCAGGGCGGCAGAATGGCGAGGGGAGGAAGCAGGGCGGTGAGCAGCTGCGTGGCGCGCGCTGGTGCCAGCGTCAAGCACCTGGCTGCCTGCCTGGCCGAGCCAAGCAGCTCGCTGGAGCGGTGGCTGGGCTGGGCCGGCAGGTGGGCTTGCCAGGTGGGCGCCAGGTAAGCCTCTGCTTTGCTTTGTTTTTCTTTTTCTATTTTTCTGTAAGTTTGTGGCTTTATTAAAAATAGTTAGGCACTTACAAAAATCCGGAAAATAATCATAGGCTCTGTTTAGATTGTTTCCAACAGCCCACACTTATTTCCAGAATTATTTGAGCATTTAAAATATTTTATAGCATTTGAATGCCCAAATGCAAATACTATATGGATTAAGCCAATGACCTTAAGATGTCCTAGAAAAATGTGCACCATTTTTGTCAAAGGTTTTAACCCAAAACAAAAAGGGTGGACTTTTTAGAAGGGCATTTCAGGTTCATTGAGAAAGTTTTTAGTAAACCCTAGTTGTTCCAGGGGGGTGCTGGGGGTTCTATCATCCCCATTTCATCTTTTTGTGAAATTTAAACATGATGCAATCACTCTAATGCATGAACTAGCTAGAGTGTGACAACTCACCCCCACTCAAAAGAATCTCGTCCCGAGATTTAGGATCTGTTGGGAAGAAAGTGGGGTACTCGGGTCGAAGACGATCCTCCCTTTCCCAAGTGGCTTGTTTCTCAGAATGGTGTGACCATTGAACCTCGAGAAACTTGATGTTATGGCGTCGAGTGGTACGCTCGGCTTGATCAAGGATACAAACGGGATATTCCCCATATGAGAGATTATCTTGTAGATCAAGCGTTTCGTGGTCCACTCCACGGATAGGATCCGCGAAGCAACGCCTGAGTTGAGAAACGTGGAAGACATCGTGAACTCTAGAAAGATGCGGAGGTAGTTCCAATTGGTAGGCAACTTCTCCTCATTTGGCAAGAATGCGGAAGGGTCCAATGTAACGAGGAGCCAATTTGCCTTTGATACCGAAACGATGAGTTCCTTTTAACGGAGTAACCCGAAGGTAAGCCTTCTTGTCGACTTCATAAGTCATGAGCTTATGTTTACGATCATATTGGCTCTTTTGACGAGATTGGGCTGTTTTCAATTTCTCACGAATAACGCGAACCTGCTCTTCTGCTTCCTGAATCATATCCGGTCCAAAGAGTTGTCTTTCCCCGGTTTCTGACCAATTAAGAGGCGTTCGGCATTTTTGTCCATAGAGAACTTCGAAAGGAGCTTTGCCCAAGCTAGCTTGATAACTATTGTTATAAGCGAACTCCGCGAATGGAAGGCATTTCTCCCAATCCATTCTGAATGAGATGACAGAAGCTCAGAGCATATCTTCCTGAATTTGATTTACTCGCTCTACTTGACCACTGGATTGGGGCCGGAAGGCGGTGCTAAAAGAGAGGCAAGTTGCCATAGCATTTTGGAAACTTTCCCAAAATCGAGAGGTGAAGAGAATCCCACGGTCTGAGTTAACTTCCAATGGGACACCATGAAGAGACACTATTCGGGAGATGTATAAATCAGCTAGCTGGCTAGCGGTGATACTCTCACGAACAGGTAGAAAGTGGGCCACCTTGGAAAGACGATCGATTACGACGAAGATGGCATTATTCCTTCTCTTGGTTCTGGGAAACCCAGTAATGAAATCCATACTGATTTTATCCCTTTTCCACTCAGGAATAGCCAAAGGTTGAAGGGTGCCAGCAGGCCCTTGATGCTCTGCTTTAACACGACGATAGACGTCGCAACTAGCAATATATTGAGCAATTTCTCTCTTCATCCTAGTCCATGAAAACCTCTGGCGTACGTCTTGATACATTTTAGTACTACCGGGATGAATGGTGAGAGGGGATTCATGAGCTTCCTTAAGAATCAACTAACGTAGATGTTGTTTCTTGGGAACCACCAAGCAGTTCTCGAAGAATACAACACCTCGCTCATCCATGGAAAAACATTTAGCAACTCCGCTAGCGATGTTTTCGTTGATCCGAGATATGCCCTTATCATACCACTGGGCGGTTATGATCTGATCCATAAGGTTAGGCTTCGCCACCAGGGTGGATAGGAATCCTCGAGGAACTATGTGAAGGTTAAGCTTACGAAATTCCTCGTGGAGAAGTGGTTGACTTTGTTGTAACATCAGGTTGTTACAATAAGATTTACGAGTTAGCGCATGAGCCATGACATTGGCTTTGCCCGGGGTGTAAGTTATTCCTAAGTCGTAATCCGAGATCAACTCGACCCAACGTCTTTGCCTGAGATTATAATCCGGTTGGGTGAAGATATATTTCAAACTTTGGTGATCGGTGAAGATCTTGCAACAATTACCAAGAAGGTAATGTCGCCAGGTTTTGAGTGCATGGACTACAGCTGCAAGCTCTAGATCATGTGTGGGATAATTTTCCTCATGTGGGTGTAATTGCGGTGAAGCATAGGCAATTACCTGACGATCTTGCATGAGTATGCAACCTAGTCCTTGTCGCGAGGCGTCGCAATAGATAATAAAGTCCTTGGAGAAATCTGGTGGTACCAGTACGGGAGCAGATGTCAGGCATCTTTTCAGTTCCTGAAAGCTGAACTCGCACTGTGGGGTCCACTCGAACTTTTTATCTTTCTTGAGGAGTTTAGTTAGAGGTTTAGCAACCTTGGAGAAATTCTCGACGAAGCGGCGACAATAACTCACTAAGCCAAGGAAGCTCCGAATTGCTTGACCGTCTCAGGTGGAGTCCAATCAAGGACGGCTTGAACTCGCTCGGGATTGACAGCAATACCCTTACCAGAGATTACATGGCCTAGATAGGTCACTTCTGGCAACCAAAATTCACACTTGGAGAATTTGGCATAAAGGCGATGTTCTCGAAATTTTGTCAATACCAGCCTTAGATGTTCGTCATGTTCCTCCTCACTCTTGGAGTAGATGAGTATATCATCGAGGTATACCACGACGAATTTATCCAAATACTCCATGAATACTGAGTTCATTAACCAAGAGAAAGTGGCCGGGGCATTGGTTAAACCAAAGGACATGACGGTGTACTCATATTGGCCATAACGAGTAACAAAGGCCGTTTTGGGAATGTCCCTGTTTCTGATTTTGATTTGATGGTAGCCCAATCTCAAATCCATCTTGGAAAAGACTGAGGATCCAGCGAGATGGTCATACAGATCATTGATCCTGGGAAGCGGATACTTGTTCTTGATAGTGACCAAGTTGACAGGTCGGTAATCTACAACCATCCGATCCGTTCCATCCTTCTTCTTGACGAAGAGGACGGGGCAAGCCCAAGGAGAGGAACTAGGACGGATGAAAACCCTTTTTCAAGGACTCATCGAGTTGGTTCTTAAGCTCGGCTAGTTCTAAGGGTGCCATCTTATAGGGTCTCCTAGAAATTGGAACGGTTCCTGGAACAAGGTCTATCACAAACTCGACATCCCTGTTAGGTGGAACACCTGGCAGTTCTTCTGGAAAGACATCCGGAAAGTCCCGGACTACCGGAATATCTTCAAGGCCTGGAAGGGGTTGGCATTTAGGGAGTAGAGCTGGTGCTTGGCCACTCGAGTTAAGACATTGATTGTCTTGCCCGATGGGTGAGTAAGTTGAACGTTTCTAGTGGCACAATCAATCTTAGCATAATGAGCTGACATCCAGTCCATACCCAAGATGATGTTTATGTCCGAGGACTTGAGAGCTATTAAGGATGCAAGGAAGACAAGTCTATCGACAAGAATTTCATTCCCATGGCTTACTCTAGAGGTTTGCCATTTGGAACCCGGGGTTTGAATTACCATGGAAGTGGGCATGTCACAGAATGTCGTGTTATGCAATCGAGCATAGCTCTCAGATATGAATGAATGAGATGCTCCAATATCAAAAAGAACAGATGCCGGATGGCAATTAACAAGGAGCGTACCAAGGACGACGTTAGGATCATCATGAGCCTCCTCAGTTGAGACATAGTTGACATGGCCACGTGCAGTGGTGGCTGGCTTGGCATAGAATGTCTTTCCCGCTGGCTTACCACGGCCAATGGACTTTCCAGACTGATTGGGGTTGTTGTTCTGGGGACACTCTCGACTGAAGTGACCCGGCTCTCCACACTTGAAACATGTCACAACATTGGGGCGTGGAGCAGCATTAGCAGCGGGGCCACCATAGGGCTTGGACGGTGCAAACTGCTGGTTGGGGTGAGGCGCCTCAAAGGATGGCCTCGGAATGAACCTGGGTGCCAGTGCCGTGCTTGGAATCCAAACCCGGCGCTTCTGAGATCCAAAGCCGGATGAAGAACCAAAATCACAAGAGTGCTTGCGTGAAGCGTCATAGTCAGACTGTCCTGTCTCAGCACTGATGGCTTTATTGACCAACTTCTGAAAGGAGGTGCACTTGTGCAGACGAAGATCGCGGCGAAGCTCGGGGCTAAGTCCCTTGTGGAACCTTGCCTGCTTCTTAGCGTCGGTGGATACCTCTTTAGGAGCATATCGTGCCAGATTACCAAATTCACGACTATATGCGACTACTAGGGAAAAGCCCAGCAGCAGCGCGGGTTTTCGGCGTTTTAGTAGCGCGGGGGCCGGCGCTACTAATTAGGCGCTACAGCTAACGTATAGCAGTAGCGCTGGTCCACCCGCGCTACTGCTACACAAGTGTTGCAGCAGCGCGCTTAAAGGAACCCCGCTGCTGCTAATAGCTATAGCGCGCTTCCCCTGTGCGTGCTACTGCTACAACCGCACTGCTGCTAACTTTTCTCCACTCGCTACTGCTAATTTTAGTAGTTTTTTTTCGGCATATTTGTTTTGTATTTGAACAGGCTTTATAGAAGAATCTTTAGCACATACAAATGTCATCATGATACTCATACAAATGCCTGCGAGACCACAAATGTAATCATAGCATATACATACAAATAGTCTCGTCATAATCATCATCCAACACAAAGTGGTATCTTGTCATCATCTCGAAAATAGCGATACATGCAAGTCTCGAATACTTGCAACTACAACGTCATCCATCTAAACAAAGTTATACGCGAGAAGAGCTATCACTATGAGTGAGAGCGGAACTATGCAGTACATGAGATGGCGGTTACGAGTCCTCTCTCGCGCTAGCGTGAACCTCAAGTAACTAGCTTCTCCTTCTTGTCTGCTTTTGAAGACTTTATGGCTGGCGTCTGAGAAACCATTCACTTGCGCCTGACACTCATGCCACTCGTTGTACACCCCCGGAACCTTCCCTTTGTACACGACATAGTAGTTCCATCTCGCCATCAAGAAACTAGGTACCTGTTAGAGATGCATGTTCATGAAGAGGATGTACAATCATATATATGCAACAAAATATACTAGAGAACACCAAAAAAGAAAGGGTTAGCAACTAGATGCAACATACAGTACACAAATTAATTAACTAGAGGTACGCAGGTCATCGTACGCAAACTAACAAAGTAGCGTTACGCAAGTTCGGCAGGGATCATGGACATCACAAAGTTGCATCGCTACAAATAGTATACAAGTTCAACCGACACATATCATCATCATCGGCATCATAAATCACTAGAAGTTCCATCCTTCCATATCATCGAGGATGGACCCTAGCTTCTTGAACGGCATGAGGTCTAGACGTTGCATGCCTATGCGAGTTCGGACGTCAGCTCGCGATATAGGGCCGTGGTGGAACATCCCCTTCTCATCGACGACTTCTTTCATGATGATCGTCGCAATGTCGCTTTGGATGTGAAAGAAGTCATCTCTAAGTTTATAATCCGCTTCTCCATGAGATTCTAGCCACTTGTGGATATGATCATCATTTCTGCTTCTCATGCGAAGCTTTTGGTGATCTGTGTTGAACTGAATCATGAGATGGAGGATGTACAATCCATCCTTCTTGCTTGGTTTTGGGACTTGGATGCAGGAGAAGTTAGTTTTATGCGTGAAACCCATCTTCTTGTTCCTTTGTTTCCTGATCTGCATGTGGCCACCTCTAAAGCTGAAGCCTTGGAGAGCATCATCTAGAATATTCATTATGTGGGTGTAGTCTTTTTTCTCGTAGTCTCTGGAAGGGTCAAAATACACGGCTTGGGAGACTTGCGGATAAAAAACGATAAGGACGGCGCGCTCGTTGCTGTGGGGAAAAGACACCTCAAATTATTCCCCATAGAGAGATAAGGAATGATTGAAATGTATGAAAGGGTTGTTCGAAACTGACTTACTTTGAATGATAAGGCACGAGGACAATTTCCCGGTCCTTATTCTGTACCATGAAGTTTTGGAGGTAGTCCCTAGCAGTTTCACGCTCAAAGTCGCCGAGACTCAAGAAAGACTCGTGCATGTAGTACGGATCCGCCACACAGATTTGCGAGACTTCTTCACTGTTCATGACAGAGCTCATATGTAGCGCAAAAAGGCAGACGATTGTAAAATCGAGCCGCCTTGTCAGAAACATCTCAAAGATATGGTCAAACCGCAGGAAGAACACCTCCACGGGCCGTGTCTCGACGTAGCACTTCCCCTCAGGCACACGAGCCGCGTATGTCGGATATCCTGGATCCTTTGAGGCTAGTAGGCTTTTCTCAGTCGACAGCACATGGTCGTGCAGTCTCCTGAGATCCCCTGATAGTGCCTCCAGCGGTTTCGGCGGTAGCATTGGCTCGCCCGTGAGATGGAACATGGCCGCACCTTTCACAGGTACACGCTCTTCAGAATGCATCGTTTGGCTGCTATGTGCTCTGGCTTGTTTGGAGGCAGCTATCTTCCCCGATCTCTTTCTCTCCTTTTTCTTGGGCACACCTTCTAGACCCTTCCTTAACCCCTGCCCCAGTGTTCCCGGGCTAAGTACTGTACGACCCTCGCGCTGGGATAGTTGAGCCTGTGTTGAGGCAGCATCTTCAGGCGTGTCCTGTGAGGATTTCATGAAGAGAGACTTTTTGCAATCCCTGCTACGACCTTCCTGCCCGGGCATATCATCCATATCCTCATTAGCAAGCTGATAGCCCGATTCATCATATGGTTGACTCATCAATTCTATGTCACAGTCATACGCGTTTGTATTGAGGAAATCCATAGGGTCGACCTCCGTCTCATCATCCATTCTCTGTTCTACAGGACAAATTACATCAGCCAACACTATTGCACCCCCTTCATCATGTCGTCCGCCGCTCTCACCCGGCACTACAGGAGCTGGTAATTGCGTAGGCAGGGTGGTGGTCTCCGCACATGCTTGTTGATGTGTGGTTATTGGTGTGCTCTCGGCCGGCTCCAGACGAATAAGATTCTTCGTCCATAGCAGCACCCAACCCTTGCAGCTTCCAATCTGCGGCGGGGTCTCGTCGTCCGCTCCCACATGCTGTACTGGAGGAGGCAAATCCTCATGCCCTGATTTCACACTGGACAAGCTAACCCTGAAGTGCCCAGCAGGGATCGGCTGGTTGTGGAACGTGGGTTGCAAGGGGTCCATTATCATCCCCTTTCCCACGTCCACCTTCTGGCCTTTGATCATGTAGAGTATGGTGCACGGGGTTTCTTTCGCCTGCAAACACATATGTCTGTGGCGTAAAACATCCGAAAGGCAACAAAAATGGAATATTATATATATATGGTGGTGCGACATGTAATTACCGTGATGGCGTCGAGCTCAGCCAAAGACGAAGGCCCACCGAGCGCGCCAGAGACTGAGGACGAGCTGCTATGAGCGGGAGCGGCTGCGAGAGGAGGCCCGGTTGCGTGGGCAAGTGATGGTGCGATGATGTTGTTGTTCATGGAGTTGCTCCCGTTGAAACTGGGCAACGGGAAATCATGTACCGTCTTGTCTGGATTTTCCTTCGTCCAGTTGATGATAACTTGAACCAAGTTAGTAGCGAAATCATTTCTGCAGGCAGTTACAGCTGCATTGACTGCCTGCTGTAACAACTCATATTTGTCCTTGGCTACTTTTTCGCGTACTCAGCTGCTTTTTTCTCGACCGCAAGCTTCACCTTCGCGTCGATGTCCGCCTGACTAAACTTCTTTTTCTGCTTCTTGGCCTCCGGGCCCTCGTTGTAAAACACCTTCCACGTGGCGCCATCTCCAGCGCCGTGCACACGACCATATTGCGGCCGCTGGCCCAAAGGGAGTCCCTTAAGTTCGTTCAAGGCCCGGTTGAGAGGGGTTTCCCACTTGGGCCTCATCGGAGAAGTAGGGTTTTCGGCTGCAAGCTGGTGTTGCTACTCCAGTAGTCTAATCAATTTCCTCGTGATCTTGTCCGTGTAAAAAACCTTTTTCTCCTTGTCCCACTTGTAGCGGGCCCTGATGAAGTCATGCTCCAAGGGGTTGGTGAACTTCGCGAAGGGGTCTGGGAGACCCGCGGCTTCACGTTCCGCATCCTCCTAATCCCATATGGGCCTTTTACCGAGGTAGCCACGGCTTCCGAGCCGATGCTTCCCCGTGTTCCTTTGCTGAAGGCTCTTGAATTTCACAGCCTTAGCCTTGGCGTCCTCGGTAGCGCAAGTGTCCTTGAACTTTTCGAACTCCTCTTCCATAAGTGTCGGATTTTCCTCCAGAATCCTGGACAGGGGTTCCTCAGCCTCAATAGCTCGTTTCACCCTCGATTTCCAGGAGGCCAAATCATTGCTGAACATGCCCATGGCGTGATTGTTAATCTTTTTCATCTTTGGATCATCCCACGGTTGTTCTATGTTATCATCCCGATCGGGGAACTTGAATCTCTTGTGCAATTTCGTTAGGAGAAACTGCGTCAAATGTTCTTTACTCCTTAAGTCATCGTCATTGATGCTCGCGCATTCCCGTAGGATGCATCCTACTTGGTTCCCATAGCACTTGCAAGGTTCTTCCGGCTCTAACAGCTCAAACTTGCCAGGTGCCATCTTTGTGATCACAAGTCGTCCAATCCCTAGTTTGTTAGGTTTTCGTATCCTCTGCTTCTTATGCCTCTTTTCGGTACCGGCATCGGCGTCGGTATCTTCCCCGGCGGTACCTTCCCCACCGGTCTCGGCGCCGCCATCGGTGCCGGCGCCGTCGGTGTCGGTGTTGGCGTCAGTACCATCATCGAGGCGGACCTGCAAACCTTGCTTAGCAGTCAAAAAGTCGAGGTAGTCTTGTTCACCCTCATAATCCATCTCGTCTGCATCTTGGTCAGAAGGCCCAGTTTCTTCGTTGTTTGACATGTTTCCTATGATTAAGTGTCCTCATTTATTTCTAAAAGTATGAATAAATGAGAAATGAGATAAAAAAGAAATATATGTGCCAGCACTTGATATGCCAATTATGTAGCACAAATCATGCCTTTATTCACGGGAAATTTCGGCATGACCTTTGCTAAAAAATGGACATATCAAGCGCCTGAAATTCACCGGAACGAAAATGAATCAACATTCCGGCGTAACATAGGCAACTCGGATCATTTACCAAAACATGACATGTCCAAAACATGACATATCCACATATCACATGTCCAGTTCAAATTTGCATATAAATTCAGCAAATTTTGAAACCTATCTAAATTCATAACTAAATAGATAACCTAATTAACATAACTAAAACCTAAGTAAATTTACCCTAGCTAGCAGAGAGAGAGAGGGGGGTGGTTTACAGAGGGTGCAGGGCGAGGAGGCAGGCCCGACGACGGCCGAGGTTGGGAGGGGAGGAAGCAGAGGAGGGAGGTGAGGGCCGACGGGTCGGGGGCGAGCGTCGGTGCCGGGGGCGAGCGCGCCTGGGTCGGGGGCGGCGGGGTCGGGGGCGAGCGCGGCGGGGTCGGGCGCAGCGGGGTCGGGGGCGGCGGGGTCGGGGTCGGGGGCGAGCGCGCCGGGGTGGGGGGCGGGCGCGCCAAGGTCGGGGGCGGGCGCGGCGGTGCGATGGGGCCGGGGAAGAGAGAGAGAATTTTGGGTTAAGTGGACGTAGCAGTAGCGCGTTTACACGAAACGTGCTACTACTATTACGAGCAGCTATAGCGATTTTCTGCAGAAACCGCTACTGCTACCTTGACTAGCTGTAGCTCTTTTTCACTAAAGCGCTACTGCTATAACCAGTTTCCCTTTTTTCTTTTCCTCAGCATAATAGGAACATATATATTACATCATTGGACCCTTGCATAATAATGGCTAAGTGTGTATACAAAATAGGAACATATATATATTACATCATTGGACCCATGCATAATAATGGCTAATTAAGTGTATATACAAAATAGGAACATATATTTACATTTTGCAAAAGCATGAAATATTAATCACACCTCTATCTCGAGATCGAGCACACGGTGGAGATGATGATGTAGGGAGGTCAAAAGTTCATAAAGCTCTTCTTGACAAAGAAAGATCTAGTTAGGGGGCAAATAGGTCACTTAACTAAATGCTACATCTACCTAGCTAGCTAATTTGGGAGGAGACAACTTCAACTAGTGGAGGGGGGAGGAAAAAGAGAAAGGAGATGAATTAATGGAGGTGGTGTAGTTATAGCTAGGAGTAATGAAGAGAGAGAAAGGTAGGTAGAAGAGGGAGAGTAATGGGGGGAGAAGTATTGAGGAAGAAGAAGAGTGAGAGAGGGAGGACGTGGGAGGTAGGGGAAAGGGAGGAGAGGAGATGGGGAGGGGAGGTGGAAAAGGTGGTGGGTGCTGCGTCTTAGCCGTAGCGTGGGAGAGAAAGCACGCTGCTGCTAAGAGTGTAGCAACATCGCGCTTTCCTGTCACGCGCTACTGCTAAACGGGCCAACCCTGTGCACAATTTCAAAATTAGCAGCAGCGAGGTGACAAAAAATCGCGCTGCTACTATGGCATTAGCAGCAGCGCGCTCCCTGGCGCCGCGCTACTGGTAAACTTATGTCGTTGTGTACTGTCGGTGGATTTTTGTAGCAACGCGGTTTAAGAGTCACGCGCTACTGCTAAGTTTGCACCAATAGCGAGCTTTCCGTAGCCGCGCTGCTACTACTTAGCAGCAGCGTCTGTTTTTACGCCGCGCTGCTGCTAAGATTCTGTGTATAAGGTTTTCCCTAGTAGTGTGCGGCGAGGCAGCTGGCTGCGCAGGTGATCTCAGCGCCGTGCAGCGCGTCGGTGCAAACTCCGTCTGGCGTGCCAGGCTGGCTAGTCGCTCGCCAGGGAGGAAAAGGGTTCCCGTCCAGAGCAGGTCTCCAGACGACGGTGCACCAGGCCCCATGGTGGGCGCCAAATGTCGGGGGTTAGGTGCGACATATGCCAAAGGATGGCTTATCATGGTGGGGGCGAGTAGAACGTCGCCGGTGCCTGGAAACGGGATAAGGCGAAGGCATGCACGCCGGTGAATCTTACCCAGCTTCGGGGCTCTCCGTGGAGATAATACCCTACTGCTGCTCTGCGGGGTCTCCGCATGATCACTATGGCAAAGTGTGTACACGGTTGCTCCTTGAGCTGTTTCCTGGAGGTAGGAGAAGGCAAGGCTAGCTCTCTCCTTCCTATATGATCTGGTCTAGTGCTAATGGATTCCAACCCTTTGCATGGGTGCCCTGGGGGTTTATATAGGCCTACCCCCAGGGGTACAATGGTAATCCGGCTGGACGCGGGCCCAGCCGTCAGTCTCTCTGGCCGCCGTCTTATCCGCCAACTCCTGTGGCCCGCCGACTGGCTCGGTACGGAGCCGACAGGCCGCGTCCGCCGCGGGCGGGTCTTGCCGGCGGTAGATTACTGTAGCCATGCCTCTAATGACGCGGGCTCGGTCATGGGTGTTGGGAAATATGCCCTAGAGGCAATAATAAATTGGTTATTATTATATTTCCTTGTTCATGATAATCGTTTATTATCCATGCTAGAATTGTATTGATAGGAAACTCCGATACATGTGTGGATACATAGACAACACCATGTCCCTAGTAAGCCTCTAGTTGACTAGCTCGTTGATCAATAGATGGTTACGGTTTCCTGACCATGGACATTGGATGTCGTTGATAACGGGATCACATCATTAGGAGAATGATGTGATGGACAAGACCCAATCCTAAGCCTAGCACAAGATCATGTAGTTCGTATGCTAAAGCTTTTCTAATGTCAAGTATCATTTCCTTAGACCATGAGATTGTGCAACTCCCGGATACCGTAGGAGTGCTTTGGTTGTGCCAAACGTCACAACGTAACTGGGTGGCTATAAAGGTACACTACAGGTATCTCCGAAAGTGTCTGTTGGGTTGGCACGAATCGAGACTGGGATTTTTCACTCCGTGTAAACGGAGAGGTATCTCTGGGCCCACTCGGTAGGACATCATCATAATGTGCACAATGTGATCAAGGAGTTGATCACGGGATGATGTGTTACGGAATGAGTAAAGAGACTTGCCGGTAACGAGATTGAACAAGGTATCAGGATACCGACGATCGAATCTCGGGCAAGTATCATACCGCTAGACAAAGGGAATTGTATACGGGATTGATTAAGTCCTTGACATCGTGGTTCATCCGATGAGATCATCGTGGAGCATGTGGGAGCCAACATGGGTATCCAGATCCCACTGTTGGTTATTGACCGGAGAGGTGTCTCGGTCATGTCTGCATGTTTCCCGAACCCGTAGGGTCTACACACTTAAGGTTCGATGATGCTAGGGTTATAGGGAAAGTATGTACGCGGTTACCGAATGTTGTTCGGAGTCCCGGATGAGATCCCGGACTTCACGAGGAGTTCCGGAATGGTCCGGAGGTAAAGATTGATATATAGGAAGTATGGTTTTGGCCACCGGAAGTGTTCCGGGCATCACCGGTAGTGTACCGGGACCACCGGAGGGATCCGGGGGTCCACCAGGTGGGGCCACCAGCCCAGGAGGCCTACATGGGCCAATAGTGGGAAGGGACCAGCCCCTAGGTGGGCTGGGGCGCCTCCCACCGAGGCCCAAGGCGCCTCCAAGAGGGGAAGGGGGCAAACCCTAGGGCAGATGGGCCCTAAGGCCCACCCCAGGTGCGCCTCCCCTTCTCCCCCTTGTGGCCGCCACCCACATGGGATCTGGGGGCTGCCGCCACCCCTAGGGAGGGAACCCTAGGTGGAGGTGCAGCCCCTCCCCTCCCCCTATATATACTTGAGGTTCGGGGCTGCCCAAGACACGCGATTCAATCTCCTGTTGGCGCAGCCCTACCCCTCTCCCTCCTCGTCTCTCGTAGTGCTTGGCGAAGCCCTGCTGGAGTCCCGCGCTCCTCCACCACCACCACGCCATCGTGCTGCTGCTGGATGGAGTCTTCCCCAACCTCTCCTTCTCCCCTTGCTGGATCAAGGCGTAGGAGATGTCACCGGGCTGTACGTGTGTTGAACACGGAGGTGCCGTCCGTTCGGCACTAGGATCATCGGTGATTTGGATCACGACGAGCACGACTCCATCAACCCCGTTCACTTGAACGCTTCCGCTTAGCGATCTACAAGGGTATGTAGATGCACTCTCCTTCCCTCATTGCTACATTACTCCATAGATTGATCTTGGTGATGCGTAGAAAATTTTGAATTTCTGCTACATTCCCCAACACTGGGGTGAGTCAAGCGACCTGAGGCGAGGCCGGCGGTGACCTATGGAAGGAAGGGGACGCCAGCGACCTTGGGACGGAAGGGGAAGTAGGCGACCTTGGGAAGGAAGGGGAGGCCGGTGAATTGGGGTAGGGGATGAGGGTGACCTGGGGAAGGGCGGCTGGGAGCTGCTCGGCCCGTCGTCGTTGTCAGCAGCCGGCGGCCACCGCCCGTCGCTTAGAGGGCGAGGGGAATGGAGAAAAAGGAGTAGTATCGAGAAGGAGATTTAGGCGATGGGAGGAGGGGAACAGCAGCCGCGCCAGGCGACATGCCTCGCCGTGCCGCTTGGTGGCCGAGATGAGGCCGCCCCATGCTCTGTTCTGATGGGCCTCCTCTGCTCGATGGTTGCACTGGTTGAGGTTCGTCCTTCTCTGGTTCGCATATTCTTCGTCTTTGCTTTGGATTCATTGTGCTAATTTCGCATGTTTGCCTTTGTTTCATTCATGTGCGGTTTGGTATGGTTTCCTGTTGTCGGTTGTGTCGAGCCTTGGGTCTTGTTTGTCCTTCGCATTGAGGTTAGTACACTCCTCTTGTGCTTGCCTATATAATGTTTGATGAAATGCATGTGTGATGACGCTTGTTCTACGGTTCAGCCTACTTCTGTCGCTAGCGCTTCTTCTCGTCTGTCCTGCTACTAACCCAATGTGCTGCTGCTTGCTGCCTTGGGGTAAATAGGCCGTTCTGTTGCTTCTGTGATCGGCGAGTGTTCATTGCATGCTTGTGTGTCGTTGTGCTCTGACTGCTTGTTTTTTTGTGTATTTCATAGGTTGTACGATCTCTTCTATCGCTGCATCGTTCGACTCATTACGGTTTTATTGTTTCCTTTCTACTACATTTGTGTGTGTTTTACTTTCAGTATATTCTATGTCATGTTGTCTGCCTTAGTGATCTTTTAAATATTTGTATGTCATGCTGATCGTTTAAATGTTTCGGATATGGTCAGTATCGTGCTACTTAGATCTCGTGTATGTGTGTGAGCAATATCATTGAATTTCTCCTGAGATCTCTCTAGACCATTCCAAATGTATTTTAGTTTGGTGTTTGTATTAACTAGCATAAGAAGGGATGCAACTCAAAAGAATTTGAGATGTATAAACATGAAAGCACTAAAGTTTGCTCGAAGCAAAGATGTCTAGCCTAGATACATATGGCAAGAATCTTTAGAGGTTGACTTATTTTCAGCTGCTATTGAGATGTATACTTGCCCATAGGTCACAACGCATGAAGTTACTTCCTTTTGGTTTTGATTTTGAAATATATGTGTCATAGGTCACAACTGACGAAGTTACTTCCTTTTGGTGAAGGTTTGAATATCATCATATCTTGACTGAGAGGCAAACATTTCGGAAGGTTCTCGTCTCTATAGATTAGTTGACAGGATGAAAATTTAAGTTTATTGAAGCTCTTCTTTAGAAGGCGGGGGTCTGCTTTGGTTTCTTGCTATTTGCCTTTCTCTTAAAGTACTTGATTGGATGCATCTGGCAGCTTATAAATCAATAATTTTGATGGTTCTACTTTTTAAATTTATAACTCTTAGGCTTTTCTCTTAAAAATAACATGAGTTATTTTTTAGGGGAAATAGCTTTTGTTCACTTAATAAATCATGTTTGTTATAATTAGTTCTGCTATATCAAAAAGTAGTGCCTCGTGCCGGGTAGCATCCATGTTGATATTTCTCCATGCCTTCTTCACCTCAATAGATTGCCTTCCATCTAATAGTGCTACTGTTCTTGATCATAAAATCTCATATTGTTCTAATTTTACTAGATGAAGCTACAATGGTTGGCTATTGTTCTTGATCATAAGATCTCATATTGTTCTAATTTTACTAGATGAAGCTAGAATGGTTAACATATGTAGTGCAGGTTTTTAGTTTGTTATATTGAACATGCCTGCAATTCTTGCTCATATGATTTTGTATCCTATACATGCCTTTAGGCTACTAGAGTTTCACTATTGTTTAATTTAGGAAGAGTAGATTGATCCATTATCAAGGGCAGCATGAATTTTACGTGATTCAGCACCTTAAGTTCCCCTTCTTTTAGCATATTAGTTGCTACCTGAGATAGTACCAAGCATGATCTTTGGTTTGCCATGTACAACACCGTGCAGTCATTTTATTAAGTTAGCATTTGTAATTTTGCATTTATATGGTTCATGTGCAAGTTAAACACGTCTGTCCAGTAATACTAATATTAAGTTTATAATGTTGGCACAGTCTATTATTGCCGTTATCTTCTTGGGAGTACTTGAGAAGGCATGGCTGGGAATGCAGGGACACGCCATGGCAGAGACGCATGGTCGGCAGGAGGAGTCAGGGAGGCATGAAGGTGGACATGTGGATGTTATCTTGGCATTGACACATTTCATTCCACCGATGCTGCATACCAAGGTTAGTGAATGACATCATGGCCATGCCCTGTCTAATTCTTGCTTGAATTTTTGGTTTTCTATGCTTGGATATATGTTTAGTTCCCACATTGTTTTTCTCATGTGGAGTTGAAACCACATTTCGTCACCCCAGGAGCCTACATAGCTCCGCCACTGACGGCTTTTATAGTCGGTTTACCGTGTCATCTATTCAGAATCAAGCAAATTTGGGCCTCTAAAAAACAATCAGGTTGATATAGTAATTTTGACAAGACGAGAGACTATAATTTTTCTGTGTTTTCCTCTTGTTAATTTTGAAAACCTTTGACATGAAAATGTTTCCTGTCTTTTGGTCTAACCTGTCATAATTTTGTCTCATGGATCCATCTATATGAGAACCTTCTAAGTGGAAGTCAAATGGTGGAGCCTCAGTATGTTTTTTTAAGTTAAGTTGAAAAGTTTTTACATGATATTTGAACTGAAACTTAACTATGTCATGACTGGTACTTCATTTGAGACTCTTGGCTGAGTATAGATACAACGACCAGACCTTCTCTGTCTTGATTCTTAATGCCTTCTTCGTTTTAGTCTCCATCTACACGTGCAATCAATAATTTTGCTAGAGATGTCTATATAATTGTATTACGCATTGTTTTTCTGCTATATGTAAATAACACTTACCTTGGTTTTGGCGGTGGTGGTGCAGGATTCGTTGGAAGCCACACAGGTGATACATCTCCAACATATCTATAATTTTTGATTGCTCCATGCTATATTATCTACTGTTTTGGACATTATTGGGCTTTATTATCCACTTTTATATTATTTTTGGGACTAACCTATTAACCGGAGGCCCAGACCAGAATTGCTGTTTTTTTTGCCTATTTTAGGGTTTCGAAGAAAAGGAATATCAAACGGAGTCCAAACGGAATGAAACCTTCGGGAACGTGATTTTTGGAACGAACAAGATCCAGGAGACTTGGACCCTACGTCAAGCAACCAACAGGGAGGCCACGAGGTAGGGGGCATGCCTACCCCCCACGCGCGCCCTCCACCCTCGTGGGCCCCCTGTTGCTCCACTGACGTACTTCTTCCTCCTATATATACCTACGTACCCCCAAACAATCAGATACGGAGCCAAAACCCTAATTCCACCGCTGTAACTTTTTGTATCCATGAGATCCCATCTTGGGGCCTGTTCCGGAGCTCCGCCGGAGGGGGCATCGATCACGGAGGGCTTCTACATCAACACCATAGCCTCTCTGATGAAGTGTGAGTAGATTACCTCAGACCTTCGGGTCCATAGTTATTAGCTAGATGGCTTCTTCTCTCTTTTTGGATCTCAATACAAAGTTCTCCCCCTCTCTTGTGGAGATCTATTCGATGTAATCTTATTTTGCGGTGTGTTTGTTGAGACCGATGAATTGTGGGTTTATGATCAAGTTTATCTATGAACAATATTTGAATCTTCTCTGAATTCTTTTATGTATGATTGGTTATCTTTGCAAGTCTCTTCGAATTATCAGTTTGGTTTGGCCTACTAGATTGATCTTTCCTGCAATGGGAGAAGTGCTTAGCATTGGGTTCCATCTTGCGGTGTCCTTTCCCAGTGACAGTAGGGGCAGCAAGGCACGTATTGTATTGTTGCCATCGAGGATAAAAAGATGGGGTTTTATCATATTGCATGAATTTATCCCTCTACATCATGTCATCTTGCTTAAGGTGTTACTCTGTTCTTATGAACTTAATACTCTAGATGCATGTTGGATAGCGGTCGATGTGTGGAGTAATAGTAGTAGATGCAGGCAGGAGTCGGTCTACTTGTCTCGGACGTGATGCCTATATACATGATCATACCTAGATATTCTCATAACTATGCTCAATTCTGTCAATTGCTCAACAGTAATTTGTTCACCCACCGTAAAATACTTATGCTCTTGAGAGAAGCCACTAGTGAAACCTATGGCCCCCGGGTCTATCTTCATCATATTAATCTTCCAATACTTAGTTGTTTTCATTTCCTTTTATTTTACTTTGCATCTTTATCATAAAAATACCAAAAATATTATCTTATCATATCTATCAGATCTCACTCTCGCAAGTGACCGTGTAGGGATTGGCAACCCCTTATCGCGTTGGTTGCGAGGATTTATTTGTTTTGTGTAGGTGCGAGGGACTCGAGCATAGCCTCCTACTGGATTGATACCTTGGTTCTCAAAAACTGAGGGAAATACTTACGCTACTTTGCTGCATCACCCTTTCCTCTTCAAGGGAAAATCAACGTAGTGCTCAAGAGGTAGCAAGAAGGATTTCTGGCACTGTTGCCGGGGAGGTCTACACAAAAGTCAACATACCAAGTACCCATCACAAACCCTTATCTCCCGCATGACATTATTTGCCATTTGCCTCTCATTTTCCTCTCCCCCACTTCACCCTTGTCGTTTTATTCACCCTCTCTCTCTCTATCCTCCCTCCCTTTCTCTATTTGCCTCTTTTTTCCTTTTGTACTTTCTGCTGTTATGTCTGAAATTGGGGAAATTATTGTCGACATGGACAATAATAATATCATGAAAAATTCTGATGCTCCTGCTGAAGAACCCCCTATCTTACATACAAAAAAAATTCTGTATTGGTAGTGGTAATATTATTGGAAAAGGAGTTATCCAAGATTTCTTTACTTGTGCCGGTGCTTTACCTTCTATGGGTAGTTCTATCCTTCATAGAACTAGTAGTCTTGTGGACGCTATTGCCATGCTTGTAGTTGAACTTGAAAGACAATTCATGCACATGCACCCTTGCATACAAAGGATTTTCCTAGAATTTTCTAATATTGGGCATTCTTCTGTAAAGCGTGCCGCTACTATCTTTTTGGCCCATGAGTTCAGATTCATAATAAAAGAGGCCAAAGAAATCTCTGCACATTATAGGGTGGACACTTGTCGTCCTCCCATAGAGGCTATCCTTTTTTATCAAGAAGAAATAATGCGCTTTCAATCTCTAGACTATGTTGCTTTCAATGAAAATCTTAGAAAAAGGGTTCCTCCCAATGTTTTAGTTGATAGAATTTCTGAACTTAATGATGATTTGGCCATTCGAAATAATGAACTAGGATATTCTCTTGAGTATAGGCTCACAAAGTTCTGTCAAAAAATGCTTATAATGATGAATTGGTTGTGCAATACGAAGGGCCAAAGGAGGAACCTATACCTCCCAAAGTTGATCTTGGGGACATTTGTCCCATTAAATTTTTCCCTTTTGATTACTTTTGGTTGCCTCAAATAAAACTTGCTGCCGAACGTAGAGAATATGAAAGGAGTTTTAATGATCTATCTTACTATTATGGCAATACCTAGATCTATCCTTGCTCTTATGCCTAGCTAGGGGCGTTAAACGATAGCGCTTGTTGGGAGGCAACCCAATTTTATTTTTATTCCTTGATTTTTGATCCTGTTTAGTAATAAATAATTTATCTAGCCTCTCTTTTGTTTGTTTTTTGTGTGTTTAATTAGTATTTTTGCCAAGTAGAACCGTTGGGAAGACTTGGGGGAAGTCTTTTTAATCTTGCTGTAAAAACAGAAACTTTAGCGCTCACGAGAACTGATGCCATTTTTATTTGGAAAGTGCTATTTAGTTAATTCTTTTTGAAGATGATTAATAGACAAATTCCTCACGTCCAGAAATTTATTTTAGAATTTTTGGGGTTACAGATATTGCGCTAGCTACATATTACTACAGATTGTTCTGTTTTTGACAGATTCTGTTTTTCGTGTGTTGTTTGCTTATTTTGATGAATCTATGGCTAGTAAAATAGTTTATAAACCATACATAAGTTGGAATACAGTAGGTTTAACACCAATATAAATAAATAATGTGTTCATTACAGTACCTTGAAGTGGTCTTTTGTTTTCTTTCGCTAACGGAGCTCACGAGATTTTCTACTTTAAGTTTTGTGTTGTGAAGTTTTCAAGTTTTGGGTAAGGATTTGATGGATTATGGAACAAGGAGTGGCAAGAGCCTGAGCTTGGGGATGCCCATGGCACCCCCAAGATAATCTAAGGACACCTAAAAGCCAAAGCTTGGGGATGCCCCGGAAGGCATCCCCTCTTTCGTCTACTTCTATAGGTAACTTTACTTGGAGCAGTGGCAGCGTTCTTTTGAGAAGATGTTGCCGTTTATATGGTCTTCAAACATTCCCCAGTTTGTTTTCAAGTATGACATAGGTGCTATACTCAACAAGCATTCCTGTGAAGCTCTCTGTAGTGGCCCAGTTTCCACTCTTAAGCTCCTACCTGCACCTGACTCCTCGATCAGCTTTGCTCCGGATGTGCCAACTGCTACTATTAAAAGGCCAGTTGCTCGAGCTCTCTGCCTTGATGATCTGGATGACCCAGTTTCTAAAACCTTTGAATTTTCTGTTGTGCCTGAGGTATCTCTGAAGCGAGAAAGGAAGTCTCAAGCCTCAAGAATTATTGTTGATACTGAGGTTCGGCGCAGTGCACGTCTGAGCGCTCTCCGTGATGGCTACCGCAAAGTTTCTCCCAAGAAGTCTCATACTTTGAAGAAGCGCAAGGCCAGCAACTCCCAGTCTGAAAACAGTTCTTCTGTGCCACCACCAACTAGTATTGCAGATCTCCAACGCATTGGCGCCCGTCTCCGCATTGCACTTGAGAAGATCTCTACGGATAAGCTTGTCGCTGATCCGGCCAAGTCCAGCAGCAGCCGGGGTTCTGATGATTAGTTACTTCCTGCAGGGTTCTGGTCTATGGCGTACCGCCATTTATCTTTCTTTTCTTGTTGAGAACTATGTTATGCTTGTCTGCTGTGTGGGTCGGTGTAGGTCATTGAGTGGCCTATTTACTATGCTTTTACTTTTGGTTTGTAATGAATCAGACAAGATTTAAGGAGTGGAAGGTGCTATGTTGGAATGTTCGTGGCCTCAATACTGAAGCACGTCAGCTTGCACTTAGGCAGAAGATTGATGAAAGTGGTTGTTCTGTTGTCTGTCTTCAGGAAACTAAATGCATGCAAATGGATCAGCGATTCATTAGGAAGTTTTGCCCGAGGCGTTTTGATAATTTTGTTTACGTACCTTCGGCTCGTGCGTCGGCTGGGATGGTGGTCGTTTGGAATTCATCCTTTTTCATAGGTTCTTTAATCGAGTCCAAATCCTATGGTATAATTGTGGAGTTTAAATCCAAACATACCTCAGAAACTTGGTCTCTAGTCTCTGTTTATGGCCCGTGTCAAGGCCCTGCCCGTGATGAATTTGTTCAATGGTTATATAATCTTGATATTCAGTTCGGTCAGAACTGGCTGCTTTTGGGTGATTTCAACTTCATGAGATCGTTGGAGAACCGCAATCTTCCGGGAGGTGATGTTAACGATATCTTCTTGTTTAATGAGATAATTGGTCATTTGGGACTTGTTGAGTTTCCAATCAAGGGGCGTCAATATACTTGGTCGAATATGCAAACCTCACCTCTTCTAGAACAGATAGATTGGTTTTTCACTTCGGTTACTTGGACATCAGACCACCCCAACACAATGGTTTTTCCACTTGCACGCACTGCCTACGACCATGTGTCGTGCGTGGTCTCGATTGCCACTTCTATCCCCAAGGCAAAGGTTTTCCGCTTTGAGAATTATTGGGTGGATTTGCCCGGGTTTGCTGACTGTGTTGCTGAAGTTTGGAATAGGCCAGTGGTAAAATCATCGATTGCATTAACAATTTCAGCTAAGTTTAAGTACCTCCGATATGCTCTCAAGAAATGGCATTTAAACCTGTCCATAGTCAAAGCTTTAATTGCTGATTGTAATAAAGTGATTATTTTCCTGGATAATCTAGAGGAAATTAGGCCTTTGAGTTGGCCGGAGTTCAATTTCCGTAGAATTGTTAAATTGCATCTTGAGGATATCTTACATTGGGAATTTATCTATTGGAAGCAGCGTTGCACGATCAGAAACATAAAAGTTGGAGAAGAGAATTCAAATTTTTTTCATGCCATGGCTACGGAAAGATTCCGTAGGAATACTATCTCCTCGATCAAGTCTGTGGAGGGGGATGTGGTCACGGACCATCAACAGTTGGCGGGAATGTTCTGGGCTGATTTTAATCAGCGAATGGGCCAATCAAAAGGCATTCAGATGGGTTTTGATCTAGACACATTAATTACCCGAATTGATGGGCTAGAGGAGTTGTCTTTACCATTCACTGATTCTGAGGTGGATACGGTAATTAAGAATATGCCTACTGATCGTGCTCCCGGACCAGACGGCTTTACTGGGCTTTTCTTAAAGAAATGCTGGCCTATTTTGAAGGAGGACTTTATGAAACTTGTGCAGGAATTCTATGAGGGAAAATGTAATTTGGAGTGTCTCAACACATCTCTTATCACCCTTATTCCGAAGAAGCTAAGCCCTGAATATGTTGGCGATTTTAGGCCCATATCTTTGACTAATACTTGTTTAAAGTTCTTAACCAAACTTTTGGCAAATTGTCTTCAGGGTGTGATCCTTAAATGTATCCACCGCAACCAATATGGGTTTCTATGGTGTCGATCCATACAGGACTGCCTGGCGTGGTGTTTTGAATACATTCACCAATGCAAAGCTTCCAAGAGGCCTATCATTCTTCTTAAGCTTGACTTCACAAAGGCGTTTGACACCATTGAGCATGAGCTGATTCTTAGGGTTTTGAAATGTAAGGGATTTGATGATCGTTGGACAAGTTGGATTGACAGCATTCTGTCCACAGGCTCCTCTTCGGTTCTTTTGAATGGAGTGCCTGGTAACCACTTTGTTTGTCGATCAGGTGTTCGCCAAGGTGATCCGCTATCTCCCTTACTCTTTGTGATCGCGGTGGACTTACTTCAATCGGTTGTAAATGAGATGTGCTCCAGGAATATTCTCACCTTGCCTATCCCAACTACATCGATGGACTATCCGATCGTACAGTATGCTGACGATACACTCATCGTTCTTCCTGCTATTGATAGCCAGCTCATTGCATTCAAAGAAATGCTTGAAGTCTTTGCCAAATCAACCAGACTAAGGGTGAATTTCAGTAAGTCCTCTTTGATACCCATCAATATGACTGATGACGAGGGCACGTGTGTTGCTGCCTTGCTTGGATGTGATGTTGGTTCCATGCCATTCACTTACCTGGGCCTACCAATGGGTACTTCCCAGCCAACAATTTATGATCTGTTGCCTTTGGTGGATCATATTGAGAGACGATTATCTGCATCCTCTAGTCTCTTGAATCAAGGAAGCCGGCTCCACCTTTTACAGTCTGTCCTTAGTTCTATGCCAATATATTTCTTGTGCACCCTTTCGCTACCGCAGGGTATCTTGAAGCAGATTGAGCGGATTATGCGACAATGCTTGTGGAGAGGGAACACGGATACGCCCCGGCAATCTTTGGCAACTTGGGACTTGGTATGTCCAAAATCTTTTGGTGGTCTGGGAGTTATGGACTTGAGCGTTCAAAACGATGCACTGCTCATCAAACATCTTTTTAAGTTCTTCAATAAGATGGATGTACCATGGGTATCTCTTATTTGGGACACTTATTACGCCTCTGCGCCCCCCCCCCCCAAGTCACGCAAAGCTGCGGTTCTTTCTGGTGGAGAGATGTTTTCAAGCTGTATGATAAATATTGCAAGTTGGCGGTCCCACTAGTTCGATCGGGGGATACGGTGATCTTATGGCTTGACCGTTGGCAACTTGGCAACAATACGGTTAGCATGCAACATCAGTTTCCGAGGCTCCACTCCTTTGTGATCGATGACACTCTAACAGTCAAGGATATTCTGGAGCTACCAGACCCAACTGACAATCTCCATCTGCCACTGTCTGCTCAGGCCTTTGAGGAGTTTAATCAACTTCAGGTGTTGCTTACTATGGTTAATCTTCAAGATGGGCAAAATGATGTCTGGAAATGGCCTTCCAAGTCTGGGGACTACCAGTCCAGGATTTATTACTTGTCATGCTTTTCGGACACAATGGTTGATCCCATATTCAGGTGGATTTGGAAATGTTCTTGTACTCTGAAGTTTAAGGTTTTTGGGTGGCTCCTTTTGATGGATCGCCTAAACACTAGACACATGATGCAGCGGCGGCATTGGATTATCCAGGATGACACTTGTGTTCTATGTCACTTGGCATCACATGAGGACAGAACCCATCTCTTCTTCGCTTGCAATTTTAGCCAGCGTATCTGGAACTACCTGGGTATTTCATGGAATCCTCAACCAAACCAGACCACTTATGAAATGGCTTCTGATGCTAGGAGGGATTTTGGACATCCTTTTTCTCTGAGATAGTGTTCACTGCCACTTGGAATATTTGGACACAAAGAAATGGGAAGATCTTCAGGAATGAATCACCTTGTTTCAGGGCATGGAGGAGGAATTTTTTGCATGACATTTCTCTTTTAGCACATAGAATCAAATGTAAATATAGGAATAATCTAATCTCTTGGATAGCTTCCTTACCCTAATCATTTCTTTTGTAAGTATTACTCTCTCCTCCTCTCTCTTAACTTTGTAACTTTGTACACTTTGGCTCTGTGGTTTAATAAAAGACTGTGAGGCTATTGCCTTGCAGTACATAGTCAAAAAAAACTTTACTTGGAGCTATATTTTTATTCACCACATGATATGTGTTTTGCTTGGAGCGTCTTGTATGATTTGAGCCTTTATTTGTTAGTTCTACACAATCATCTTTGCTGCACACACCTTTTGAGAGAGACACACATGATTCAGAAATTATTAGAATACTCTATGTGCTTCACTTATATCTTTTGAGTTATATAGTTTTGCTCTAGTACTTCACTTATATCTTTTAGAGCATAGTGGTGGATTTGTTTTATAGAAACTATTGATCTCTCATGATTCACTTAGATTATTTTTGAGAGTCTTAAATAGCATGGTAATTTGCTTAAATAATCCTAATATGCTAGGTATACTAGATTAATAATAAAATTCCCTTATGAGTGTGTTGAATACTATGAAAAGTTTGAAACTTGATAATTGTTTTAAGATATGGAGATGGTGATATTAAAGTTGTGCTAATTGAGTAGTTGTGAATTTGAGAAATAGTTGTGTTGAAGTTTGTGATTCCCGTAGCATGCACATATGGTGAACCGTTATGTGACAAAGTCGGAGCATGATTTATTTATTGATTGTCTTCCTTATGAGTGGCGGTCGGGGGCGAGCGATGGTCTTTTCCTACCAATCTATCCCCCTAGGAGCATGCGCGTAATACTTTGCTTTGATAACTTGTAGATTTTTGCAATAAGTATGTGAGTTCTTTATGACTAATATTGAGTCCATGGATTATACGCACTCTCACCCTTCCACCATTGCTAGCCTCTCTAATACCGTGCACCATTCGTCGTTATCATACACCCACCATATACCTTCCTCAAAACAGCCACCATACCTACCTATTATGGCATTTCCATAGCCATTCCGAGATATATTGCCATGCAACTTTCCACCATTCCGTTTATTATGACACACTCCATCATTGTCATATTGCTTTGCATGATCATGTAGTTGACATCGTATTTGTGGCAAAGCCACCGTTCATAATTCTTCCATACATGTCACTCATGAGTCATTGCATATCCCGGTACACCGCCGGAGGCATTCATATCACTGTTGAGGAAATCGTTAACTGGTAGCTGCTTGGTTGGCTAGTGAGTAGGGGATTAATCGGCTAATCGGCAAGTTAATCAGCCATTTAATCAATTAATCAGATGATTTTTCGGTTTATCGGCTACTCGGTGACCCTATGAGTAGGGATTAATCGGCCAGTTAACTGGTTAATCGGATGAATTCTTGAACAGGGATTCATATAGAGTCATATCTTGTTCTAAGTATTGAGTTGTAATTCATGAGTTGTAAGAAAATAAAAGTGTGATGATCATCATTATTAGAGCATTGTCCCAGTGAGGAAAGGATGATGGAGACTATGATTCCCCCACAAGTCGGGATGAGACTCCAGACGAAAAATAATAATAATAAGAGGCCATAAAAAAGAAAAGGCCCAAATAAAAAAATATGAGAGAAAAAGAGAGAAGGGACAATGCTACTATCCTTTTACCACACTTGTGCTTCAAAGTAGCACCATGATCTTCATCATAGAGAGTCTCCTATGTTATCACTTTCATATACTAGTGGGAATTTTTCACTATAGAACTTGGCTTGTATATTCCAATGATGGGCTTCCTCAAAATGCCCTAGGTCTTCGTGAGCAAGCAAGTTGGATGCACACCCACTTAGTTTCTTTTTGAGCTTTCATATACTTATAGCTCTAGTGCATCCGTTGCATGGCAATCCCTACTCACTCACATTGATATCTATTGATGGGCATCTCCATAGCCCGTTGATACGCCTAGTTGATGTGAGACTATCTTCTCCTTTTTGTCTCCTCCACAACCACCATTCTATTCCACCTAAAGTGCTATGTCCATGGCTCACGCTCATGTATTGCGTGAAGATTGAAAAAGTTTTGAGAATGTCAAAAGTATGAAACAATTGCTTGGCTTGTCATCGGGGTTGTGCATGATTTAAATACTTTGTGTGGTGAAGATAGAGCATAGCAAGACTATATGATTTTGTAGAGATAACTTTCTTGGACCATGTTATTTTGAGAAGACATAATTGCTTAGTTAGTATGCTTGAAGTATTATTATTTTTATGTCAATATTAAACTTTGGTCTTGAATCTTTCGGATCTGAATAATCATGCCACAATTAAGAAGAATTACTATGAAATTATGCCTAGTAGCATTCCACATCAAAAAATCTGTTCCATGCTATATTATCTACTGTTTTGGACATTATTGGGCTTTATTATCCACTTTTATATTATTTTTGGGACTAACCTATTAACTGGAGGCCCAGCCCAGAATTGCTGGTTTTTGCCTATTTTAGGGTTTCGAAGAAAAGGAATATCAAATGGAGTCCAAACGGAATGAAACCTTCGGGAACGTGATTTTTGGAACGAACAAGATCCAGGAGACTTGGACCCTACGTCAAG